>NC_092040.1:94087177-94412681 GCF_003086295.3 Arachis hypogaea
CAATTTTTCTCTTCGCAAAAATAAGTCAATAAGATGTGCAACAGAAAGAGCTTTTGACTATCTTTCAATCTCTCCTTGCTTCAGGTGTGCAATTGGCTTGCACCAAATATTGGTAAGCAATTGAATAAATCACAATGCATGTGCTTTTACCTGTGATAATTGTGTCATCAAGTGCCCTTTTCATACGTTCAATTGCCTTTTCTCTTGTTGGAGCCCAAACAATAAGCTACAGTTCACAAATAAAAAAATATGAAAAGTAGTTTCAAATAAAATGAACATATCAATCAGATAGCTGGGCATATTAAGTCCAACTCCTCATCATTGAAGCCCATCAATCAGCAAACAAGGAATGTCATAATATCAAAAAAGCTTGCATTTAGAAATATAAAGATCATGCAACTCTGAAATATGAATACTTTGCTCCATGTTGAAGAAACAAAGAGTATGACGTGTGATAAATTTGATGATCATTCTACCTCTTATCCATTTGAATATCTAGCTTTCAAATAAATCACACTAAGGCACAACTTTCCAGGAAGGATGATATCAGTTATACATAAAAGGGACGTGGTGGCACACCTTTCCAAGAAGGGAGTCATAGCTTGGAGGAACCACATAATCAGGATAAACATGGCTGTCCATTCTAACAAATGGACCACCAGATGGCAAGTATGCTGTTATTCTACCTGTTGTTGGAACAGCAAAAATTCCTCAGTTTTGTTACAAGTTTTAATCAAAAACATAAAAAAAAATGATAAAAATGCAACTGATAACATTCAATAGTGATCAGGCATGATTTCGATTTCAAATGAAAGAAATTAATTGATCTGAAAACACGTCGTGTGCATGTAGCTGTTGCGATGTATGCAAATAATACATATGAAATGAGGAAGCTGGTATTAAAATCTTATATCTTTGTTCACATGTTACACTGTTAAACCAAGATACCTGGCCCTGGTCTAAAACCCTTGAAAGCATCCTCTGCATTGATACGGCATTCAATAGAATGTCCTCTGAGCACAATATCCTCCTGTAGGGCAAAACTACAATAAGAACAAGACTTTTATGAATCACAAGAAAAAATATCTCCTTCATACCTGTTTGTATCGAAGTTTTTCCCCCATAGCTACACGAATTTGCTCTTCTATCAAATCAACAGAAGAAATCATTTCTGTCACCGGATGCTCAACCTAATTCCAGTCACCAAAAAAGATACCAAGAATCTATCAGAAGTGCTAAAAATTTGGAACACCCTAAATTATTTATCAGAACAAGTGTATTAGAAATTGGCTTCAACCTGGATACGAGTGTTCATCTCCATGAAGTAAAAAGAACCTCTTTCATCCAAGAGGAACTCAACTGTTCCAACACCTATGTAACCTATAGATGCAGCTGCAGCAACTGCTGCATCACCCATTGCCTTACGCAACTCTGGGGTCAATGCAGGAGAAGGTGCTTCTTCCAACAGTTTCTGATTACGCCTCTATGAGAAGTCAAAACAGAACTGACTAAGTAGGACTTTTGGAGCAGAGATTATGACTGGTATGTACATAAATAATCAGATAGCCTATATTTGGATCTTTCTATCGCATTCTGTAATGTATTTAACATTGAAACTACTAAGCAAATCAATTCCTGTATTCTTCCTCCATTTTTCTCATATTCTTTTAAATCAATTTATTATTTTCAAGCAACACCTTATTAGATATCCAATAGCCTATCAGCAGAGCTTTGAAAATAGGAAACAATAATAACGCGTTGTTTTTGTGAATACCACCGAAAAATATAACAATTGAAAATGAAAATACAAAACTAGCCATATAGCCCCAACATTTTTTTGCTTTCATATGTTGAAAACAAGTTAACAGCCCTTTTTTATAAATTAAAAGAAAATAGAAGAAAGATTTGACAGAATACAATAGAGAAATTAGTTACGGCTCATAGTACCTGGATGCTGCAATCACGTTCTCCAAAGTGAACTACATTACCATATTTATCAGCAAGAACCTGCAAAGTCAGGAAGCAGAGGGGTGAATTAAGAAAATTTGGGCAAATTTAATGCAGGTTCTGGAATTGGAAATCTGGATATTAAATACATAATATTATAGATTGAAGCATGTAACCAAATGTTTAAAAATGGTAGAAGACTCAAACTGAAAATGTTTGAATAAAAGTTAGAAGTTAAATACTTCAACCAATTAATTTGCAAATCTGGATTCTGAAGTATTTTACTGAACCAATAACAAGATTGTCTAATTTGTCAAAACCCAGTGCATAAATTTTCTTTTGCATAATGAAATTAGAATATAGACACCCAATTATTTAGACTGCGCATTATGGAACTTTTGGAGCTTGGAGTTATAGGTCATTATTGATATGAGCAAACAGAATAATATTACAGCTCAGATTTCATTTCAGAGCCTTTGCAAGGATAAGGAGAACTGGGTTTGATGCAAGAGATTGAGAATTGCTGAGCCTAATATGCAAAAGACACAAGAAATCCCAACTTGAAAATTTCCAACAGATCAACAATCTCAATAAATCTAATTCCCTCACTGTTCTTCTTCTAGAAGCTCTAGTTAAGTTACAAAGTTCCCTTAGACATAAAAGGACAACATTACCTGGAACTCAATGTGCCTTGGGTTTTGGACATACTTTTCCAAATAAACTCCATCATTACCAAATGCAGCAGCAGCTTCACTCTTAGCTTGCTGCAAACAATTTAACGATAGACTTTTCACCAAAATGGCCCATTTGCACGTGATATTATTGTAATGGCTAATGAAATATAGATTGTTAAGAGTATAAAAATAAACCAACTCGAGCAAGAACATATTTTTTGACACATATACCTGTAATAACTTTACAAATTCATCAGGTTCTTTAGCAAGGCGCATGCCACGCCCTCCACCTCCAGCTGTTGCCTAAAACAAAAATATGTGTGTCAGTTAATGTGATTAATTCTATGCACTCCATCTTCTCCAGCAGCTCTAGATGATTTTAAATTCTAACACTCCATTTCCACAACAGTTATAGATCATTGATCACAATAAAAAGAAGTGTCAAATGAGACTCCCTTGTGTATATCCTCATGTACATGCGCATATAGACTAAAAGCATCTTAAATGTGTCACTGTCATCCTGGAAAGCTGGAGGTCTATTCAAATGGGGACAATAAAGCAGAAGGTTAGAAATCCAGAATAATAAGCTCATATACCTTGATCATTACAGGGAAACCAATCTCATTTGCCAGCCTGATAGCTTCCTCTGTGGTCTGTAACAATACTTCTTTTCATTAAATTCATGCATGGAATCAGAATTCGCCTCCAACTTCAACATAGAAGGCATCTGAAACTTTTACCAAATCAAAGTATGATACCTGTAACAATCCATCACTTCCCGGAACCGTAGGAACACCTGCTTTCTTCATTGTATCTCTGGCAGTTGATTTGTCACCCATAACCCGAATACTGTCGGGCTGAAAGTCTCAAACAAAATATTTCAGTTCAACCAAAATAACAGTAGAAAGAGAGAAATATCCTACACACTCCATAATCCACACCACAAGTACTCACATTTGGCCCAATAAAATTGATTCCATGCTCTCTGCACATCTCAACAAACACTGCATTTTCAGCAAGGAAACCATACCCAGGATGCAACATTGTGCATCTTCGGCTAATAGCAGCAGATAGAACATTTGGAATCAATAAGTACCTGCACAAATACATGGACACTACATCATAGAGGCACCACTATTTAGTGCAAACTCGATTTCTCGAAATAATATATAATCAATACAAATATACAGAAATCAAATGTGAAAACCATGAATTACAATTCAGTTTCCTACTATTCATCATTATCCATATTACATAGAGGTAAGAAAAACATGATATAATGTATATTTTCGCCCAAACTACAAGTATAAAGGATCTATTAGATTCTAATTTAATTTAATTTCAGCTCGCTCAACTACTTGAACTTGAGACCTTACTAATTGGTCTCAAAACACTTGTGCTCTACTTAAGATCAGAATCTACTTTTAAATCAATAGAAATGACTCGAACTTGAGACCTTACTAATCAGTGTCAAACAACTAGCGCTAACCGAAGATTATAATCTACTTTCAAATCAACAGAAATGCAGCAAAATCAAAGTTCAAACAATAAAATTATTTGAAAAAAAGTAAAAACTAAAAGTTCTTTCGGCACAAGTTTCTTCCATTAGGGAGAATCAAATCAAGCATGAAACAAGTTGGAGGAGTGAGAGATGAAACTCACGATTGACTGCTAGGCGCTTCACCGATGCAAACAGCATCATCAGCGAGCTTGACATGAAGCGCGTCCTTATCAATGGTCGAGTACACAGCCACGCACGGAATTCCCATCTCATGAGCGGTTCTGATGACTCGCACCGCGATCTCGCCTCTGTTCGCCACCAGGATCTTCTCCGCCTGACACGTGGCACCGAGAGCACCACCAGCACCACCATCACGTGCCGCCCTGGTCTTCGTCACGTGACTGCACCTTTGCCTCGGAAAACTCACCTTCTTGCTCCCCGCTGAGAAGCTGCATTGGGAGCTCTTGATGCTGTTCTCCACCGCGTACAGACCCTGCGTTACGTGGATTCAAATATCAAAAACCGTTTCGCGGTTAGTTACATCGGAAACTGAAATCAGTTAGGCGTAACGGTAACGGTAACTGTAATTGTAACGGATGAGTTACCGGGGAATGAGAAGGCAGATGAGGAGAGGTAACGGAGTTGAGCGCAGCCATTATTCTACTCTCCATTATGTGTGTTTTGTATCCTAATTGTAACTGAATCTGTCTATGATTTGCTTTTTGAAGGGTTAGCGAATGCCGAATGGCGATTGTCGATGAAAACGATGATGTTTCTTCTGTTTGATTGAAAGCTCCGCCTATGTGGTTGAGTTATTGGTGCTTGGATTTGGACTTTTGCTGCACTCACTCACTCTTTTGTGTTTCTCCCTATACCCTTTTAGATTTCATCGTAACCGTTCATCGTCTTTTATGTTCAGGAGAATCGACGGACCACATGTATCCAAAAATGGCTGCTCCTGATATTGTAGGGACCTGATTCGGTAATATTATCCACACTCTGTTGTCATGTTATTATGTTACATACAAATTATAGTATATAAATTTGATCCCGCCAATTTCGAAGGGAAGAAGATTTTTAAACTAAGAGAAAGTGAAAATTTAATTATCATTGGTTTTATAATTTACTAATGTGTGTTAATGAACATTAACATACCTGTTAATCCACTCTTTTATTAGCTAAATACATATACAACTAAATGATGCTCCAATTCACAATAGCTCAGTTCTTTTCATGCAAGATTGGAGGAATATCGGTAAGAAAAAAAAACAATTAGGAAGGTGATATAGAGAATCAGAAGGGAAGGGTGTGCAACTAGGGGTGCATATGGCCCGATTCGGCCTAAAGATCTAACCCAGTTCCGAACATTTTAGGGACTAATTTAGTGTGATTTATTGGGTCTAGAGTCAGATATTGGTCTCAAAAATAGACTCGGTCATTATTTCGGATCAAGCCCAAGCCATAGCTCGAGTCACTCGAACTCAGCCCGGTGGTCCGGTTATCATACACAATTAATATTTTGTGTTATTAATGATGGATGATAGTTATTCTTATATAGAATTTAAATATTGTAAACCTTAATATTTTGTGTTATTAGTTATTATAAGATTATAAGTTAATGTTTTATATTTAAAATGTATAAGACTTTAGACTAATGCATAATATTATGTTATTTGTATTGATTTAAATATTTGGTATTATTAGACAATATTAGTATTGATTATGGTTATGCTTTAATTTTAGAGAAGGATTGGTTCTTGTTATATTTTTTAAATGAATTTTACTATGTGAATTGTGAAATAATGGTTGGAGATTAGGTGATTTTTACATGCTAAAAATCCGGTTTTTATCTAATTTTCACCCGGCCCAAAAGTACGTAAGTTTTATCGGGTCTAGAATCGGATTAGGGTCTAAAAATTAGATCCGGTCTATATTTTCGGGTCGGGTCTGAATTAAGCTAAACCCGGTGTGGCCCAGTCTATGTACTTGTAAGGGTGTAACAGTGTAATTTGACCGAAAGAAAAAAGGCATTACTATTGATTTTAAAGTAAAATTCTAAATGAATTTCATTTTTTAGTGGTCAGTGGTCATATTTTTTATGTTAGGGTTGAGAATGGTGTTTTTTAGGATTATGGATTGTTGGAGTGTTACTCTCAAATGTGACATCGATTAATTCAGAGTATAGAAATTGGATTCTTTAATTTTTTGAGTACAAAAATCAAATTCTCTGATTTGTGAGAGATACATAAATTGAACCCTTCCATTTTATCTACTTCAAAAAAAATATTTAAAATACAGCAATTGGATTCAATAATTTATATACCTTTCACATTTTTTAAAAACACTCAAAATTACCATATTAAAGAATATCACCCATCTCACATCCACCCAAAAAAAATTAGCCATAAGTGGTCACTTTAATACTATTTTTTCATAATTACCATGTTGGTCCAAACTTGCACAGTAGAACAAATCAGTCCCCAAGCAAAAGGCATCACTATTGATCAAATCAGTCCCCAAGCAAAAGGCATCACTATTGATTTGTCTCAGGAAGTCATGATGTGTAAGTTTAGAGATCAACTACTTAGTTAAGGAAAATTGTAGACTAAAATTGACCACTCAAAGAAAGATTTGGAGTCTCAGTCTTGATTTTAAGGTTCGTTCTTGTGTTTGTCCTCATCAACAGTGACTGAATCAGAGTAACAGTGGATGGAGAAAAAGACATGATGTCTCAAGTCAAGCACATAACTTATTTTCCAGGAATAAACCAAACGCTCAGTCCATGTGTATATCAATAATTTTAACTTAGTAGCTCACCTTACTTTTTGAAAAGTAAAAACGAAAACATGATCACTTGTGGTTAACTATTGCACAGCCAATACAGCTCCATTAGCTCCATCAATTCCTAAACTCGGTTCCAAGTACCCATTTCAGCTTACAACAAAAATGAAGTTTCTCTACCTCTTGGCTATCAAGCTATGGTGTCCAAATGATAGAGAATCTTAGGCAAAATAGTTGCCTAATGTTGTTCTATTAGAAAAATAAAGTCAGAATGTCCTCTAAAAGACAGCAAACCTATAAATTTAATTTATACAATCAAAACTATGGAGTAATATTAAACATTTAAACCCTTTCTTTCTACAATACAATTGATTAAACATTTCTAACTGTGCCCAGAACAATTATGTTCAATATTACAACAACAACAACATATCTGTGCCTTCATACACAGCAAACTTTCCCAGGGTGAATACGGTACCAGTTTTAACACCTTGGTTTAAGTTGTAGCATTAGCAGCAGTTAGTTCTCCACCTTAGTTTGGCTCTTCAAATTTGCATGCACACAGCAGCGCCAAAATTACTCCTCTGAACTGCAAAAGATCACTTTTAAGTCCTGATGCAGGACACAAAAGTCCGCAACGGCATAATAACCGCCATTGGGACAATAAGTTATGTCTCCTAGAAAATACCTAAGTTACCATGGAAGAATGGTTAACATTACTTGACTACATTCAAGTATTCCCACCATCAGAGCTGCTACAAGCTTGATTTGGAAGGCTAGCATTGCCAAAATCTCCATCCAAGCTCATCTGTTGTACTTCTTGGGGAGAAAGAATCTTGATACAGCGTACACAATTAACAAACTCCCTGAAATATCATGTTACATACAATTAATCTATTAAAAGAGAACAATTCGGGATGTTGGGAATTACAGTATAAAGTTAAACATGTGTGCAGCTGTCATTGTGTCACTGGCATTCAGGAATAACTCGAAAATACAAAATGCACTTTAACCCTTTCTTTAAAAAAATAACTTGCACTTTGTCCTAATTTTCATGTTGTTGACATCTTGAAAAAAATAAAAAAATCAGGTAGTAGAGTTATTTGTTAGCAAGCATATCCCTCTGAATTATCATATGCCATCATACATTGGATATTTTCACACAGAGGGAGATGCATCTATCCTAAAAACAACACCTTCCAGTTCATAGACTAACATGACCAACAAAAATGGTTATTGACATTTTCTAGCCAGCTAGGAACATGCTCAAAGATAGGCAAAGATAAAAGAAAATTATAGACTTACTCCCAAGGGTCGTCTCCCACTAGTAGAACATCATTTTCATGATCTACATAGACAAGTTTCCAGCCTATCCTGTGTCGATCCTCCAGCTGGCCCTCTATGCCAAATCTGCGAGCTAGATCATGTTTAAGCTCCTCATAATCTGAATACCGAGTGATGTCTATGGACCTTCCGACAGCTCCTCGTTTATAAACCTACAAGGATATAATTTACATAGAGCTCATTTAGAGTAGAATAATTAATTATACAGGCACATGAAGAAGCACATGTCCACCATCGAGGACTAGACAGACCAAAATGGCAACATAGTTAAATATATACCTTGGTATATGTCCTCATACGCTGAAACTGTGGTGCTGGCAATGGCGGTGGTGGTGGTGGTGGTGGTGGAGCCCATCCACCCCTATTCAAGAAGCTACTATCATCTATTGTTGAATCAATAGAATTAAAGGTCATATCAGGGACTCCAAATGTTTGTGAGACCATTGAAGATGAAAGTTCCTGCTGAGCATCTCTGTTATTTTCGTAGTTCCCAAGCATACCTCCTGACGAGAAATTATTCGACATATCCTTCCCCATCCCCACTGTGCCTTTGGGTAAAAGAGAATCTGGATTCAATGGCATTCCCATTTGGTTATCAACATTATTGCCATATGGAACATTACTCCTAGTATCTGCCTGAACTTCCCCATCCTGACTGTTGTCTCTAAACAACATAGACTGTGGATTGTAAGACATCGGGTTGTTATTCTGATGCATGTGAGCATCACTCTGAGATAGGCAAACTGAAGTTGTCGAAGATGATGTATCCAAATAATCTGTTTGAGCAGCAGCACCATTCAAGTATGTCTGATGAACCAAACTCCCTTGATTCTGATTTTTGGAGATGTTTAAAGAAGGCTTGACTTCAGACTTGGGCTGTAAATCTTTTACCATGTTTGCACCTGATGACATGGTTTCTAAAGCACCTGAACTCAATAATGTTGCAGTAGATTGAGCCATGTCATCAGCAGTTATTGAGCTTCTATGTAACTGGGAATTTATCAATAATGGAACTGCACTGGCAGAGTTATTTGTAGAAGGTGAGGTGGAGCAAGATGGAACATCATCAGTAATTACAGATTGTCCAGCTACAGCTGCTCCATTCAGTATGCCACTGCCAGCAGCAGAGAGCTGGTTTGGTGAAGGGGTAGGGGGAAGTGCCATTTGACCAGACATCTCAGGCAGCAAGCCAGATTGTTGCTGAGGCTTTGGCTGCTGAGGCAAATGAGAGATATGTATATTGCTCCGACCAGCCTTTGTCATTTGATTTGTGATCGCATTACTCTCTGGGAGTGAATTTTGAAGTAACGGAGGAATTTCAAGCACTTGACCAGGAGGGACTAACCTAGAGAAGCTCTGTGCTGCATCTAACAGTTGCCTCTGCTGATCTTGGATTTGAGCAAGTTGAGAAGGCTGCTGCAGCGCAGATTGTTGTACTAAGAGTGTTTGCTGTTGCTGTTGAAGCTTTTGTAACAATTGAAGCTGAATCTGATTATCAGACATCTGTAACTGTTGAACATGGTCAGGTATAGTAGATGGGACCATAGTTTGTTGCTGATTCTGACCCATAATTGTCTGTTGCTGTTGCTGCTGCTGTGGAGGGTTCTGAGGGACACTTCGATTGAATTGGTGGTTTTGAATGGATGATTGTTGCTGTTGAAGAATATTGTTTGTTTGGACAAGATTCTGGGGATGCAAGATCTGGGCCTGAACTTGACTCTGTGGAAGAGTTTGACTTCCTAAGTTCTGCCTAGATTGTTGAGAGATATCACCCAACTGTTGCTGCGGCTGCATCACTGTTCCCAAGTTGACAGATGCTGACGGTAGCTTCTGAAGATGATCAAGTTGTTGTGCAGTCTGAAGTAGCCTCTGAGTGTTGAAGGCTACATTGTTAGGCTGAGGAATTTGTGAAGAAGAAAACCCCAGCTGACGGGAAATATCTGCACCAGGAAGATTTTGCAAAACAGATCCAGGCAATGATGGTACATAATTAGGCTGCATTGAGTTAGCAAGACTAGGATTTTGCTGCATGTTCATCCATTGAACTAAGCTCATGCCAGGTAGGCCTTGAGGATCCTTCATGCACATATCATCACCAAGCCAAGGCATTGTCCGCTTGAAAAGATTATCGAAATCAGATGGATCATCATCTGCAAGGTGAACTTAAAATTTGTCAAAAGCATATAGCAAAGAATTCTTGAGAGAAAAAATCCAATATATTTTATTTTTCGGAACTAGAATGCAAATAATAAATAGTAGAATTATTTACCAGGCATTCCTGGTTGTCTTGGTCTCTTGGCCCTGAAGAACGGGGGAGGGCAGATGAAAAAAGGAGCAGTCACTGGTTCAATTTCCCAAAGTGAAACCCTGCTACGCTTTTCCCCAGCAGTTGACTCATCCCAACCAACCTGACCAATCATATGTGAGTCGGTAAACACTGTTTACAACTTGTGCAGGTCCATCAATTGATAGATTGGAAAATTTACAATGTTGAATTAGAAAAGGAGAATAGATATTATACCTGCAAATTACGCCATTGTGAATTTTTCCATCTCACAGGATCTAGATCACTGATTCCTGTAATTGTACCCATATACCTGAAATACAATGGAAATAATTAGAATTTATTTTAACAATATCCATTAAGACATCCCCAAGTATGATATCTATTCCCCACCAAATATCTCATTTCCAAAAATGCTACAAAGTGGTACTAGAAATCAATAAACGCTTCAGGAAGCAACTAAGTTACAAGCCAAGCTTAATACATCAACCACACATGCTTACTTCATAAAGGCATTATTTTGATCATTCACAATTTTGAGAAATTATGTTTACAATACATGGTATGCTGTTATACTGGTTTATTTGATGTTGCTGATGTTAACTCTTAAGTATAGGAGTGTATGTAATGTGAATTGGACTCTTGAGCAGGTGTGGTTTTTAGCACTCTCACTAATGATAGTTTACTACCTGTATGAGCAAGTCTGCGGTTCTGATGCAAATTACACTACCAGAAGTTGTTTTGGGTGTTCTTATGAATCTTTGACAGCAATGCCGAACAGGATTGATGGGAATCATGTTTCGTATGCTGCTATAGGCATACAGGGTGTTCTTAGGTGTTGGAGTCTTGTCTTAGGCATATACTTTTGGCTTAGACTGCTACATCATTTATCCATCTGAAGCTTGTTTGTTTCTGCCCATTCCTATTGGGTGATTTTTAGGTTCCATTATATATACCCCGAAAAAAAAAGTTTCCAATACATGGACTCAAACTGATGCACCTTCTAGTTCCTGAGTCTTCGGTTTCAAACATCATTCGGAAACGCATTCCAGGTGATATTTGATGGCTGTACACTGCCTTGTAGTACTTGGCTAAAGGAATAACAAACTCTGAAGGACTAGCCCTGCAAATGAAAGAAAGATTTTGAGTTCAAGACTTTATAATTGAGAACAGAAGTTCATTAAACAATTAGTTGATCCATGCCTCTGTAATTGAACAAACATACAAGAACTAATAAATTAGCATAAAGAAAAGTAAAGATACTCACCTAGGATTGTAAAAGACGGTAAAAGGACTATTATTTGCAGCAGCATGAGCAGCTGCCGCAAGAATCCCAATATGCATACTATCACTTGACAATACCGAGGATGATATGTTGGCTGGTTGCCTGTTAGCTCGCCTGATGCCCAAAAGAAGCTGCTGCTTT
This sequence comes from Arachis hypogaea, assembly GCF_003086295.3. Taxonomy (NCBI): domain Eukaryota; kingdom Viridiplantae; phylum Streptophyta; class Magnoliopsida; order Fabales; family Fabaceae; genus Arachis; species Arachis hypogaea. Next base: position 94,099,135 of record NC_092040.1, read on the forward strand.
TCATCTCTGCCGGAACATTTAAAAGAGAAGGAAAGACAGTCAAAATGCAGGTCATTTGCCGAAGTGAGTTGAAGCTTTGAAACATTGATTTTCAATATATTTTAAGACAGTTTTGAAAACTTCCACTCAAGCACCAAACAGCACAGAAATGATCAATTTATTACCCTCACCGTATAAATAAAACAGAGTCTCCAGCAAAGAGCCTCTTTCCACTGACAAATAGACTCCATCCAGTTGTAAGCAAGTGGCGCTTTGGTTGCCCTGGTTAAGGTGAGGACCATAATGAATAAATAAAAAATCTTCAGCAAGTTTCCAATAATTTTGCTGTTTCAAATTATATACAGGACTGCACATTACGTATACCTCGATATATATGACGGAAAGTCCAAACATTATCATGCAAATCCCTAGCCACAAGTTCTTGTGCAGGAGGTTGCATAGAATAATCCTATTTGAAAACATGGAAAAGATTAAAGCCTGAAAATTTTATTCAACTGCCTGAAATAGTAATTACGCTTACAAGAGGAGGGAATATTTTCTCTGCTGCTCGGCGAGGCACAGAGAAACCTCCATGTGTGCTTGTATCACTAGCTGTCAGCTGTTTGCAGAAAAACTCAGGCTGTGCCTTGTTTGACTTGAGAGCAAGATCTGATCTTAATAAAGCTTCCTTATCATACTGCATGGATCATGTCAACAAATCAGTGAAGTTTCCAAAAAAATAAAATAAAATAAAATTTGAAACATGCATATTTATGTTTCAAGTTTTTAAGGTCTTTCTCCTTTGGTTTCCAACACATATCTGCCATGTTTGACACATAGTCCACATTAAATGTGTGAAACTCTCGCAGTTCGAAGCCAAACTGCATTTTTCACCATTTTCCAAGGAATTAGCTCCCTCAGTTAAAAAACCCAATCCCCATTGGTTCAAGCCTTTTCTCTTTACAATCAGACTCCAAATTAATAGAAAACTTCGTATCATATAAATTGATGTTTGGCATATCATATTGTTATAGAATTATAAAGCATTTGAGACATTCCAAAATGATGCTTACAGAAGGCACAGGTTGAAGTGTCATCTGAGCATAAACTTCATCGGTTTCTGGGTCAGCCTGCCAAAAAAAAAAAAAATCCCCAAAAATGAACATACAATCAAAATAAGAGAATTCCAGACCTTCCATATTGATCTTCGGTTCAAAACTAATACAAAAGCCAAACCAAACCAAAAAAGAAAACATCCATACATGCAAAGTAACACTGTGAAGGAGACACAACAACTTGGATGGAAGATTAGGATAGTTAGGAATCTGTCCATCCACATCTTTCTTCAAAGACGCTGCGACCTGAACCAAACCAAAAAAAAAAAAAAAGATTCAAATCAAATAAATAAACAATTAAAGGCTTGCTTTCATTATAGCTTATTCTGGATTCAAAATCCAACTCCATAATCGAAAAGCTTAACAGTTTTTTCTCAGCATGTTAGAGAAGTTGGTTAGGGTAGTTAAGTTAGAGTTGACCTGCTCACTGTGTCCTTGAGGGAAGTAGAAGACGTGTGTTCCCGCCGGCGGAAGGTTCACCAACGGCCCCGCACACGCTTGCCATAGCTCCGGGTTGATGCTCTTCTTCTCTGCACTCGCCACGTGTCCACCATTCAGTTAGTCCAAACAAATTCAAACCAAAAAAAAAAAAAGAAAAAAAAACACACTTTTCTTTTCGCAAAAGCCTTAGAGGAAAATATAAGAACAACATCATTATCGAAATAATATGAAAGAAATAAGACCAAAAATTGAAAGAAAAAAAAAACACTGTGACCGGTTTTTTCGGAGTCCTCAATTTTTTCAGCTGTGATATTTTATAGAGAGAGCGAGAGAGGTGACCTTCGGGGTTAGGTACGGCGACGACGGCGGCAGGTTCAGGCTGCGTCTTCATCGGAGATAGCTTGCCGGCGAGAAGAGTGTGTATGTATTTTATAAGTTATTATTATTATTATTATTCATCTCAGCAGAAGCGTATGCAGAAGAGGAATGTGCAGAAGCTTTTCTCAGATCAGGTAAAATAATAATAAAAAAATTAAATCAAATAAAAATAGAAAATGATTTTTGGTTGAGAGAGAGAGAGAGGTTGCAAAAAAGAGGAAGAAGAGGAGAGTTCTGACTTTAGAGAGAGAGAGAGACGGTTTTGGTGTTTGCTTAGGAGGAGGAGGAGGTGGTGGTGGTGGTGGTGGTGATGGGCGGTGTGTCTGGGTTGTGTTCCCTTTGCCTTGCTACAATGCAGAGACACACATCTGTTTTCTTTCTTATTTTCTTTTTTTCTCTCTCCCTCTCTCTTCTGCAAATGGGACTCACTGAACTAATGGAATAGGTGATTAGACACACACGCCTTGTTGACTTGAGTTGTTTTCCCCTTAAACCAAAAACCCATAATAAAATAATCAGCAGTGCTAGAGGTTAGCACTTTTTTTCAGATTTTGGGTCAATAAACAACCACTATTTAGAAAGGAACGAGTAACAGAGGTGAAATTTTATGATGTGCGTGTATGATATTTGAGAAGGAATAATATTTATTGGCTAAATGATGACTAAGTTTGATTAAAACTGTTAGTTGCTGACACTTTTTGTAAAGAAATGAACCGGTTTTTATTTTTAAATTTTTTAAAAAATTAAAATAAAACTATTTTTTTATAACAATAATAATTAAATTAATTGTTATTAAATTTGGTCAAATTGATTAATTTACATAATTTATTAGATTATAATTTTTTTAACAAAAATTAGAGATATATTTATCTTTTTATCAAAAAATTTAAACATAATTCGATTTAGATTGTGTAAATCGATCGGATCAAACTGGGTTTCATAATTATAATACGGACAATTAAATTTATTATTGTTGCTATAATAAACCGATTTTATTCTGGTTTATTAAAAAATAAATTATTAATCGGTTTAATAAAAAATGTTCAATAATATTATGATACATGTAAACATCTTTAAAAAAAAAGACATTTTCAATGTCTTTATCGAAGTAGTTTCCAAATAATTAATGTATAAATGAGTTAACGAGTTACAATTAATCGTACTAATTTTTTTAATAAACATATCTTTTAAGGAATTTTAGATTTAAAAATAATTTTTTATTCTTTATAAATTATTAAAAATTATTTCTTAAGATAAATTAATTCTTTTGTCACTCTAAAAAAATTTAATATCTCCTATAATAATATGCTTTAGAATTTAATTATTTTATAATAAAATTTATTAAAAATTTATTTATCTAATATACATATTAAAAATTTAATTAAAAGTGGAATAGTAATTAATTTATTTGATAAGAGTAATTTTTAGAAAATTTTAAAGAATAAAAATTTATTAAAGACTAAAATATTTGACATAAAATTCTCTAAATATCAATTTAAATATTTACTATAATTTTTAATAAAAAAATATATATATTATTAAATATAACATGCACTATATAACAACTCCGATAAGCAAGTATATCTAACAATTACTTTTAAAAGAAGAGTAAATTAAAGATGTGCTACATATACCATAAATTAGAGATGTGTCATAGATCGATATAGTCTTTAAAATGATAAGAATATGCTAAGATATTCTTTTATTTCTAAAACAACCGGAATTTAATTTATATGTATATGTATATGTATATTATTAATAAGGTAAAATAAGTTAATATTGCCAAACACTACATTTTAAAAGAAAAGTATTAATTGATAACTCACATAAACCTTCTCGAATTCTTATTAAATTTCAATAGTGTAAAATTATTTGGTTGTCGCACAGAAATATTATTTGCATTAAAATAATTTTTAAATAAATTTATTTGAATTTAATTTTGATAATTAATAGTATAAAAAAATTATATTATCATTCAATTTCGCTAAAGATTTTATAAGTAATAGATTTGAAAAAGAAAGCTTATTTTTGCTAATATGATAATATATAATTTAATCTTTGAATAGTATATATAAAATATTTTCGTTTATATTTGAGTAATGCTACCATGTAGAATATTTTTTTATAAAGAATAAATTTTTTTAAAAAAAATACATAATATTATTTACGACAATATCAAATAAATCTCAGTTAATTCACAAATAAAACTAAATTAGTTCAGATTTTAATAAGTGGTAAAAAAAACTCATTCACCAATAAAAACACATCGAATTTTATTTTTAGATACAAATGAACCTCAAATAAATTAGTAAATAAATTGAAATTATTTAATAATAACACAAAAAATAATCAGAACCAATAAGAATATTAGCAAAATATTAATATTATTGACAATAACAATAACAGAAAAGAAAGATAATGAAAAAGAAAAAAAAAGAAAGAGAAAAAAAAATATGCACACATAAATTTAAAATATTTGGTTGGACTTTGTAAATTTAATACTATGATTTAATTTTAAATTAACACCTTTAATTTGAACACAATGGATATAAAATATTTTGTACATAATTAATACACCAATTAAACATTTCAATGAAATAGCCATATATTATCAAACGTTAGTGCAACTACATATTTCAAATAAAAAAAAAACAATAACAACAATAAAATAACGCATAAAATCATATGGATTAATTATTCAATTTGTCTACTTACGATTGACTATTGTCAAAAATGATTTGTGATTTGAGAATCAATAATGTTCCACGTTCGAGTTATATTAGCAATTAAATTCAACCAAATCATTTATATACATATGCGCACGTTTTTTTTTTCGCGTTTCTATTACCTCTTTTTCTTTTAAATTCGTGCACGCAAGTTTTTCTTTTCATCTTCTCTCCTCCTTTTTTTTCTCCTTCTCATTTTCCTTCTTCTTCTCCTTTTCCTTTTATGATATTGCGTCTTTTTCTTTTTCTTTTTCTTTTTTATTATCTTTCTCTTTCGTTATCGTCATCTCCAACAATTTTGAATGAAATGAAATCTAATACAATTGAATAAAGTGATAATGAATCATTTTATCGTTCTTTGCTAAAATCAGTGTTATTTATGAATTTGAATTTAAATTGAATGTAGGAGGTTTTGAGTTTATAGAATGCACAATTTTCGATTTATTTGTTATTGCATAATGGTGTTGTTATAATAATATTTCGATTCATTTGCAGTCTAGGTGTGGTGTCGATAAACAATTTGTTCTAACGGTTGGGATGACTTTCAAGACAAATTGAATGGAATAAAATAAAATTTAATATAATTGAATAAAGTGATAATAAATAATTTTATTCTTTTTTGCTAAAAAAAGACTCAGTCATCAATAAAAACACATCGAATTCATTTTTTTACCCAAATGATTAAATGAACATCAATTAAACTAAGAAATAAAATGAAATTATTTAAAAAATAAAAATTTTTATCGATAGTTATCAGCAGCATCAAGTGAACCTCAATTAACACACAAATAAACCGAAGTTAGTTCAAATTTGAAGAAGCATTCAAAAAAATTCAATCATCAACAAAAATATATCAAATTCATTTCTAAATCCAAATGAACATCAATTAAACTAAAAAATGAACCAAAATTATTTAAAGAATAAAAAAGTTGGTCAATACTTATTAGCAGTATCAAGTGAACCTCAATTAAGATACAAATGAACCGAAATTAGTTCAGATTTGAATAAGCAGTCAAAAAGACTCAATTATCAACAAAAACACATTGAATTCGTTTCTGGATCCAAATGAACCTCAATTAAACTAAGGAATGAACCGAAATTACTTAAGGAATAAAAAAATTGGTCAATACTTATCAGTAGTATCAAGTGAACCTCAATCAATGCACAAATGAAGCGAAATTAGTTCAGATTTGAACAAACAGTCAAAAGACTCAATCATCAACAAAACACATCGAATTTATTTTTGAATCCAAATGAACTTCAAATAAAATATGAAATAAACCAAAAATATTTAATGATGTCATAAGAGAAAATTAGAACCAATAAATATATTAGCAAAATATTGGTGTTGTTAGTGATGACGATAACAAAAGAGAAAGATAACGAAAAAGGAAAAGAAGAAAAAAAGACGCAACATTAAAAAAGAAGAAGAACATGCATGCGCGAATTTAAAAGAAGAAGAAGAACTTTTTTCATATTAGAGCGCAAAGAGTAATACTAGGGATTTTGAGCGCATGTACATGCTCTTTTAGTGAAAGTAGTTTTGTTGGTGTTGGACTCACTTAGTTGAATTTAGATGACAATAAAATGTGGATATATAACATACGAATAAAGTTATTTTGAAAGTGTCTTTCTTTTAAGATTTTGATTATGAGTGGCAATAGGTAAGATAGAATCGGGTTTGGAGCCAACCCTAACTCTACCCGCGAGTTGAGAATTTTATATAAACTCAACGATATCTTACTTGCGGGTTGAGAATATTTCAACTCTAATCCTATCCGCTCTTAACCAGCGGGTATCCGATTCAACCTGCGGATTACAAAAAATGCAACATTATTATATTATATAATTTTATGATCATTTAAAATAGAATTAATTTTTATGTAAAAAAGTAGTAAATTATCGATTAATGATCTTCTTTTAGTTCTTTTGCATTTAGTAATATATATATATATACTCAACCTATATCTGACTCTATCTGCACAAAAATTCTATTTATACCCTACTTTACTTGCTGTGAATCGAATTGACAATCTTATTCGATTAGATATAGTCAAATTAAATATCTGCGAATAAAATACATATTGCCACCCCTAATTTTGATCGCAATGTCAAAAAGAATTTTGAGTACAGGTTTACTCTAAAACAAAGTGCTTTTTATTTATTTATTTATTTGTTCTTGAGGCTTAAACAAGGACGGATACAAATGAAGCAAGTAGTTGCTTTGGTCTCTCAAAATATTAAAAAATTATATTTATGTTATACTTAAAGAAATAGAAAGTATTATGAATTTTTGTGGTTTTATATATTATTTTTTTTATATGATAGATTTATATTTTATTTGTTTTATAAATAATTTTTATTTAATTAATTTAATATTATATACTCAAAGTCTTGTACTTTTTAAATTTGTTTCTATATATTTATTTTTATATTTTTTTAAAAAATATTTATTTTTTAGTAATATTAAAATATTAATATATTTAACATTATATTATTATATAAAATATTAATAATAATATTGATAATTATATTTTAATAATCATATTATATATTTTAAATTTTTTTTGTAAAAAATACATATTATATCTGAATTATTTATATATAATAAAAATTATAATAAAAAAATAATTAAAAAATTCATCTGAACTTCAATCCCTTCATTTTAAAAGTTTTGAATCTGTCCCGAACTCAAACCAAATACCTTATCATAAAAAAATGTAACCTAAAAATTTATTTAAAGCAATCAAATAACATTTTCTCAGATAAATAAACTTCTATTTTGATAAATTAGTATATTAAAAAATTAATATATTTGCAACGGATGCCAATAATTTTTTTTTTGTATTTCATTCGTGCCCATTAAATTTATTAAAAACAGATAATTATTTACAATTACAGAAAGATGGATTTACGTATGAAAGAGTTTAACTTTTAAAACCATATTTTTCTTGATAGGAAAATACATTTAAAATGAAATTCTTTATATATTATGACCACCCTATATTACCACACGGCTACCCAAATTATTATTGTTTTGTTTCATTAAAATAATGGTGAGTTTTATGGTGCCTTTATTATAGTTTCTAAATTATCTAACTTCTTTTTTAAAGTAAAAAATAAAATATTTAAAATAAAAAGTAAATCATGTAAAATTTATTAAATATTATTTATTTACTTTTTTTAGTAACTTAAGTACAAAGTGATAAATACCATAGCATTCACTTAAAATTAAAAAAAAAAAACAGTTTTCCTCCGTTAATGATATAAATTATTTTTTTAAATTAATAATATAAGTTATTCAGTTAATTTAAAAAAGATTAATGTACTGTTTCATATATACTTCTATTCATTAATTATAATATATTTGATTAGTATTACATATTAATAATTTGAAAAGTAGTATTACATATTTGTACTGTTAGAAGACAAATAAAAAACAATCAATTTAAACAGCCTAAATTTATTTTATTTAATATTTATTTATTGTAATAAAGTACATTAAATAAAATTAAAAATAATAAATTTTAATAATTTTTTATTAATATTTTTTAATTACTAAATATTTTCGTTAATTTATATGCTTTTGTCCAAAGTAATCTATAATCTATATTCATAAAGGAATGGAGTATTAATTAGTTTAATTGCTCTTTTAGAAAGAAATCGTAATCATAATTGTGATAGACTTGATAAGCACATTGGCACGCAAAGACATTATGAAAAGGGTAAAATGGTCACTGAAGAGAGAGAAAGAGAGAAATTTCATGCGGCTTTCTATTACTGGATTGATCGCAAATGCGCTTGCACGCACATGGTAGATGCAACACCCACTTCATTTATTGATTATTATTTCTATATTTTTCTTTTTATTATATATTGATTGAATAAAGGGTTTTTTTAATAATAAAATAAAAAAATTTATTATTTCTCCAAATATGATTTTTGGATTTTAATTTTTTAGATACAATTTTTTTGATATTTGGACAAATTGGATAAACTCTATAAAAATTGACCTCTTACCCTAGCTAATTCCACTCAATTTTTTTAAAAATACATTTTTAATTCATATATTCTCGTCTAAAAAGTTATATATAGATCTACAAACATATAAGAGTATATAAAAATACACTCACAACAAGCATTTTTTCAAGGATTTTTTTAATTATAAACTAAAAAAATAAATCATATTTAATAATAGCAACCATTGTTATCGTCTCTAAAAATACATAGGTACATGAAATAAGTCATATTTAACCAGAATTTTTTTAATTATAAATTAAAAAATAACTATTTACCAAAAAATAACTATTATTAGAAAATAACTATTAAAAAATAACTATTATAAATTAAAAATAAATCATATTTTATTTTTGGAAAATAGTTATTCATATTTTATTTAGAGACATTAACAATGGTTACCATTGTTAAATATGGCTTATTTTTTTTAATTTATAATTAAAAAATTCTTAAAGAAGCCATACTTGTTATTCATGTATTTTTGTATACTTTTATATACTATTTTTTATACGATGATATGAATTAAAAATACGTTTTTTAAAAAATTTGGGTGGAGTTCGATGTGGATAAGACAAACTTGCCCATTTTTATAGAGTTCGTCGGGTTCGACAAACTTGTCCAAATACTAAAAAAAATTTAAAAATTAAAGTCTAAAAATTATGTTTAGAGACATAATAATTTTTTTATTTTATTATAGAAAAAAATCCATTAAATAAATCATATAAATATTATTATCCTCCTACGATATTATTAAGATTAAGATAATAGGTAAAACATTATTAATGTACCTATGTTTTAAGGGAATTTTAATTTTCATGGTAAAACTCGTTTTTTACTATTTTCAATTTTAAGGGGCTTCTGTTTGGAGCTTTATAAATGGGATAATTCTATAATAAAAAAAATTGGGTGAAAAAAATGAATAATAGTGTATAAGTAAAAAATTAATAAAAAATAAAATAACATATTTTTCTAGATAAATTTCTAATTATCTATAAGAGTAAATCTTCATCTCTTTATTTTATTTTTATCACCATAGTATTTACTTCAAAAGTTTGGAGCAAATTTGTTATTTTTATATCAGTTTAAGGAAAAATATATTTTAAAATACAATTCAATAATATATTAATTAAAAAATATTAATTGAATATACTTTATTTGATTGGATAAAATATTTTAATTTTATTTTAGAGTAATATTTTAAATAAGTCCCTAAAAAATTTACGGTCAAACAGATTTGTCCCCAATAAAATATAACTAAAATTTTGACATTGACGTTTTTAGTTATACATTAGATACGTTCCCATGAAAGTTTTACCCGGTCAAGATGTCCTACGTAGAGGTTAACGGATTGATGTATCAAGTTAACTGCTACGTGTCACCTCCAGGACAATTTAGTCCACATTCAAGCTGGACAAAACGACGACGTTTCGTGGAGGATAAATTCGTCCCCACCATGGAAGGCAGAGTTGCAAAACGGCAACGTTTTAAATGGGAGACCTATCTATCTATTCGAGGGGACCTATCTGTATGATGGTTATGCTTTTATAAGGACTTATTTGTCTAATAACCTAATGTTTGGGGACCTATGTGACGTATAATTAGTGACATTACCCTTAAATATATTTATTGCCCTTTCTTGGTTTCATTTGAAAATCCAGGCTGATGTATCTGGACTTGGTAACTCGCAAAATTCTAATCCTCCCTCTCACAACACTCAAATTGAAGATTCTCCTTCACATGTCACAAAAAAATGTATCAAGCAATCCTAAAGTATGCTAATTTTGAATGACTTAATGCGTATATTGAACGATGGCTTAGAAGAGAGAGTGAAGCAATTAGAGGATCTGTTGTTGAAGAAGAATGAAGATAGCCAAGTTGTGAAGAAGCATACTATTTTTGCTTTGTTTAGGGGTATAATAATTGGGGACATTGGTAGTTGTAGTTGTGTTTTGTATGTATGTGGTGGTTGTTTAAACAAGTTTTAATCTGTGTTGATTATCAAATCTCACAAAAAAGATTTATTTCGTTTAATATAGACTAAACTAAACCAACCCAAACAACAAAAGGTCTATTTCCTCCAAACGTAACAAAATGTGGTGTTAGAATCCTTAAAAGCATATTTCTTCGTAGATATCTTCAATCCCCATGTTGGAATAAATTTAAACAATCTAGATGTTGTGTCACTAGTTGCAACTGCCATGATCTCAGCATTAACACTCTTTTGAGTTGTGGGCCTGATTACTATTTGTTTTGGACGTCTAAAAGGTTGCTGAGCCTGGAATTAACAAAATTATTATGAGGATGTTTCATACAGATTTCAACATACGCATTAAGTCATTCAAAATTAGCGTACTTTGGAATTGCTTGAGACATTTTTTTGTGACATGTGAAGGAGAATCATCAATTTGAGTGTCATGAGAGGGAGGATTAGAATTTTGTAAGCTACCAGGTCCAAATACATCAGCTTGTATTTTCAATTAGACTAAAAAAAGACAATGAATATATTTGAGGTTAGGTCAAATAAGTTCCCAAATATAAGGTTATCAGACAAATAGGTCTTTATAGAAGCATAATTATCAGGCAGATAGGTCCTCTCGAAAAGTTAGATAGGTCCCCCATTTAAAACGTTGCCGTTTTTCGCAACTTTGTCTTCCATGGTGGGGACAAATTTGTCCTCTACGAAACGACATTGTTCGCCTCATGATCCAATACGACGTTGTTTTGTCCACCTTAAATGGAGATGAAATTGTCCTAGAGATGACACGTGGCAGTTAACCTGACATGTCATTCTGTTAACCTCTACATAGGACATCTTGACCGGATCAAACTGTTATAGAGACGTATCTAGTGTATAACTAAAAATGTTAGTTGAAGACAAATTTACCTGACTGTAAATTTCTTAGAGACCTATTTAAAATATTACTCTTTATTTTAAAATTTTGTCCAACCAAACATATATAAAATATCCAATTAAGGTTCAATAACCGAAAACTTTAAAACAAAATATGTAATTACTAGTCTTTCTGTGTTTTTCAATTTTTCTTTTTTCAAAGAAAAAGCGAGGCAACAATAACGATAATTAGAAAAAGGAATTATCAATTAACAGTAATATTAAAAAAAATAATAAATTAAAACTATTTTATTTAATTTATTATTTATAATTTTATATATAATATCTAAAATTATATATTTATTATATTTAATATTATATATTTATTTTAAAAATAATTAATGAATATAAAATAAGTAATTTTAAACTGATTTGGACTTTTTTTTATTATTTTTCAAACATTTCTCATCAACTAAATATATGAACTCATATTCATATATATACAAGAGTACGTAATTAATATATAACCCCAACCCAATGATCTCCGCACAAACATTAATCATCTCTTTCTTTTATTTTTAGTTTTTCTTTTTTCTCCTAATGGCCCATCCTATTCTTAAGATTCACTCACTAACGTTTATTTAAAATAACAAATTAAAAGAAAAAAAATAAACGAAATATTATTAGTATAAAAAATTATATAATCAATTAGAGTTTCTGTTAGTTAAAATGATTCAAATATAAAAAAAATCTGTAACACATTAAAGTTCACTACAATAATATAGATTATTTTTTAGAGTTATAATATCTAAAAAAAATTAAAATTTGTCAAAAAAACAAATTTTGACATTATTTTAACTATGAAAATATATTAATAAAAGTTTTGTCAAAAATAGTATTTTTAACATATAAGCGATTGTGAAAAAAATTTAAATCTTATTTTGATAAATATTGGCTGTCAAAAATAATTTGTTAGAAAATTTTGAGAACATATTTTCTGTGATACTTATTAATTGTCAAAAATACTATTTATTTTGACACTTATTGACTATAAAATATTCTCAACAAAAAATTTTAATAAAGAATGAGATGTGATCTTGAAACTAAAGAATAAATTAAGATTTTGAAGATAAAGAATGAGTAATATAATCCTAAACTGAGAGCAGTGTGATGTCAAAATTAACAGAGCCCAAAAAAGAAAAAAATAGTAGAGTAAATTGAAAACAAATGAGTGTCAAAATTGAGGAGTAATTTTCTACGGTCAATTTTTTCGTCAAGAAAATATAGAAAATTTGACATTTGTGATATTTGTCAAAAATATATATTAATTTTGACATTTAATTATGGTGTTAAAAAATAAAGTGTCAAAATAACTCTATTTTCTTGTAGTGGTTGTCACTTATCTTTTAGATACATGTGATCAATAGGATGAAGTTATTTTTTTAAGATTCTGAATTTGATATTTTAAAAGATGGATTAGTTTTTGTTAGAGTTAATTATGATTTTAACTATGATAATATTTCTGGTGAGTTTATTATGATAAATTATTTTTTATACTATTAGTACTGTTATCTATTCTTTGAGTACAAGAGACGCGCTGAATAGCGGTGATTTTTTTAGGAATTTGCGGCGATTTTTAACCGCCGCGAAACGAAATTCCAGCGGTTCCACAAGCGTCGCCTATTAAGGGGTGGAGATTTGATTTTGCGGCGATTTTGAAAAACCGCTGATACAACCGCTGCAAATCAGATAATTGACTTTACGGCGGTTGCAAAACCGCTGCTATTTTGGCCAGTGGATTTAAAAAAAAAACTGCGGCAGTTTTAAACTGCAACAGATTTGAGTGGATTTTTGTTTATAGATAAAACTTCATGAAACTAATTGAGTATATAATGAGTTAACATTCAATTGAAAGAAAAAAAAGTGACACTCAAAAAACATAAATATCTCTATCATGAAAATATTCAGGTCAGTACCACAGGGAGGCTAGGTATGAATAACACTAACATAACCGTGTAACTCATATCCAACATCCATCAAAACAAGATCTCCTTGTTTAATCTGCCAAATATGTGATAAAAATTGAATAATAAAAGATAAATACTAGGAGACAGCATTTGGTGATGATAACTAAATTAAGCTTTTGGTTATTTTCCAAACAGTGTATGACACTTGCATTCAGCCCACCTCCAACGATAGGATTGAATCTGTTATGAAGTATAATAAAGGACAAGAGAAAACGTGCAATTAATCATTGATAAATGTGAAAGGTTCTTAAACTATCAATTAAAAACACAAAAGTAATCATAAATGAAAGAAATCCTTAAACAGTTAATTAATTCAATAGAGAGGCACTCACTCCATTCGCTGTGCTCCTCTCATTTTGCATTCATATTCAACCTTTGCAGCTAGCATACCTTCAAAAAGGTATATTTTTGAATGCAGCATAGTCAACAAAAGGGCCTATTCAAGACAGATAAGAAAGGTTCAAAGTATCAATATTTTAGTGCTTCAAAAGAGAAAGACTTAAGACTAGTTAGTACTCCCAGTTCTCAAAGAAAGACTTGTGTACATCAGACAGATAATACCTTTGAAGCTGTGCCTTGATAATGTCAACAATATCTTGAGCTGTAACACTGAATAATAAGCAAATTTAGAAGCATAATCCATATATAGCATAAATCAACAACTCAAAATTGCATCAATTCCAAGAGCGTGTAGATTATCTGATTTGCATGTCTACTAAAACACCGCCCCTTTCCAACCATAACCAAAATACTAGTGTGATATCTATTAAATAAATCTCAATTCTTCTCAATTGAATCTCAAAAACTAACGATTCAAAATGCCACCTAGATTAATTAATTACAAATACATGTAAAAAAAAAGTGCAATACCATTTCAACAATTCAATTGATACAGGAGAATATAAAATAGTAGGTATGTGCACAATAAGATTAAGCACTACACATGCATGTTATTCCATATTTTCATCCTACAAAGACTAAGCACTACACATGTATGTTATTCCATCACAGCCAAGCTCATATATGCAATTCCTCTTTTATGATTTTTACGTTAAAAAATAAAAAAAGCTAACATGTCTAGTGAGACAAACATATATGCACAAACCTTCTTTATCAGAAACATAGACAGATAGAAAGATAGAACATGAAAAAGAACAACTTGAAGATAAATGAAAAAAGAAGGGGTAAAAATTGAAAAATAAAATAGCTTTTCACTTAATAATGGCATAGGAGACAACAATTTAGCACCGTTAGGCCTACAAACACGCACACATTTTGAGAACAACTACTACAAGAACTTCATCAACAAAAAAGGGTCTCCTTCATTCTGACTAAGAACTCTTCAATGGTGGATCCATTGACTCACTTGTTAAGGCCTATAGTCAGAATAATAAGGCCTTTGCTTCTGACTTTGTTACTGTAATGATTAAGATGGGAACATGCTGCCCTTAACTGGGTCAAAAGGTGAGATAAGGAAGAATTGCAGAAGAGTGAATTAGTTCATGAATTAAATTTATGAATAAAGACACATAAATGTATTTCTTGATGTGAACTTTGTGCCTCTGGAAATTGAGAAGCAGTTTAGTGAGTTTAAGCTGTTTAAGAGTCTAATTAAGTGAACACTAGTGATAATGCAAAACACATTTACACACATTATTTGCACCATGTAATAATGCATAAATTAGAGAAGTACTATAAAAAGTTAATTCAAAACCTTTGGACGGTACAACAGCTTGGGGATTCAAAATCAGCCCCTCCCCGCATTATGTCTCTGACTTCTAAATTGATTGAGGAGAGCTTGGGCCTAAACAAAGAAAATAATCTATCACCAGTATTTGAAGAATTAGAAATGATATAAGGGGAAAATAAGAGATGAAAGAGTAAAGAAGGAACCATACACAATCAATTCCTATAGGGTGCAAAGATCGACCAAGCAAACCAAAATTGATATGAACATCAAGCAATAAATACCATGAGAATGCTTAGGCACATGCAGTTTTGAAGATGATCTATGGCTGCCTCGATCCATTCCTTTCTTAGGCAATAAATCAGAAGGCACAGCATTAGCTCAATAGAAATATATGCATATACTGTTTATATATGGTTACAATATAAAATAATATCAAACTACTCTATTCCTCTTTAACTTGAATTGCTTTAATAAGCATATTTGAAATTTAATTCTTCCCTTCAATAGAATTTGAGTTTTTCTCTCATTGTTCTATATAGTGAAATGAACTTAGAAACTTTCGTGAATAAGAGCTTACAGCAACAAAATCTGCATGACCTTTACTCTATTATTTGATACCAGTTTCAGTAACACAATTACCAGGCAGCAAAATTAAATTTGAAAAACAAACAAGACATAGCATCGATGAAACAAAGCAATTACTGGGTAAAAAAAATGAGCAAAACCAATTTCAAAGTACATAGAAAGAAAGTTAGGAGAATAGTGGAACAAAATAGAAGCAGAACAGTTTCAAAAAAGGAAGAAGCAGAGTCACCAGTGAATCTGTCCTAGTTTCGGCGACGGCTGTAACTGGTGGCGGCGTGTGCGATGGCGACCTCCTCTCCCTATTCGGGTCCTCCCAGCGGCAGCTCTATCAATGGCAGCAGCAGCAAACCCTAATGGCGATGGGAACAGGGTGCGACGGCGACGGCCTTGACCCCAATCAACAGCAGCGGCGGCAGCAGCAGAGTAGGACGGTGCGAGAATGGACCTCCTCCTTCTCTCCTGCATTCATCGTCTTCTGCTTCTCCTTCACTCTTCGTCGTTCTTCTCCTTCATGAGCATGCGCACTTCCTCTCTTCGCGAACTCTCTCTTTCTCTTCGGCTTCAGTGGCGACGACGGCAAGCTTAGTGGTGGCGGCGGTGGCAAGATGCGATGGTGAAGAGTGAAGACCCGCGATGTGGACGACGACGGCACTGGCTTCGCGATGAGCTGATGTGATCTCCCTCTCTCTTCGCGGTTCTGGCTTTCTGACGGCGCGGCAACGCGACGGCGGCCGAGAACCCAGCAGCGCCGGCCCGGCTCCTTCCTCCTTTCCCTCTTCTTCTGCGTTTTTCCCTCTTTTCTCTTTAGGTTTCTCTCTTTTTTTATGCTTTTGCTGAGTGTTGTTGTGTTTTTGGGAAGGGGGAGATTGAAATATCGCCAAAAAAAGGTGGATTAGCTTCGGTTCTTTAAAATTCGTGGCAAAACCATATTAAATAGCTGCTCTTCCAATTTTCACCACTAAAACTGCTGGAAAACTATCAGATAGCTGCGGTTATGAAAACAGATGCTAGTTGTTCGCCGCTATCTTCTGGTTTTGTGGTAGTGAGTGTTTAATTTTTCTATTTTATATACAAATAGCTTTTCAAAAATTTTATTTTCTGAGCATTAGTTTTTATGAAAGTAACACTGATTTTCAAGAAGGTACTATTATGCTATGTTTTTATTATATTGTTCCACATATATTCATTTTGTCAATTACTTTTATATTTATTTTATTTTAAAGGTAAATTTATTCAATTGAAAAAAATTATATTTGATATGATAAAGGTAATGGTCACCAAGAAAATAACTTTCAGGTCACATATAGAGATAAAAGATTACTTTTTACTTATAAATATTATTTTTCTTTTGTATTGTATATTCTAAAAAAAAATTGTAATATAATGGAGATTATTTTGATTTCAGTGATCCAATTTTAATTTGTCAAGAATGTGGTACTTTAATGTAGTATGATGAAAGAAATCGAAAAAATAAAAATTATATCATTCCAGAGTTTAGTCTATGTAGTTTAAGAAAAGTGCAATTGTTTTTTCTAACAAAACCTCCTGAAATTCTAAAAGAGTCACTTTATGGCTATGGTTCAAAGCATTACAAGAATTTTTAAAATAATATCAGAGCATATAATAAAATATTTGCATTTATTTTTTCTACTAAAAAGATGGACTCATCTATAAACAAAAGCCATAGACCTGCTCCAATGGTCTACAAGATTAGTGGAAAAAATATTCATTATATTGGTAGTTTAATGTCTATGCCTAGTAAAAAATCTAAATTTGCTCAGTTGTATATCTATGACATAGAAAACGAAGTAAATAATAGGATAGCACCATTTAAGTAATTTGCTTTATCTAAACTCAATTACTAGTATTTTGTTTTTTTCATTTATATTTTCTATCTATTTTCTATATCATTTTGTTTAGTTATAAAAGTTCTTATTTTTTTTATTTTTTTATTGATGTTGTAGGTCAAATGATTCTGAATATGCTATTGACCCTGAGATTGTTGACAAGTTACAAAAGATGTTAGATGAGAATGATGCTTCGGCAAAATCATTTAGAATGGCGAGAAAAAGATTCGTAGGTTCTAGTAGGTTCTAATACAGAACATATAAGGTTGAAGCTTTTGAGTTCAAGGGAAAAAGATGGAAGAAATTATAATTTTTCTGATGTTTCTGAAGTGGCAACTTTAGTTGTTGGTGATATTGATTCTCTTTCATCAACCAAAGATATAATCTTAGAAAGGCAAGATGGTCGCTTAAAGCGTATAAATGAGATTCATGTTGCTTATCTTAGTTTACAATATCCACTACTTTTTCTATATGGAGAAAATGGCTATAGAATTGATATTCAACATAAAATCACTTGGAGTTTGAAACCTAACAAGAGGAGCAAATTGACCATGGGATAATTTTATGCATTTAGGCTTCAAACCAGAAAAACAGAACCTCTAACAATACTAGTTTCTAAAAAACCTTTTTAGCAATTTGTAGTGAATATTTACACTATAATTGAGTCAGAACATTTGTTATATTTTATGATTCATCAAAAAAAATTTTAAGCTGAATATTACAAGAGTTTGAAAGATGCTAAATTTACAGGTCAAACAAGTGGCTCAAGTGTAGGAAAAAGAATAGTTTGCCATCAAATTTTATAGGAGGTAGGCATTATATGGATGGCTTATACCATGATTGTGTTGCAATTTGTGGCCACGTTGATTATCCAGATATGTTCATCATTTTCACATTTAACTCAGAATGGCCAGAAATCAAGCAACTTTTAGACCCTTTACATCTCATACCAGTAGACCGTCCTGATATTGTTTGTCGAATGTTCAAAATGAAATTTGATATGCTAATTAAAGATTTGGAAAAAGAAAGAATCTTTGGTAAAGTTGTTGTTGGTAAGGTATACATTAAAAAAAAGTATATTATTTTAAGAACATTAAGTATATCTATAGTTGCTAATATGTACTATATTATGATTTATGTGCAAATATTTATACAATTGAATTTCAGAAACGAGGTCTACCACATACTTATATTTTGATATTCTTGATTTTTTAAAGCAAATTTCCAGATTCAAAAGATATGGTTAAAGTAATTTGTACTGAGATTCTTAATCAATTTGAGCATCTAGATTTATACAAGCTATAAAAAAATTTATGCTTCATAGTTCATGCGGTTCTACAAATATATTTTTACTATGCATGAAAGAAGGTCATTGTTCAAAGTTCTATCTCAAGTCTTTTGCTGATTTAACAACTATTGATGCTGAAGGGTATCCAATATATAGAAGAAAAAAGACTGGTTGTTATGTTGAAAAAGGAAATGTAGCTCTAGATAATCGCTATGTTGTTCCTTATAATTCTTCATTGTTAATGAAATATCAAGCACACATAAATGTTGAGTGGTGCAATCAGAGTAGAGCAATTAAGTATCTCTTCAAATATATAAACAAGGGTTACGATCGCGTCACTGCTATTTTAGATAATGCTAATGATAGTGAATGCTCAAATAAAATTATTAATGATATAAAAAATAATCTTGATTGTAGATATATATCCCCGTGTGAAATTGTTTGAAAAATATTTGCATACCCTGTTCATTCTAGAGAATCTGTTATACAGAGATTGAGCTTTCATTTGCTTGGTTGAAATCCAATTCTATATGAAGATGGTGAAGATATTGATGATATTCTTTCAAAATCCGGAATTGATCAATCAATGTTTACTGCATGGATGAATGCTAATAATAGTTACTCAGAGACTAAAGAGTTGACATATTTTGAGTTTTCAAGATTCTTTGTTTATAATAAAAAGAAAAAATCTGGTAAAAAAAAAGTGTGGCTATACTATCAGAAGGCTTTATTATATACCTCCAACATGTGGAGAGTTATTTTATTTATGAATGATGTTAAATTTTGTTCGAGATCCTACCAACTATGACCAAATCAAAAGTACAAATGGTGTTATTCACAATAGTTTTAGAGATGTTTGCTTTACTTTAGAATTACTTAATAATGATAGAGAATATATTGAAGCTATCAAAGAAGCTTCATGTTGGGGTTTAGGTGATTATCTAAGGAAGCTCTTCACTGTGATGTTGATGTCAAATAGTGTGAGCAGACTAGAACATGTTTGAAAAAAAATTTGGAGGATCTATTTAATGATATTTTGTATAATGAAAGAAAATTGTCTAAAAAAACAGGTTCTCCTTTGATTCTAAAAAAATTTATTTTTTAATAATTTATATTGTGTTTCTTATTACAACTATTTTATTTGTTCTTATATTATTTTTTCTTTTTGTTTGCATATTTATCTTTGACTGATGATCATCTGAAAATCAGATGCTTATATGAAATTGAGATGATATTACAAGATAATAGGAAGAGCTTAAAGGAATATCTTTGTATGTCTTTTCCAAAATATTTTGTGAGGCTAAAATTTTAAAATGGTTTAATTTATAAGGAGCTAAATTATGACAAGAACAATTTGAAAAATGAGTTTCAGACATTATTCTCATCCTTAACACAAGAACAACAAGGTGTTTTTGAGAAAATTGTGGAAGCAGTTTCTAAAAAAAATGATGAAGTATTCTTTGTATATGGCCATAGAAGAATAGGTAAAACTTATCTCTGGACAGTTTTAACTTCTTTTTTAAGGTCACAAAGAATGATTGTTCTTACTGTTGCATTGAGTAAAATTGCTACTTTGCTACTACTTGAAGGTAGAACAGTTTGTTTTAGGTTTGTTATATCATTTACGGTGCATGAGGATTCTGTATGTAATATCAAACAAAATAGTGAACTAGTTGAATTGTTAAAGCAAACAAAGTTTATTATATGGGATGTGGCGTCTATGATTCACAGATATAGTGTTGAGGCAGTTGATAAAAGTTTAAGAAACATTATGTCATCTACAGATAATAATAATGCTAATTTACCTTTTGGTGGGAAGATAGTGATTTTTGGTGAAAATTTTAGACAAATTCTTCCATTCATTTCTGGAAGTGGCAGGACAAAAATTGTTAATACAAGCATATGTTCCTCTTACATATGAGACTATTGTAGTGTTTTGAGACTTACAAAAAATATGAGAATAGAGAAATCTTTACATGCTGATAATGATGAATTGACTTTGTTTTCACAATGAATCTTAAATGTTGGAGATGGCAAAATATAGGTGGGTTTAATGATGGCATCTCTGAGATTATGATTCCTACTGAGTTACTCATATCAATTTTGAAGATCCTCTTAGTTCTATTGTGGATTGTATATATCCAAATCTTCTTGAAAATCACTTGGATTCTAATTGGTTGCAATCACGAGTAATTTTTTGTTCTACACTTGATGTCGTTGAGAAGGTACATCAATATATTATCATAAAAATTTCAGGAGATGAAAAAAATTACTTGAGTTCAGATAGTATTGATAAATTTTATGAAAATGGATAATATACTACTGAAACACTTACTTCAGAGTTTTTAAATAGCCTCCAATGTTTAGGTTTACCTCATCATGCTTTAAAGTTGAAGGTTGGAATCTAGGCCAATTTGCAGGTTTATGTAA
Organism: Arachis hypogaea; assembly: GCF_003086295.3. Classification (NCBI taxonomy): domain Eukaryota; kingdom Viridiplantae; phylum Streptophyta; class Magnoliopsida; order Fabales; family Fabaceae; genus Arachis; species Arachis hypogaea. The sequence goes on from NC_092040.1 coordinate 94,120,488, forward strand.
TGGCACCAGACTAATTATAACAAGGTTATCTAATTATGTTATAGAAGCAGAAGTATTAGTTAGAAGCTATCTTGACAAAAAGGTCTTAATCCCATGCATGTACATGTCTCATTCTCAATTACCATGGTCTTTCAAATTGGATAGGAGACAATTTTTATTGTCTCATATGTCATGACTATCAATAAAAGTCAAGGACAATCTCTTAGCATTGTTGGAGTGTATATTCCTAAACTCATATTTAGTCACGAACAACTCTTTATGTTGTTATATCTCGTGTTTGAAGTAAGAAAGGGTTAAAAATTCTTATTCATAACAAAGAAAAGCATACTTTAAGTAGCACAACAAATATTGTATTTAAAAAAAATTTCTCAAATTTAAAATAATATGTTATTTTTTTAGTCCTACTATTTGTTATTTTATTATTATTTTTATTCTACATTACAATTAAATATTTTAGGTATTTTTATTATATTTTATTATAATTAATTTTAGTCTAAATATATCCGTAATTTTTCACGGATAAAAATTCTAATTTACTTCAAAGTTTGAAACAAATTTGTTATTTTAATATCAGTTTAAAAGAAATATATTTTAAAATATAATTCAATAGTATATTAATTAAAAAATATTAATTAGATATCCTTTATTTGATTGGATAAAATATTTTAATTTTATTTTAAAATTTTGTCCAACCAAACATATGTAAAATATCTAATTAAGGTTCAATCACTGAAAACTTTAAAACAAAATATGTAATTGCTAGTCTTTCTGTGTTTTTCAGTTTTTCCCTTTTCAAAGAAAAAGCGAGGCAACAATAACGATAATTAGAAAAAAAGAATTATCAACTAACAGTAATATTAAAAAATAATAAATTAAATTATTTTATTTAATTTATTATTTATAATTTTATATATAATATCTAAAATTATATATTTATTATATCTAATATTATATATTTATTTTAAAAATAATTAATGAATATAAAATAAACAATTTTAAATCGGTTTGGACTTTTTATTATTATTTTTCAAACATTTCTCATCAACTAAATATATGAACTCATATTCATATACAAGAGTACGTAATTAATATATAACCCCATCCCAATGATCTCCGCACAAACATTAATCATCTCTTTCTTTTATTTAGTTTTTTTTTTCCTAATGGCCCATCCTAATCTTAAGATTCATTCACTAACGTTTATTTAAAATAACAAATTAAAAGAAAAAAAAAAGTAAACGAAATATTATTAGTATAAAAAATTATATAATCAATTGGATCCTATGTTGCTAAATGTACGACATTTAATCCTTGTAGAAATTTTTATATATACTAATTAATGTTGTTATTTATAAGCTCACATAATTAATAAAAAAAGTTTTGTAAATACTAAAAATCAATATTATATTAATTCACAACATATTTATATATTTTATTTTACATATTATTCTAGCAAAATATTTAATTAATTATTAGAATAATCAAACTTTTCATTATTACTATATATATATATATATATATATATATATATAGTATTTACATAATACGATTCTATAATTAAATATAACCAATTAAACTATTGATAGAATTAGAAAATTAATTTAAAAAATAAATAAATAATCCCTTACTTCAGTCATTTTATGTTAGCCATTTATTAGTACGGTATAAATTACGGTATTTTATTTAAATAAATGAATTTTACTAATAAGTGTTTTAAGAGTATTTTTTAAAGATACTATTAATAGAAAAATAAACTTTTTAAGTTTTGAGTGCATTAAATATATTGATAATGTATTAAAAGAGTCACAATTTTGTAGTATAGCTTCTTTTTTCTTTAATCCAAATCTTTAAAACACTGTTTAGCTAATTTATAAATAAATAAACCGCAAATGTGGTTGATTAAAGTATACTAGTAATAAAAAAAAAGAAGAATCACATGCTAAACAGAAGTGGGAGGTGGCGCGTGGGTCCCGCCGTGCACATGCGACGGTGACGGCTCTGAACTTTGCGCCTCCCACTTTTGCACACACACAACATGGTCAAACCTCTTATCTCTATCTCTATCCTTACCCTTTCTCTATTTTTCTTTTCCCTATATACACCTTCACTTTTTTACTTTACCCTTTATTTAATCTATACCTTCAACAACCTAATTTCAAAACTCCAATTTTCTAATGTATTTTATTTAATAATATTTATATTTAATTATTATAATTTTATTAAATTTATAATTAAATTTTTATATTTTTAATTAAATTTTTATAATATTTTTAATTTTATAATTAATATTTTTCGTGTCAAAAATATTAAAAATAACATAATATTTTTTATAAAAAATATGTAGTAAAAAATTTAATTAGGTTCTTAATTGTAAATATTTTCAATTTGTAAAAAAATATTCCATTAATTCTAACATATTTTATACCGACAAGAACTTAATTACAAAATTAAAAGTAATATAGAGATTCAATTGTAAAGAAAAAAATATAAACACTTAATTACAAATTTTGTAAAACTATAATAAATAACAAAGTAATTAAATCTAAATATTAACATATTTATTAAATTATTTTTTATTTATTAAATTTTCCAAAAAATAATAATAAATATAAAATTAGTTTAGATAGTTAATGTCTTAAAGTCTGACTAAAAGATTTTGGATTAAAATTTTATAATAACTGAAATTGAAAAGATTTTAAATTCAAGTTTTATAATACATAAGCAGTAATATATATAATATAATGAAAGATAATTCAGAAAATAAAATTTGTACACCGAATCTCTTTCAATTTTTATTATTATATACAATAGATTATAAAAGAAAATAAATTAAAATTTGCTTGTTATTTTAAGGATTAATTTCTTATTGTTTAGCAAGATTTTCTACATTATTTCGAAACAAAAAAATAATTTTACATTTTAATGTTTTATGTTTCATATTATGAAATCACTAACACTTTTTATTTTTGTTCAAGCTTTTTCTTTTGAAAATTATAAAAAAAACTTTAGATCTTTCAAGTATAAAAATTCTGATATTATATTTATATATTGTATACTAAAATTTTCAATTAAGCTATTAATATAAGATAGTATTAAAATTCTGATATAAAATTTACTTATATTAAATCTTTCAATTAAGCTTCTTAATCTTCTCTGATCTCTTTGTTGCCTGCATAGCTCCCTCTTTCAATATTCAATATCTTCAATTTGAGGAGTGGTGTTGGAATAAAATAAGATAGTGTATATATATAGCTTATCATTTTGATAATAAAACCTCATATTGATCTCAAAATTTTCAAAAAAAGAATAACTATTAAATGGTGCATATTTAAAAACCATGTTATTAAAAATTTAGAATAGTAAAGCACTCTACTTAAGGTAGTATTTGTTTTTAAATACTGAAATTAGAGGACTGAAATTTATAATTATGTTTAATAGCAGTCTTCAAATACAAAATTTTAACATCTTCATCAATATTTACAAAATGTAAAAATATAGGAGACTAAAATTTTTTAGGATAAAAACAAAAAATTTAATAATATTTTTTTAAATATTTTTATTTAACTTTTCAAATTCTAAATTTATCTCTTAATTTTTATATTTATCTTAAACTAAATATAATACTAAAATATAACTTAATCTAATATATTTTATACCAAATACAATATAAAAATTTAATTTAGTCTCTGACTCACTTTCTATCTTCTAATATCAGTCTCTCAATTTTAGTTTTTCATCCAAAAGCAACCTTATGAATGTTTAAAGTGTGTATGTAAAGAACAAAATAATAGGAAGTAGCCCCGAAAGATAAATAATAGAGAGAATTTGGGGGGGGGGGGGGGGGGGACTGAGGAGCTTGACCTAAATTGGATAACATTATTGAACGAAAACAAGACAAATAATAAACATATTGTCTTCTTGTCTCAACCCTGTCTAGATTAATGAATTTACTCACAAGAATATAGTACATCTTTTCTGTATAACCATTTGAAGTCTGAACATCTTAAAATTTTCCGTTAATATTCTCAAAGGATGTGTGATATTTAATTTACACATAATAAAATGTCACAATCCATGATGAATTATTGTTAAATTGGTTGGCAAGTATTAAATAAACATCCTGCACCATCGAATAATTTTGATATCTGGCTACTGTAATGATATTTGATTTATCATCAAATGATCACATACTCAATTATCCACCTTTTTTTTCTGTTGGTTCTTATTTGTATAAATCAATCTTTCTTTAATAATCATTCTCCATATTTAACTGCATATTTTATCTTTAAACTCATATATTATAATGAACTTGCATATAATCAAGTTGAGTTGCATATAATATAACTAAATTAAGTTGGTTTAATAGTTAATTTATTAATCTATTTAAATAAGTGTTAAAAGTTCGAATTTTATCTTATTTATATGATAAATTTTTAAATAAAATTTTAATATTAAATTTTAACTTATTAGACTTAAAAAAGACCATAAATAAATTAAACAGAAACCAATAATAGACTTGCATATTTAAAAAATGATATTAAAATAAATTGCATATTTAAAATGATAACGTAACTTTTTCAACTTCTTACAACAGAATAATATTGTAATCAGTTGTATAACTTTGAATTAAAGATTCGAACCGCAAGATTAATTATTGTTGGCTAGGATAGATACTCTTAAAATATCAAAAATAAAAATCCCACTTCAAATAATAATTTTTTAACCGTAATATTAAGAAGATAGTTTAAACATTATTACTCCTGAAATATTATTTATGAATAGTTTAACGTAGCTTTGATTTTAAAAGATCTTAATAAATCCTTATAATCATGATAGATCCATAATGATCCATCATGTGTATGTGGGTGGGGCCAAATGGGGGAGTTGGGATGCTGTTTTTGATGTTCAAGTTCAATAATTGGAGTTTAATTATGTATTGGGTTTCTTGATTTTTCTTTTTTCCTTTTATGTTGTTAGAGATTAATGTTTTTAGGTACACTCTTCCATCTTTGGGTATTGAGATTTTTGTCTGTGATTAAAATAGAAATGTCAAAATCATGATTTAGCTAAAATCTATATATCTAAAGGAAATGTGTTATAATTTAGAACTTTAATTGTGCATATGAAAAATTAAACGTACTAAAAACAACATCAATATTTATTTTTTATAGATATAATTCTTTTATTTACAGTTATTATTTTTACTTTCTTAATCGTCAGAATTTAGATTTATTTATTTTATTGATCTTTATAGATTCACTGAATTTTTAGTTAAGTTTTTATAATTTTAAAAATTATAATTAAATTTATATATTAGATAAAATTTTTCTCAAACTATCTTTAATTAAAAGATACAAAAATATTTTTAATATTTATTTTTGTGTTTGATATAGAATGTGTTATGAAATAATATTTTAAAAGTTATATTTTCTAAAAGTTATCAACTAATAAAGATCTAATTATAAAGTTTTATCTAGCATAATAAAATCACGATTATAAATTTTTAAATTATAAGAATATAAATAAAATTAATGAAATTGTAAAAATTAACTCTACCTTAAATTTATTAATATTGTGGACAACATATATCTGAGACAAACAATATAATAAATGAAAGAAATTAAATAATTAACAAAAACCTCTTATTATTTGAAAAAAAAAATAATTTGACAACTATAAGTCAAATTAAACAACAACCAATAATCATAAAAAAAAGAGTTAACATTATTCTAACCATCATATTTTAAAATTCCACTATAAAAGCAATTTCATCTTTTTTCCCCCCTATAATTATTGATTGTTTTCAGTGAGATCGTCATATTAAGATTTTCTCTTAATATACAATAATCTTCATTAGAAGATAGAAAGAAGAGAGGGTCCCAGTGCCAAAGGCCATGTTCCCTTCATGGCTGAGTTGTAGGTCCCAATGGTTTTTCTCCATCACAAGTTATAAATTGTGTTCGTGTGCTGTGTTTCCTCAATCACAAAGAATATATAATGCTATAACATATAGTCTTTAACTATATCAAAATTTCTGTGGTTTTTTTTTATTTAAATAAGAAATGTTTTATTTTTCAATTTAAATAATTCTAAAAGTAATTACATTTTTATGTATTATATCTCAATTTCACAAGCAGTAGTTTAATTCGTAAAAGAAAATGTGACATGAACAAATTTAAATTTGAGCTTATCCCACTTTAAAAGATTATAGTATATGATAATTTATTTCAAAATGAAAAATCTGATAATAGTTTCATAGATGCTAATAAATTAAACTTATAATTTTTAAATTTATAAGTTTCTAAAAATGCGAATTTTCAAAATTTGGAGTAAAATACAAAATTTATAAGGTTTGACTTTTTTTAACTTTATTTGAATCTACATAGATATATTTTCTTGTTAATATTTATATTTTAAAGTTAATAACTTAAAAATATTAATAAGTTGTTAAAAATAATATAAACTTTATATATAGTGTAACTGATTTGTTCATATCACGGTTTTTTTTTTTTTTTTAATTTCTCTGATAGTGCTAGCAAAATTGTAATAGTTTTTCTTTCTCAATTTTGCTATCTCTATATACCAACAAAATTAAGGTAAAAGTTATACACTTTAGTGCAAAAATCTGCCTCTAGTTATTCCATGCATTATTGTCATTCCTATTTGCCATGGTAAGATATAGTACGTAAAATCTTGAATATCACTATATAAGTGTTAATCTGTTACACTGTACTATAACTCCATTTTTGTTGTATACATCCATGATGAGTCGTACTTCAATTTTGTTACCTAAATTCTAAATTTGTAACTGACCAGTTTAATGACTACCATTTCTGACTTAATCAACAATAAATAGTCAATCATATCAATGTCATTCTTCAATTATTTATCTATAAAATATTTTTATATCTCAACATACAAAAAGATTTATATAATATAAATGATAAGTTTTTCTAATATTTTATATTCATAAAATTATTCAGCTACATACTTGGTTTATGAAAAAAGCTTCGAACAACAAATCACATTCTCAACTAACTGTATGTAACAGAAATGCATGTTACCAGCACCGAAACAAGTATAAATACATGTAATCATACACATGACTTATTTATTTGTGCAATTAAAAAGTATTTTTTATGAATAAATAAAATTAAAAATAAGAAATATTATATCATTATTTTTTATATAAATTAAAATTAATTAATTATTCAGATGTCACAAATATATAAATACTTTTTATATAAAATTACAATTATGACTAGGAGGGAAAAAATTATTTTATATAACATGATATTTTTAAAAGTTAAAAAGTATATTTATTTTATTATATAATTATTTATTGGTATATACAAAATAATTAAAATTAAATAAATAACTCAAAAAATAGTATAGATACTTATTTTTTTAATATAAAATATTTCTTTTATCCTTAAAGAACAAATAAACAAACTCAATATAAGACATGATACATAGTCCATTTTGACCTATTAACATTTTGAAGACTCACAGATTTGATATTTTATTTGAATATTAAAGTATTCATCAGACTCCACCACATTAGAAAAGGAATATTTCAAAAAGAAAACTTGCTTTTTTAGTTTATTGGAAGAGGACAGTGTCACCCCAAAATTAATATATAATACTAATCTGATATATAAAAAAATTACACATATCCTTTATTTCAATTTAAGAGTAATATTATCAATTTGACAGTAACAAAACCTGCTCCTTATTTATTTGCATATATGGAGGATTTAATGTACAAGCTAAGTGACAATTCTTATGAATGACACTAATAAGAAGACACCCAAGAAAAAATTCTTATGAACGATATTGGATCTGGAGTCAAATCAATACAACATGATTAGCTAGTGAAATATTATTCATACTTTTCCACCTTATGCTCAAAAAGAAAAGGCTAGAAACAAGCATAGAATCTCCGATCCCACAGTCCCACACAAGTAGGAATGAAAGAACATTGTCGAAGCCTAATGAATGATGATCATGTTTTAATTTAGAAAAAGTACGAGGAACTAATGGAATACTTGTATAATATACAATGGAAGTTTATAGAATATTAGAGATATAATTATTAGTGTTATCTTTTTCCATCAGCTGAAGTTTTTGGGATGAGTGGTATCATGACATGGTATTAGAACAAAATAAGTTTAATCTTTTGGGAAGATATTTATTATTCCTAATACACCCATTGTACACGGATTGAGTTGGTTAAATTTAGAGAAGAATAAGAATTAATTAAACTAATAAAATTTGTTCGTTTCGATTGGATCAGGTAATTTTTCTTTTTATATAGACTCTAATAAATCTAAATCGATTCAATTCAAATTGGATCAATTTAGATAATTAAATATTTAATTAAAAATTAAATTTAAAAAGATTGCAAAAAATATTATATAAATATGTAAATAGTGAAATACCATAATATATATCATCAAAGTCATACTTAACATAAACATAATCTAATACTTACAATTTAGCCAATACTAAATTTTTAAGTTCAACAAAAAATCACAAAATAAACCACATAACATAGTAATTATGTCTTTAATTAAATATCATAAAATAAACTAGTGAGTACATATATTTTATTTTTTAAGTGTAATTGTTGATCGAAAAATATTTTCGATAAAGGTAAATAGTTCGAAGTGGTAAAGTGGTTGAAGACATAAGCAGTTTTTCGAAAAGACACACGTGCAAGCATTAAACGGAGGTTCTCGATATGGATTCGATGCCAAAGCCTTTCGATGAATAAAGCAAGTCGAATCGAACAGGGTACTCGAGTTAGATTATCGAAATAAGTTATTCGAATAAGTGATTCGAGTAATTTTGGTAGTGGAGAAGTTAGAGGCTTCCATCACGCGAGAAAATCATGAGAAATATTTAGGCGGGAGCTGTTACCAAGGAGAATGCATTCAAGGCTGTAATCCTGTAATTAATTGTAATTAATTGGCAGTTACTTAAAGTGGATTATAAATATTAGGAAGTCTTAGGAAATAAAGATTGGAACTTTTACTCAAAAAACACTCAAACACACTCACATCCTAGGGAATTCCTGAGTCTGCAATCGAGTAACTTTTCTGTAGGGTTCCTTCCATCATTTCATTCTTTCCATTTATCTTTCTGTAAACTTTACTTTTCAAGTAAATTTATTTTCCAAGTATTCTTTATCTTCATTGTCCAATTTACACTTCTACATTTTAATTTTTCATGTCAAAGTCCTTTGACCCAGTTGAAGGTTTTTTATTGCTTTCTTTTAATTTCAACGCAAACCTTTTTCGTTTTTAGTACATTTCCCTTTTGAGAACTTTATTCCTTCCATTCCTTTTTCAATTTATAAATTTTAATTTATCTTTATTTCTAAACCCCATCTAATCGAAGACACTTTGATGCACTTCTAAACTATTGGTACCTGCAAAGAGGAGTAGGTTTCGCTCCCAAACCACTAGATATCGAACCACCATCGATTTGCTAAAAATCGAAAAATAAATTGGCACGTCCGGTGGGACAGTTTTAAAAAAAAATCGAAGTGTGTCAAATAAGTATTTTGTGGTGTTATCCAGTGTATGCAATTATGAAGTAGAAAGATCATTCACATGGCTGATGAAATGTCAAATGTGAATGGTGGTTCATCCACCAATGATAGCATACCAGTGCCTGTGCAACAAGCGGACGTGAATTCATGTTCGGAAGCTGCAATCGGGACTGAAAGTATAGCAGTTATGACTGTTCAAACTGAAAATATGGGACGTAATACTTGTCCACGTGGCACTTTGCCATCATATCAGCCTCCACTAACCGCTGGTTGACCTCCATATGGTCTTCCTCCTGGTTATACCCCACTAATGGGTGGTTTTGTTCCACATATTCATTTTGGGAACACAAGTGGAGTGAGTAACACTCAAAACCCACAACAGCATTCCACGTACTCTCGTGATTATAATGTGGGCTCTACTTCGAATGCTGCTAATTCAATGGCAATATATCGACAACAGGTAGAAGAAAGCCATCATGATTTAGTTAATTTATTGACTCAATAAATGATTACAATTCTAAACCCCATGATGGCGGAACACAAATGAAAATTTGAACGACTTGCTAGACAGGTCGAACGAATTGCTCGAATCGTAGATTATGATGAGGGTGAAGGACATAATGCCAGAGGAAATAATGAAAGATTCGAGAATGTTTTTCAAAATGAGAATAATATTTTTAATGGAGAGAATCTTCATATCGTTCCTCATGGGCAAAATGCAGATGAAGTTCTGGCCAGATTACGTATTAATCGTGGCGGTGAAAGTTATCAGGTTACTAGAATTATGGAGAAAGTATTGAACCGAGTCAGTTTGAATGTTGGTTTTATGAACCGACCACACTTTGTGTCTGCTTTTTCCTAAGTTGTTCAAATGGCTGAGGTGCCAAGAGGGGTAAAAAATCCAAAGATAGTGACAAAGTTTGCTGGTGAAATTGGAGAATTGACTACTGAGCATGTTGCTCGATATTTGGTTGAGATTAGGAACTTAGCTAATGATGAAAATTTGAAAATGAAGTTCTTTCCTTCTTCGTTAATGAAGAATGCATTTACTTGATTTTCGAATCTCAGACCGAATTCGATAACAACATGGAATCATTTGAAAATTGCTTTTCACGCTCAGTTCTTTCGAGGGGAAATGAATGTGGCAGTTACCGATCTAGTGGCATTGAAACGTGAAGATGGTGAAACCATTGATGATTATATAATACGTTTCAAGAACGCTAGAAGTAGATGCTATGTGTCATTACTTGAGAGTGAGATAGTGAAAATAGCAACTATGGAGTTAGGGTTTTATATGCGCAGAAAGTTGCTTAATGTGCATATCCCTGATTTAGCCCATTTGGCTGAAAAGGTTCGTCAGACCGAACTCATGAAAAAGGAAAAAGAAAAGTATAGGAGTAAGCAACGATTGAAGAGTAAAACTTTTACTCGAAAAGAAAAAGTTGCTTACGTGACCATGGAGTCTTCAGAAGAAGAAATAGATTTTAAAACGGAAGTCGATTTAGCTGAACTTAAGAAATGCCCTCCTTATGTTTGTTCTTTACTCAAAAAGCTTCCTAGTAATGAAAAGTCGAATGATTCAAAACTAAAAAGTGGAAAGAAATATAGTTTTGATATCTCAAAATCTGATCAGATTTTTGATGTGTTGCTTAAAGATAAACAGTTAATTCTGCCTAAGGGTAGAACTCTACTTTCGGTAAAAGATGTAAAAGGATAATTTTATTGCAAGTTTCACCAAGTAACAAGTCATTCGACTAACAGTTGTGTCCGTTTTAGGGACTTAATTCAGGAAGCGATAATGGAAGGACGACTGAAATTTGATGATAGCAAGAGAGAAATGAAGGTTGATGCTGATCCCTTCGAAGTTGATGCCAGCTTTATTGACTTATGCTTTGGAGTGAACATGGTTGGCATGTCCTATGATTTTGATGTGACTCTGGATGATTTTGAGTCACAAGTGAGATCTGTGTATCCCAGGGCAAGGGATGGTTTGCTGGATTTTCTAGCTCAGCAAAAGATCAAAGACCGGGACGTATCTCTATGTCCACGGTGCAATGCTGTCTTTGATGCTGAAGCAGCAGCAATCTTTGAGAAGGAGAGAATGAAGAAAGAATTGGCTCATAGAGAAGCTCAAGCACGCCAGAGACAACCGATTTGGCGTTTTAAAGGTCAGAGCTCTAAAACTCCTTAACAGAGTGTGTCTACACCTCTGAGTCGGTCCCAAGCTATTAGTGTCCAGTAGATTTGGAACTGCCAGGAGTTCCAAAAACGGGATCATTTTTGTCGATGTAACCCATAATTGGGGCATTGAGGACCTCCTCGAAATCAAAATCCTTATTATCGAGGTCGAGCTAGGGGATATCCAAGAGGTAGAGGAGGAAGGAGAAATCTTAATCAGAATAAAAAGCCTCAGGTAGAGGTGAGCAAGGGGCAACGTGCTCTGTGCACTCTCGAATTGTCTTTCCTTCTAATGGAGAGACTTGTCTAAAAGAAATTCCATCTCCTGCCAGGATAGAAAAAGGCAAGGCAGTAGCCAATCCTCGGGAGTTGATAAAAACAAAGAGGTCGATGTTGATGAGGAGTATTTTGATGAAGGGGATGATGGCATGATCGGAACGATTTTGATCATTTCGACAGAGTATCTGGGTGAGTATGAAGGTGACCCAGAAGAAGATTACGACATGGAAGATAAGGAAGCTTTTTCCTTTATTCGAATCAAGGATGAGTCGGGGTATTTCTCCAGGACCACTGAAAAATAAATGTCTCATCTCTGTCCACTTCATATTACTACCATTTTGAATGGGTTCAAGATAAACAAAGTCCTGATTGATGGTGGGGCAGCGATTAGTCTTCTACTTGAGAGGATGTTAAGAAAAGTGGGAAAACATCCTAATGATTTGGCTCCCACAAATATCGCTGTGACGGACTTTAGTGGGACTTTTACACCAGCAAAATGATTGGTTACTCTGACTGTGAAGGTTGGATCATCGGAAAGACATACTGTGTTTGTGGTGGTTCTATCAAAGGCAAGTTATAATGCTTTGTTGGGGCGAGACTGGATTCATGGTGTGGGGGTTGTCCCTTCTACTGTGCATCAGAGTGTTTTCTGCGGACTAAGGATGGTAAACCTAAAATCGTCAAGGCAGATTCGAATTTATATGTCGAACAACTGCACGCCGATTTTAGGATGTATAATCGTAAGTTAAAACCTTTGAATGTTGATCGAGCACTGAATCCTTATAATTGTGAATGGTGCTATTTGTCTTCGGAAGATCTCTCAGTGAAGTTGCGTTACCCAAAGGTGGGTTTTGAACCGACTGGTTGGGATTGTCTCTCTTGAAGATCTTGGGAAGACTACTCTATGGACCAGGTTGAGGAAGTTTTCGATTACCTGGTAACGTTACGTAATTATTTAAGTAATTTTCATTCTGTAGAAAATAAAGATGATTCTTCTGATGAAGTTGGATCACGTAGGGTTAGTAGTCTTTCTAGTTATGATAATGTCAATTCGATGTCTTCAGTCGAATTTAGTTATAATTTCCTTGCTTTTTGTAGTGAGAGTAATGATGCAAGTCGTACTGCCGATTTTATAGTAGAGGCTTATTGTGTAGAAAATCAAAATACTATTAAGTTAATAAATGATCAAGTTTCTTCTATTTATGATGACGTTATTGATTTTACTTTTGATTGCATCTATGATCTAGAACCATTGGGTTTTGAGAAATATTCGGTAAAAGATGATGATCGTTATAAAGGGTTTGAATCTCAGGATCCCTTAGAGGAAATTAATCTAGGGACTCTGGATGAGTTTTGAATTACATATATATGTAAAGATCTTATTGATCCATTTTGAACTGAACTCTTTGATCTTTTACATGAGTTTAAGGACTGTTTTGTTTGGGATTATCATGAGATGTCTGGTTTTGATCGTTTACTTGTGGAACATCGATTAGCATTAAAATCGAATGCTAGACCCGTGAAGCAAACTCCAAGATGTTTTGCTCCAGAAATCAATGAAAAGATTAAAGAAGAAATAGAACACCTGATTAAAGCGAAGTTTATTTGGACTGCACGTTATGTTGAGTGGGTTTCAAATATTGTTCCCGTTATGAAGAAAAATGGGAAGTTAAGAGTATGCATTGATTTTCGAGATCTGAATAATGCTACTCCAAAGGATGAATATTTTATGCCAATTGCAGATTAATAGATTCTGCAGCAGGGAATGAAATCCTCAGTTTTATGGATGGTTATTCAGGATATAACCAAATCTTCATTGCAGAAGATGACGTGTCCAAAACTGCTTTTCGTTGCCATGGGGCATTAGGCACATATGAATGGATATTTATGCCTTTTGGTTTGAAAAATGCTGGTGCAACATATCAACGAGTAATGAATGCTATTTTTCATGAGTTTATTGGAAAATTTATGGAGCTATATATCGATAATGTTATGGTCAAATTGATTTCGGCGAGTTAGCACATTGACCATTTGAGAAAAGCATTTGTCACCATGAGAAAGAAAGGTTTAAAAATGAATCCTTTAAAATGTGCCTTCAGTGTTTCGGCTGAAAATTTTTTAGGTTTCGTTGTTCATAAAAAAGGAATTGCAATTGATAAAAATAAAGCAGATGCAATATTAGCATTGTCTGCACCCAAATCTAAGAAAGAAGTGCAATCCTTTTTGGGCAAGGTGAATTACCTTCGAAGATTTATTTCGAATCTTTCTGATCAAACTCGAGTGTTACTCCTTTAGTAAAGTTAAATAATGATTCACAGTTCGAATCGACAAAGGAACATTAGTTAGCATTCAATTCGATTAAGACCTATTTATCTAAGGCTCCAATTATGGCTAATGTTCGTCCAGGTGAGCTCTTAAAATTATACATTGCAACATCTGAGAATACTATTGGGTGTATGTTAGTCCAAGATGATGAAAACGTACATGAGCAGGCAGTTTACTACCTTAGTCGAGTTTTAACTGATATCGAAATAAGGTATTCCCCGATCAAGAAATTGTGTTTGTCTCTGTATCATGCTTGTATGAAATTAAAGTGTTATATAGTGGCTAAATCGGTAAAGGTTATTGCACAAACCGATCTTATTAAATATATGTTAAGTTTTTCAATGTTGCGGGGGCGACTAGAAAAATGGATGTTGGCATTAACAGAGTTTGATTTACAATATGTCCCAGTCAAGGCTGTAAAAGGTAAGGTCATTGCAGATTTTCTTGTAGACAATTCGAAATATCTGAATGACCAGGGAGCAAATGTGATCGATGTTGAGGTTGATTATTGGAAGTTATATTTTGATAGATTGAAGCATAAAGATGGCGCAGGTGTTGGAATTCTTATCATCTCGCCAGAAGAAATTTCATTGGAATTCTTGTTTGAACTAAAATATCCTTGTTCGAATAATGTGGCAGAGTACGAAACTTTAATTATGGGTCTCAAAATACTAATTGGTAAAAGGGAATGAAAGGTTAAAAAATTTGTAAGGAGATTTGGTGTAAGAGGGATGCAGAGAATAATGAGTTCAGAAAAATTTGAACAAAGATGAGATTGATGAATTTAAAGTGTTACTGTAGCCGTTACTGTAGAAGAAATGCGAATAGAGGTAACTTAACCAAGAAGATGAAGTGAAAGAAAAAGAAAGCGTGAGTCTCAAAAAACGTGTCAAGTGGGTCAGTATTAATGGGAAGTTAAATGGTAATTATTACGAATTTAAAAACTGAAGTTTTGAATTTGGATTAAGTGTTTTATCTTCCAAATAATATTATCGAAGGCAAATACGTTAATCCAAGGGGGCAATTTATTAATCGAAAAATATTTTCGATAAAGATAAATGGTTCAAAGTAGTAAAGTGATTGAAGACATAAGCAGTTTTTTGAAAAGACGCACATGCAAGCATTAAACGGAAGTTTTCGACGCGGATTCGATGCCAAAACCTTTCGATGAATAAAGCAAGTCGAATCAAATAGGGTACTCGAGTTAGGTGATCGAAATAAGTTATTCGAATAAGTGATTCAAGTAATTATGGTAGTGGAGAAGTTAGAGGCTTCCATCACACGAGGAAATCATGGAAAATATTTAGGCGGGAGCGGTTACCAAGAAAAATGCATTCAGGAATGTAATCTTGTAATTAATTGTAATTAATTTGCAGTTACTTAAAGTGGATTATAAATATTAGGAAGTCTTAGAGAATAAGGGTTGGAATTTTTACTCAGAAAACACTCAAGCACACTCACATCTCAAGGAATTCCAGAGTCTGCAATCGAGTAACTTTTCTGTAGGGTTCATTCCATCTTTTCATTCTTTCAATTTATCTTTCTGTAAACTTTACTTTTCAAGTAAATTTATTTTCCAAGTATTCTTTATTTTCATTGTTCAATTTACACTTCTGCATTTTAATTTTTTACGTCAAAGTCCTATGACTCAGTTGAAGGTTTTTTATTACTTTCTTTTAATTTCAACGCAATCCTTTTTCATTTTTAGTACATTTCCCTTTCGAAAACTTTATTCCTTCCATTCCTTCTTCAATTTATAAAGTTTAATTTATCTTTATTTCTAAACCCCATCTAATCGAAGACACTTTGATGCACTTCGAGAAAATCGGTACTTACATTAAATTTATATATGTACCTCTAATTTGGTAAGACACTGAGACACAACTCGTGAAATACTAATATTTTATTATTTTACCCTTATTCAATTTTTAAATTTTTAAAATTTGTCCTCTTATCTCAATAAACCTTCTTTTTCCCTTTCACTTTCAGATTCTACAACCATCTCTTCCTTTCTCACTTGTCACAATCCTTCCCTTCTTCTACCTTCTTCAACCCCTCATGCACTAATGAAAACTCAACTGTCGTATCTTTCTTTTTTCTGATATTGTCGTCCGATTTACCGTTCGCTGCCATATTATTCCACTTATTTATGGATGTGCATTTCTCTGCGTTCTGCCTCATCACTGTCGTCAAAACTGCCTCACCACACTTTCCCTTTTTTAGATCTGTTCTGTTTCTCCTCCACACCTTATATATTCACCAAACTCCACCTTCTAAATATGCTCTTTCTCTTCTTCTTTCTGTTGATTTGTCTCTATCGGTTCTACCTTCGCCTTTTTTTTTAATTTGTTGTCTCCATCATTCTTTTTTTTATTATTTTCTTCTAATTTTCTACTTCTTTCTTGGAATTATCTTCTTCTTTCTCTCTTTCTCTGGGTTTTAATTTTCTGTTTTTCTAAAAAAAATTATACATTTAATTTTTTATTTATTTAAATTTTAATTAATCTTTGATAAATTTTAGACTTTGATTTTTTGTTTTTTTCAAAAAAAATTATATAGTTAATATTTAAATGATAATTTGAGATGATATTAAAAGAAGCAAAAAGTACGAAAAAAATAAAAATTTAATAATAATAATATACATTGTTTGGGATGATAAATGTGCAGTGATAGTGATAAAATTTGTAGTTAAATAAAAAAAATTAATTTTTTTAAATATTTATATGTCTTATTTATTATTTTTGCTAAATATAATATATAGATACAAATATTTTATATTTATGTTTTATTCTATACATCAATCAAATAGAGTCTTAAATAATATAACTACATATATATATATATATATATATATATATATATATATATATATATATTGTGCTCATTTTTTATTTTAAAATAAAATAGACCAGCTTCTTTAATTGAAAAAAAAACTCTCAAATATTTGTATAAAATTTATAAAATAATCAGAATTTTTAAAAAGTATAAATTCGGACTCGTTTGGAAAAGCAAAACAACTTTTGATTATAATCAACTTTTTTCCTCAAATACATATATACATAAAAGCGAAGTAGAGGATAATTATTAGAACTGAAAACCTAATGTTAAGTTTAAAATTTATACAGAAGACAAATTAATAAGTTGTAATGGTAGAGTCAACCATAAATATAACCAATGTAATGCAGGTCAATTATTTTAATAAGTTGATCGAATAATTAATTTATTAAAATAAGTATTAAAAATTTAAATTTTATTTTATATATATAATAATTTATTAATTAATAATAAATTTTAAATAAAATTTAAATTAATAATAAATTAATTTTTACTCTATCATGTTAGAATGCATTGTATACATATATATATTTGTTTGGTAATGCACAAGAACAAAGATTTCCTATTCAGGACTCCCTCGATTTTAAATTATTTATTTCTTTGAGAGTAAATTTTTATAGTGATTTCTGAGATTGATGTTGTGTACTAAAATTGTTTCTGATATTTCAATTGTATTAACTATGTTTTTGAGATTGAAAAAATTACACTATAATAATCTCTGACCCCTTTTTCGTTAATGACGCGCTGGTGTGATTTGATGACGTGGACTTTTGGTGACACGTGTCACCTTATGGTTTGATCACGTATAACGATATGATGACGTGTCGATCTACGACACATGACATGCTGACATGGATAGGTATGTCACGTATCACAATGCTATTTTGTCACATGTCATATTATGTCATGTGTCGCAATGCTATTTGTCCACGTGTCATCTACTATATTATTGTATATGTGCACTAAATTGGTCCCTTACTTTGCATCAAATGACTCATTTTAGTCTTTGAAATTGAATGTTGTGCACCAAATTAGTCTCTTCATCAGTTTTTTTCTTATTTTTTTTATAAATTTAAAATTCTCATTATATATTTGAATACACTAATTTTAATTTTATCTTTTCACAAGTTATTTTAATACAATTATTTTTATAAAATATTTTTAAAATATTAGTTTTAATTATACAATTTTTTTCTACAATATTTTATTAAAAGAATTATGTGACATATTGCTATTGATTTAATAAAGAGTGTAAGTTAAGAGTATAATAATATTCTTTAATATAATTTTTTAATATTTAACACTTTAATAAATATTTTAGAAATACTTGATAAGACACTTATTAACTAATATAAATTCATTATTCTCATCTATTTTAAGAATGTCCGATTTTCTATATAATTAACTTCTCACTAAATTAATAAGATAGATTTATACAGTCGATTATAATAATTCATTTTATCTATAACTTAGTTAGGCGGCTTTTTCATATATTACACTATTAATCAATTTAAATACTTATTGTAACTATGACTTGAACAATATTAAAACAGATACAAATAAACACAGGCGGCAATAATAAAATTTTGGTTTTAGTTAACATATACTCTAATAATGATACAAGTTAACATTATTAATTAAGAAATTTATTATAAAATATGTATAATAAAAAATATAATTAAAATTAGTGTATAAAAAAATATTGAGAATTTTAAATTTATAAAAAAATGAGAAATAACATGGGACTAATTTGGTGCACAACATTTAATTTTAGAGACTAAAATGAGTCATTTGATGCAAAATAAGGGACCAATTTGGTGCACAAGTAACTATGACATAGTGGATGACACGTGGCATATCCATCCACGTCAGCATGCCACGTGTCGTTGACCGACACGTCATCATACTGTTACACGTGGTCAAACCATGAGGTGACATGTATCAGCAAAGGTCCACATCATCAAGTCACGTTATTATACTGTTATACGTGGCCAAACCATGAGGTGACACATATTATCAAAGGTCCGCATCATCAAGTCACGTCAGCGCGTCCAAACCATGAGGTGACACATATCATCAAAGGTCCGCATCATCAAGTCACGTCAGCGCGTCGTTAACGGAAAACGGATCAGAGACTACTATGGTGTAATTTTTTTAATTTCAAAAATGTAATTGGTGCAATTGAAATCTCATAAAGGATTTTAATGCACGACGTCAATCTCGAGACCACTATAAAATTTTTTTTAGTGACTAACTACTATGAAAATTTAATCATTACACGTGTTTATTTATTAAATGTAAATTCAAATATTATGATATTATCACAACTTATTTATTATTTGTTTGTATGCGTAATTTTTCTTATTTTATTTTTGAAGGTAATTTTAAAATAATTGTGAAAAAGAGGATAAAGGTTGAAGGGCGGTGAGCGTGCACCGTAAAGCAGCGGAATTTGCGGCACTTTTAACGGATTTCCAATCCCCAACGTATGCCCAGTCCCCTCATTCAAACCACTCATATCATGCCACGTGGAATCATGCATAGTTTTTTTTTTTTTGGTGACTGCATAGAGTTTACTACTTCTAATCATTTTCCTAAATTTAGTTAAATGATGGTTAAAAAAGTAAAAAAAATGTTTCTTTTAAAATAATTAACCTTCCTTATTATATCTTTCAGAAAATTATTTTTGTCGTGGTATAATTAAAAAAATTTCTTATTATCAGAATTCTTTTTTCTTTTATTATTGCATTATTGTAAATATATTTATATTTTGAACGCATAAAATAATTACATCTTGAATATCCATAATTAAATTTCGGACAAAACAAATTTGAAACATGCATTAAATATATTCTACAAATACATAAGTATTTATCAAGTTTTGATTTATATTTTTATAAGCATAAAAATAACACAATAAGTTAATTATTTAAATTTTAATTCAATTATAACACTTCAAATTCAATTAAAATATACAAGAATATTTATTTTATGTATTAAATAAGCGTGATTAGATATAATATTAAAAAAACAGATGATATTTATATTTATCCTTTAATTTCTAAAAGATACTAGAGTAATTATCTTATAACATTTTCCGTTGTTTTGTTTTATTAAATCCTAAATCTTTTTTTAAACTCTTAAATAGAAAAAAAATATTATTTATATATTAAAATTAATTATTAAAATTAACTATTATTATATTTATATATAAATATATATGTGATTTAATTTATTTTAATATATATTTATATTCTAATATATATTTTATACTGATAGCTAATTTTAATATACCCATAGCATAACAAACAATACCTAAGCATAATTATATCCACAAAACCTTACATACACTTGTTCAAACAATTACAAAATAGGCACAAAAATAAACTAATTAAAGGAGTAGCTTTTTCAACTTAAAAGGATAGTAATTATGTTAAAACACATAAAAAATTAAACTAGAGCGGTAACCACTATCCACTAACCTAATAACCACCGTACCCTAATCATGTTTAATTTGTGATTTGTGTTTAATAATAATAAAAAATATAAAAAAGACTATTTAATGGTCGCAAACTCAATCCGGTGCCTGGTTATTAATTATTCTATTCGCTTGATGAATGATGGGTAGCACTGTTGATTTGGATATGTTACGAAATAAATAGTGCTTGCTTGTTAGCTATGACTTTATAGGATTAATATTATTATTGGATTGGATTCTTGTTTTTGCAAACAGTTAAATTATTAAAGCCAAGAAAACAATTAAACAAACACCGCAATAATATACACATTACACACCTGAGATAGAGACGCACCACAAATATTTATCACTTCTCAATCTATGCATGAATTAAGAATCAGATACACATTCACGACATCGCCATATACTGTTATTGAGTTCTTTACAAATTCTTATCATTTTGTTAAATTTTTAATTACAGTTTTATAATTTAAAATTTGTGATTAGATTTGTATATTAGATAAAAATTTTGTAATAATAAATTTTTACTAGTTGTTATTTAAAAAAAATAATTCTATAATTTTTTCAAAATATATTTTATAATTCAAATTTTATATCAAACATAAAAATAAATGTTTTAAAAATGTTTTATATTTTAACAAAAATAATTCGAAAATATCTAATTAAAAATTTAATATAACTATAAATAGCAATGGAAAATTAAATCTTAATTTAATTTGAACACGACATCATCAGTTTTAGCTAAGGTCAAATTATATATACTCTTATACTAATCCTATAGACCTATAATAAGCCATAATCAAGTTTCTCAATCTATTTCTTCTATATTATCTTTACCAATTTGAGCTTAATATTTTGTAAGTGAATTTTATATTTATCACAAAAATATTTATTTGTCTTTTCTATATGATACATTTATTTTAAAATTATGTTCTGAATTGAATAATACTATACAAATAAAATTGCCCATGAACACAATCTATATTTGCATTAATTCTTGTTTATCCTACGGTATCCACCTTATATATCAAGACTTTTGCGGTTTTGCCCTAAAGACAAATCATAAATCATAATAATGAGATTTTCTCTTTTTGGTCTTAATTACAGAGATTGTTGTTGTATTAAACGATATTTTTTTGATAAATAAATATGGAGAACTAATTTTTAATTAGTAATATTAATTATTTTTATTGTAAAATTATTTTTTAACTTTTATTTTTGGAGGATTTAGAGTTCATGATTAGAAGAATTTAGTGTTATTTAAGATTTAAAATTTATTATTTATAACTTAATATTTAAGATTATAATTTAAAATTTAAAATGAATAATATAGCGATAGATGACAAAAAGTGAAGTTGTGGTGTTAAAAAGAAAAAAAAAAAGAAATGAGAATAAATAAGATAAATATAAAAGTAAAAAATAATTTATAAAATTAATTAATATTTACGAAAAAAAATTCTAATTGAACTCTTCTTCTGTTCATACTTCATAGCATTATTGATGAGCTCATTTTATAGGGTATATTTTCTGAATACGGATTCATATACATACAAATTAGGACACCCCATAACAAAATAATTGAGCCAGAGTTTCCGGGAGAAGATATCAAATTATATAAACAACGTACAATTACCACTACTATATGCGATAGGAAGAATTTTAAGTATATCAGCTGTTAGGTACATTAATATTTTAATAATTTTAATTATAAAAAATATATATAATATATATTAATTAAAATTAATAATTAAAATTATTAAAATATCGGTATTTTGAATATATTTAAAATCTTTTTATAGTATATAATATATGTGAATATAATTATACTTAAAAGATAATGTTTAATTTATTAAAAAATTAAAAATTAATATTTATTATAAAAAATAAATTAGATAAAATTTAGATTCTAGTTAATATGTATTATAGAATTGGCCTATAATATATACTAATAATTATTAATACATAAATTTTATATATTTTATCGACATAGCAGCTGTACCTCGATGGGAACATGGTTTAGTTGGAATTAAAATTTATTAATAGAGCGTTGTATAATTTGGACAATTAATTAATTAGATCGATGGATCCACCACTGCATGTCAACAATCAAAATCTCGATGCAAAAATAATACTTATATCTATGCATCATATTCTTTATTTTATATTATTTCTTTCCTGATTTCCCGTGTGAAGTAAAATGTAGAAGATGACGTTTGCCCTTTTTCATCAATATTATATAACCTGAACTGATATATATGTATTTACTTCTTTTTGTTTAATTATTTAATTTATATATAAATAATTAAATATGAATATATGACAAGGATTCAAACGACTTTGTTATGAACTATGCTCCGGTAGGTAGTACTGTAGTAGTTTAATAATAATAATAATAATAATAATAATAATAATAATAATAATAATAATAATACCATCATCATCAGTATCTACTATTTAGAGACTATTAAACTCTTGAAAATTTTAGCTTTAACTGGATCTATCTAATATTTAATTAAGTTTTCTCTTTTAAGATATATTTTGTTAGTTAGTAAAAACGAGGTAGAAAATTTTAATTCATAAAATTTTTACCCTATTTTGATACCTCCCACTTAAACATATTACTTTTTCTTTACAAAATGTAAATGATATTACTTAAAGGAGCATACATAATTTTTTTTTTGTTGAGGAATAAAAAAAGTAATTTTGGAATCGAAGCAGTAATAATATTACATTTTTAATAAATTGATGAATAATAATGTAAACTTTTAAAGATTTTCATTCTCTTAATTAATTAATTTCTTAATTGTTAAACTCTTGCAATTTTAACTTAAAAAAAAAAAGCAGCCATGTTCCAGTGGACCTGACCGTATTCGCCCACCTTTCTTTTTCCACTTCCATGTTCAATCCATTCAAATCAAGAGGGAACTTTTTTCCTTTTTTTAAATAAAGAATAAAAAAACATTTAAATGATTATAAAGTAGTTCGATATATTATTTTCACAGGTTAAAATTATCCTTCTTTTATCTAATTTTCTGTCATTCCGAGATAAAATTACAATCATATATTTTTACAATTTTTCAAATTGTTGTACAACAACTCAAAAAATTATTTTTGTATTTATTTTTGTCTCTAAATTTATCACTGCATATATAATTTGAAGATTATTTTTTACTCGCAAAAACAATTTTTGTAGTGTATCAGACTATTTTTAAATTTTTAAGTATATTTTTGTTTGTTTACTTTTTAGAAGAGAGATATATAAGACAAACAAAAAAAAACATTTAGAGGATATAAATCAGGTCAAAAAGAGACGGATAAATTAAAGTAAATTTAATTAATTTGAGTTGGTCAAGTAGACATTCGTTTACTAAGGTTCAGTTTGAGTAAATAACTTAAATAAGTTCTTTTGAAAAAAGAGCTTAAAACATAAGGACTTTTATTAATAGCAGCTTATAAATAAGTTATTTTGTATTTGAATTTTTAGTTATAAAAGTATTTATTTTAAAGTTGTAACGTTTGGATAAATAACTCAAAAGATAAATTTTTTTTACAAAAGAGAATGAATATTAAAATAACGATGATAACAAATACTTTTCAACATTAAATGTTGATTTTACATAACCTAATCACTAATATTGTGTATGATATGGTAGGTGAAAATAAAAAATAAATATAAAATATGTGTTAATGTATATTTTATTGTTATTTTTTATTTTTTATTTTTATTCCTATTAGAACTCTCTTCTCCTTTATTGAAGTCAAGAACTTATTATAATTAACTATGAAAATAATAATAAGCTATAAAATTACATATGAAAAAAATAAAATTAAAACTGAAATTTCATACCACACTTGAATACAAATTTAATAATAAAAAATAGTGATAAAATGATAAAAAAATATTTAGAAGGAATATATGCAGGAAGTTGTTCAAATGTAATATTGTCTGAAAATGTGGTGGAGGATCAATACTTCCATCAGATGTTTCATTACGTAAAAATGGTGAGACTTGAAACATTGCGTGAGAATGATGGTGGAAGGCCAGTGCTTCTAGCAGACCTTGTGTGAAAATAGTGATGAAGAGTCAGTATTTTTCATAGAGTCAAAAAGGAAAGTAAATTTTTTTGTTTTAAAATTAATTTTTTTAAATAAGTGGTAGAATGACTTCTCGAGAAGCAAGAAGTCATATATTTCTACTTCTTCAAAAAGTTGCAAATTAACTTTTTGGGAAGTTAAAAGTTTTGTTTAAAATAGTGCCAAACACATAGATTATGATTTTTTATAATTCAAAAGTTAAAAAAAGTAGCTTCTGCTACTTCCGAAACAGGCTCTAAATGTTAGAAGTTTAAATTCTGCCTTATACATAAAATAACTGATTGATTAACGACAAATCTTTAAATGAAACTCGATTCGACGTATTAGTTTTTAGCTCGTTAGATTGGAAGATATCGGAAAAAAAAATCAAAATTGTTTATGCCAGCTTACGGGTGTTCATATTGGCTAATTAAGCTTAGTTAATTATAATTAGACCACAGAAATATTTTATTAATGCCCAAATTGTATTATTTCTGTCATGTGTTACAGGAATCCAACATTTTTTTATTAGAGTAAATATTGCACAAAAATAACGAAGAAAATGCATTGTAGTAAAACAGAAATATATATAGTAAGTAGTACTTGTTGAATTATGAGAAACATCATTGTCATTGAACAACATTAAATGTGTCTTATGTTACCTTAGGAGAATTTGGAACATGATCGATAGAACATAGAAGACCAATTTATTATACTATTAATTTAATTGGGTAATTTGACTCCCAAGTTGTTATTACTTATTACAGGGAAGATATACATGTCAGTTTGGGTGTTTCTGTTTTTAGGGTTTAATTTGGTTGGTTTTTAATTTCAGTTATGCACACACACGTGGGTTAGTTGTTTTGGTAGGGAAGCATTATTAGGAGCAGTGATACAGAATGATATTCGTCACAATTTTACTCCAAAGTTATTAATGTCGGCATTCTCACATAACTTTTTTTTTTATCTTTTTAGTTTTTCTAAAATACTCCAAATTGCAAATAAATAACATAAAACTTAAATATTATGAAAATAATTACGTCACTCTTAAAATTATTACTAATGTAATTTTATTAAATTTACTAAAATATTCCCTATTATCCCTCATTTTTCTAACTATAGTATTGTACTTTTAAAGAGTATAATCTTTTTTTAGTTCTTAATATTTAATTATTTTTTATTTTTTATTTATTGAAAATACTGAAATCTGGAAGTAAAACACCTAGCCATGCTAAATTGTGAATATTTTCATGAGCTTCTTCCATCCACACCAATTTAAGAGTTATTCAAATATTATAAATTAAAGCAATAATTATATATATATAAAGAAGCAATACAAATATCATTTACCCTAAATAGTAAAGAGTTAATTTTAATGTATTTATAGTGTAAAGCGTTTTTGATGTAAAGAGTTAATTTTATACAGTCGTGCAATTATTATATGTGTTTTTTTAAATGACAAATATTAAAGTAATTATTTTTATTAATGTAATATTATATAATTAAATATACGTATAAAACTGATAGCACATCAAAACTAAATTCAATAATAATAAAACATGAAATGTGGCAAATTAGAAACAATCGAAAATAGCATTTATTTGCTGATAAGATTCATTCGCCCCAGACATTATCAGTCGTCCAATACGACCCCATAAGTTGTTAAGTTCAATCATTTTCTTTATTTTTCTTTCTCTCTCTTTTCAGACCGATATAACACACCATATGATATATCATTTTCTCATTGATCCATTCCAATTCAAAATTCAAGCTGGAGTGTTATACAGACGAGAAAAAAGTTGAGAATTTTGTCAAAAGCGTGTGCCCTTTTCGCCCTTTACAAGTTAGCTACGGAATACACAATTAAAGGGTAAGTTAGTAGTTGACACTTGATAGGTATATTAAATTATTAATTATTATTCTTTTTATTTAACGTGAATGTTTAGAGTTTAGACAATTGATAAGATAATAATTCTAATCCAAATCTCTTATTATTGTGTACCCATTAAATAATATTAAATTAATTAAGATCAATTAGTATTATTTAGTATATCTGGATATTTATTATAGAAGATTATATCTTTATTATTACGATTTTCTTAGTACCTATAAATACCATTTTATATTGTATCATTCCAAACAATTTAAATAGATAATTTGAATACACTCAATAATATACAAATCTTTCTTCCAATTTAACCTCTTATTTCTAACACTTGTCATAATTTTTCGCTCTTATAATTTCAATTATATTTCTTAAATATTTTTAGCCGAAAGCTCAATTTTTTCAGAGAAATAGCTAATAACATCATACTTGAGTCAATCCAATTTACAAAAAAAAAAATTAATGTTTTAATTTTTGTGTTCTAATTCTTTTAAATAAAAGTTAAATTTCAAAAAAAAATAAGATAAATTTATTCATTCTTTTACACTTTAAGATTAAAAGAATTTTCTTACATGCATGTATAAAGTGACATGTTTAATTAATACAGCATTATTTGTTATTTTTTGGGGAAAAAAATTCTTGATGCTAACTTATTTCTTGTTAACAACTAAGAGTTTAAAATTTAAGTTAGACTCACTCCATTTTAATATAAAGTATAATATTTATTAAGTTTAAGAAATTTGAATATTAAATAATATATAAAAAAATGTGTTATCTAAGCTTAAAAGCATTGATGTCTTCTATTCATATATAATATAACATAAAATCTCTGAAATATTGAATTAGTTAATAAGTTTTACTTAAAAATTTGTTATTAATTAATAAATTATTGCATACATGAGGCGAAAAGAAAGAGAGAGTGGGAAAAAAAAAAGGAAAACATCAATATTTATTAAAAAATGTAAATTCCTAACTTTCTGCTAGGCCAAAAATTGATCATTTATTTACACCAACCACACGGTCTATGTATTCTTAACCAAGGCATCACGATTCTTGAAACCAATTAAGAATAGAATGCTTTATTAGCTACTTTCATATTTTGAGGGAAAAGAGAATGAGAATCTTATGCCATTCAAATGAGACAAAGTGATAATGGTAAGTCCACATTATTTGTTGGGTATTAAGTATAATCATTATAAGGTGCTTATTCTAATACATATTAATAATTAATAAAAATAATTAAAAAATAAATGTCATATTTTATAAAAAAATTATATTTATTCTATATGTTATATGTTTTTTATTTTATATTTAAGTGTGAATCTTAAGGTAGTGTTTATTTTAATGTATTGAAACAGAGACTGATATATTGAAATTTAATATCATATTTATTGATTCAAAAATTATTACTAAAATTCTAATGTCTGTTTTTTAAAATTTTAGTATTTCAGTATCTTCAAAAAATAAAGATATAAAAAACTAAAATTTTTAGAAATAAAAATTAAAACTTTAATAATATTTTATATCTAAAATACTTTCATTTTAATTAATTAATTTTAATTTTATTTTTTATATAAATTAAATTAAAATTTTATTTTTATTTCAATTTTTATATTTTATTTTACATCCAACACAATATTAAAATTTATTTCAGTTTCTATTTTTCATGTCTCAGTTTTTCGATCTTAATCTCTTTCTCTTCCTATCTACCTAATATAATACTATGGTGGAATATTAGAGCAGCTAAATAAGAATATGATATATATTTATAAGCCTGTCAATCAAAATGCACTATCAAGAAGCAATGACGATAAGATAGAAGATAAAAACAAGTGAGCTTCAAAACCAAGCATGGATGTGGATGAATTGGTGGGTGGTAAAGGTGTCATCAAACCGACAAGACCATAAAGACCCACATAATCTACATTAGAAACTTTTAGTGAAAAAAAAAATAATAATATCATAAAATATTATGAGTTCAATACCAATTAATTTACTAATATTAGAGTATATTCAAAACTTATTATAGTATTTATAGAATTAATATTTAGTTAAAATGTGTCTTAAGATGACGTATGATTAGAAGAATATTTTAATTACATTCTTAAACATTCAAAAACTTTAATTGGAATGATTTTCATTTTACAGTATAAAATTTTTAGAAATTTTAAAACTTTTCTTGAATCACCTCTTAAAAATAAATATTGAGGTTATCAATAAAAAATAATTTTATAAAAAATATACAAAGTTCAAATTTTTAATATATTTATTTTATATTTATTAAAATAAAAAATAAAAATTTTATTTATAATAATCTTAATATGTATTCTCAAAACTCATCATGTTAGTTAAATCTTTATTTTTATATATATTACTAATTATATACAATACCGATCAATCTACTAAAGTATATGGAGTTTTTATTTTACTTACCAATTGTAAATTGACAAAAAAGATAATTATTTGAAATAAGAATTTAATATATTTAAAATTGGATAACATATTATATATAAATGATTGTTTGGTTTCTTCCAAATTAAAGTCTTTATTGAAAGATCCTCTCTAGAATATGCAAACGACATATCCTATAGGGAGGAAGATAAGCCAAAGGAGGCATTAAATACAAGGCACATGGTGTGTTATGAGTATGACAATGGAGTTTGTTGGTTTTGGAACCCACAACCACAAAGACAGGCTATAGTCATCACCATGAACAAGTTATTATGGAAGACTAGATTAGAGTTTAGACTATTCCAAAGTTTCCAATTATTGATAAAGAAAGTGACACCAAAAAATTAAGGTTTAGTTGATAGTTTGATACAAAATAATGTTGTTCCTCATCCGTGCACCTGCCATCCAATGCTAGTAAATGTAAGCGAACCACTCTTTTATTTTTTTTGGTAATTGTAAGCGAACCACTTTGCCAAACAAACTTAGCTACAAAATCTTGGGCCTTGTTAGCCCAAATTATTAGGGCTATTAGGGCCCAATGTGGTTCTTTTGTTTGTTATAATTATTTATCTATGGATGACCCAATTACATTAAACTAGTGGTCTACAGACCATGTCCTTGACCAATAAAGACAAAAGAGAGACCCAAATCTATGTGTGTTTGAACTTTTGTGAAGATCCAGACCAAAAAGAGTAAACTCAAGTACAAAAACAAAAAAAGATATTGGGTGATAATTGGCCAAAAAGAAAATAGTTACTTCATATATATTATCATTATATATAAGAACAATCATATTAGTTATACACAAAAAATCACTTACAAAATTAGTTACTAATATAAAATATATATTAAAATATAAAATATGATTAAAAATAAACTAAACAAAAACATATATTTATACACATACATAATGATTGATTTTTGGTGTATACATGGTATTTTTGAATTTAAAAAGTATTATAATTAGTTGGAATTATTGTTAATTGTTTAACCAACAATAAGAGTTTTGTTTTATTGTGTTTAACTTCAAAATTTTAAGCAATTAGAGATGTGTTTATTTTTGTACCTTTTCTTATTAGAATATTTATGCAATTATACGAATCTTATTATAATATTTATACAATTATACGAATAGAACAATAGATGTTAATAATGAAATCTTTTAAAAATGAATAGCAATAGAAAAGTTCAATCTCTTACTATTATTTACTCTTAAACCACCTATTCAAATGTTCAATAATACACAAATCGAAGGGTTCGAGTACAGAAATCGAACGGTCTGATTTGTGTACTTCAATTTTTTTTATTTTTTAAATACAAATCGGACGGTCCGAATACAAAAATCGGACGGTACCTCTTAAAAATCGGACGGTACGATTTCTACTCCATAAATTAAATCATTCCACATTTTAAAAAAATACTACCATAGATCACAATTTAAAAAAACACCATTGTTAATCTAGTATTAAAAATAAAAATGTGTGTGGGGTAAGCACTCAGTTTCAAAAGATCAACTATCGAAGACAGTGCAGAAACTCAACTTGTACAAATGTAAAATGCAGTTCTAGGAATACCAAGATATTGATCTCATCAATAACTCCATATTTGGGGCAAAATCAGGCAAGAACGCAACATGCAAATCGACTAGTTCTTCAATTGAGACTGGTAAATCACAGTACCATCTTCTGTACATTGTTTTATGGGCTCAGATTACACTTTGAAAGGTTATACAACTTTCATCTTCTGTAGCAGTTCATTTTCGACAACATCATTTCCTGTTCTAAACAAAAAACTGAAAACCTATTTCCCTAATAACCAGAAAATTTTACAGTAAGTTGCAATCTGTCCACCCAAAAAAGAAGCGAAAAAAGGAGGCTATCATCCATCCAAACAATACGCAGAGATTTGGATCAGCAGCCTTAAGTTTCCACCATTAACTTCTGAGTTGAAAATCTTCATTAGCGTCAGGCACATCCTTTTGGAGTGAACTCTCAGTCGCTCGCTTCTTTGTTGGTGGATTGAGAGGGTAATCATCATCCAGTACAGCAGCAAAAGGGACAGGTTTTTCTTCATGCAACTTTGCAGTGTCTTCTGGTGCGGCCCATGCTAGTGGACTCACTGCAAAATATCAGCGTCAGCATAACAATAGCTGTAAGCATGTAACAACAACCAAGTCTCATCCATTTGAGTAACGTAAGTTAGGATACACGAAGCAAATGACACCGGTGTTCTAACGTAAACAATCTCTGTTGTTAGTAAATCGTTAAAATCTAGATGCTTTTGCTGCAAGGATTCTAAACAAATACTTGGTGTGTTTGTCTGTTGCTATATTGACAGATACTTGCATAATTGCATTGCTGCATTCCAAACTAAAGACGACAAGTTAATGTATTTCAAATCAGATGTCAAGCTTTATGATCATGGAAAGATATGGCAAAAATCACAAAATAGAATAATTCCTAGCAGCAGGGTTTAAGGACTGATTGTAGAACAATATAAAAATAAGAGAATCTAAACCAAAAGATATGACATAGTTAATCAATAATGCACCAATCTCTACAAGAACATACTGAAAATAAGATTATAGTTCAGAATTGTACAATTTTTATTGAAATCAACTTTGGTGCATCAAGTGTAAATGGCATATATCATTCGATCATATATACACTATCTTTCACTAATAAAATATACCTTGTTCAGGTTCAACCGGTCTGCCGTCTTCATATGAAGATTTAAGTTTCAGGGAGCGCTTCCTCACATAGTTTTCTTGCAATGGCTTTGGTATTTGAAATGAGAACTGAGAAAGAGTTACCCCATCTCTTATATATTCCGGGTGCTCCAACAAGAACCTAAGAGCACAGATTCACATATAAGAGTTTTACAAGAAACATCAAAGCAAATGTTTACATAAAATTATGAAAATAGTAACAAAACTCAAATGGGATGGTAAGTATCAAGGTCATTCTGGTAAAATAGTAAAACAGAAGTAGCAAGAACATACTTTTGGACCTCTACCATTGAGCGGAGTCTCTTGCCATTTGGTGCTACATAATATCTGAAATAATTAAAAAACAGATTGATAGTTGAAAAGTGAGAATCCCAGAACAGTAGCATGTATCTACACCTAACATTTGGGAAAAGAAAATGACAAATAACAGGTGCATACACATCTGCAAATTTGGTGCTTCCTTCGGCTCTGATCCGTAGTAGTCGCTCCCAACCAGCTGGAGGCTGTGCAATGTTTGGCTTATCAATAGCCCAAACCCGGCTCCCATCCTGAGAAATATCCTCTGGATCATCGCAAGATACATCGGGCCGCCACTCACGAGCTTTTTGACAAATGAATGGCTGCTCAAGTAGATGCTCCCGTATTTCTTCATATTTTTCTTTTGTGGGAATCAGCCTCCATTTAAAGCAGGATGCACATTGAACAGTGAACGCACCAACTGATGGCAAGATTCTGGGAGTTGTACTTGGAGGTTTGCTTCTTGGAGGCAACGGAGGTGTACACTGAATAGCACCAGGAAACAGATCAAGTGTGTTGCGACCACTTGCCGTGGGATCATAAAGGACTAATTGTTTAGATATGTCATTATTAGAGGTGTCATTTTCATCATCTGAAGAGGAAAGATCTATGGGATCTGAAGGGCTGCTATGCTTGTAACTGGTTAAATTTGGACCCGATAAGCCTTTGACTTCATTCCTAGGTGTTAGGGAAAATTTACCACGATGCATCTGATTTCTCCCAGAAGTCTAGTGCCTGCAATATTCAAAAAACAAATCAACAAAATACTGAAGAACAAAACCTTGATATTTTCACAGAACAAGCCTAATGATTTTCTAATTTGTCATGTTTCATGTAATTCTACTAATCCTCTAACTGCCACACATTTTGTATTTGGATGTTCAGGCTTAACCACTGACATGTCTTGCCCTACTATAAAATAAGGCTAAATAGTCTAAGAAATAGATTAGGAAACAAAATTAAAACATAGCAAACTGGATTCATGTAACAATGCAAAAACTTGTAAAACCTGTAAGTCGTTTTGAAATGCCAACTTCAGTCGTTTGCCAACAAGCTAGCTAAGAATCACGATACATCCTCCTAACCACATTCTTAAAAATCCTCCTAATTACTTAAAGAAAGTATTATAAAACAATCTTCCCAAGGCTATAGCCGATTGCTAGCATAACAAAGTAGCCAGCATCTGGTTTGAATCAAGTTTACCCCAAAATTCCAACAGGTTAACCCATTTCTTTCAAGACTAGTTATCTTGGACATACCTAAAGGCATTTCCACATTCCCTCTAACAATAGCACATCCAACCACAAGAGAAAACAACCAGATTTTTTTTTATTTAAAAAAAAAACGAAAACAAAGGTAAACACGACATTTATCTAAGCTACATCCCCAACACAGAAAGCTAGCAGGGTATATCAAAGGATCCAGAAACAGCAGCTATCAGCTGATTAGGCCATAATTCTCAAGTTTTAAGACCCTTCCATAGAAATGGATCTCAAGCATTTTTAGACAGTTGACACAAACTTAGTATTGCAAGTATAAGTATTCTTGTTCAACAACAACAACAACTCTTTTCTTGTTATATATAACAGAAAACACTTTCTGCAATAGCTTTTCTCTTTATCATGGGGATTATACCAGATAAGCATCAAATCATGCCATTCAAACCCTCAAAGAACATAGATCATCATCAAAAGAGGGGAACAATAATACAAAAAGGGGAGATTCTACTTAAAAGTAAATAGCAAATAGGAATTATATTATAACGTTGCAAACATGTAACGTTCTTTTCTGTTGAAAACAGAAGGGGAAAAAAACACAAACACACACAAATTTCTGAGGAACAAAAATGGATGCATATCATGCAGAAAAATCAAATAGCTGAGCTACCTAGCTAGCTTCTAAGACAATCAAACAACATTTTATTTTCTTTTTTTTTGGAAAAAGGAAGAATCTGAGATTGGAACGACGAAAAATTGGTTACGAACAACGTGTTGTGGTTTTCATTCACTCTTTTTCTACGAAGTATTTCTGTTCTATGCATTAAATCTATGATCCGAAGAGCGAAAATTAAAAATATATATATTAAAAATTGGAAATGGAGAATAACGGAAGAAGAAACGTACAAGTGGATGTGAAGGAAGGATCGTTGGCCGAAGAGAACAAAACCGTGCGATGCAGAGAGAGAGAGAGAGAGAGAGAGAGAGAGAGATTTGTTTTGTTGTGTTCTGAAGAAACAAAGGAGAAGGAAGATGAAGGAGCTCAATCTCAGAATGAACAAATATTTATTATTTGTCGAAAAATCATAAATTCGTAATAAATAAATTAAAGTAAACTCTCACTTCCAAAACATTTAAATTTTACCAAAATTGCTTGTAACAAGATGTTTGGTTTTTCGTAGTTTTAATTAAATTTTTTATTATTCGCTTACATGGCTCTAAAAATATTTAGCTTAAAATTATTAAAATTTAAAATTAAAAGTTTTTTTAAGTAAATTTTAGAAAACTTTACGTCGAAGTTTGATTTTTAAATTAATTAAGACGTTCACAAACCATGCAATGTAATATAATTTATTCAATAAATTGAAATTGTATCTCCCAAATTTGAAATTAGCTAACATAATCAACTTATCTTATGATAGATTTAATTTCATACACCATAGTATTTTTGAAAAAATTATGCAAAATGTTTCACTGTTAAAATTATAAAAACCATTTTGCTCTTTGACCTTTCATATACTATTAATTTGAATTTTTTAAATAAATAAATTAAATTTTATATTCACTTAAATATATTTTTAAAATTATTTATATTCTTGTACTATAGTTCTTATTTCTGCATATGAGATAAGCA
The DNA here is from genome assembly GCF_003086295.3 of Arachis hypogaea. Taxonomy (NCBI): domain Eukaryota; kingdom Viridiplantae; phylum Streptophyta; class Magnoliopsida; order Fabales; family Fabaceae; genus Arachis; species Arachis hypogaea. The sequence goes on from NC_092040.1 coordinate 94,155,424, forward strand.
TTAAAAAAACAGATATACGAAGAAATCATATTTATACATATTTTATTTACTAGGTACACCATAAATATGTTTGTACAAAAAAAAGTAAAAAAAAAAAGTGTTTGCAGTACTCTTTATACTAGTTTAAAAGATAAAATATTGTAATTTATTATAATTTTAATTATATTAGTTTGATTTAAGAAGTATTTGCAGTACTCTTTATACTAATTTAAAAAGTAAAATACTATAATTTATTACAATTTTAATTATATTAGTTTGATTTTTATTTTTTAATGTAATTTAATTTTATTGGAAAGACTGAATTAAATTATCGTCATTTACATTAGATTGGTTTATTTCGTTTTAAAAGAATAACTAACCGTCTAAAGAAGGAAAGTTTAGAGTGGTGACAGTTTTTAATTTCTTCATTAGGATGTTGTCGTTATTGTAGTGGCTTCAACGAGAAAGAAAAAGTGACTCTGATTTGTAGGAAGTGACTCTGATTTTTATTGTTGTTGCGGTTGTTTTAAAAAATGAGGGAGGATGAAAGAGAAAGAGAGAAAGAAAAGGGAATAACAGAATTCATTCGATATCTCTAGCCAATTTTAATAACAAAATATTTTTACACAGTTAAGTATTTTTTATAGCGTTTTTCAATATTTAATGAGTATTTTTGCCGCTAATAAAAATATAGATTTTTTTGAATATTCTAACAAAATTCTGTTTAAATTTGCAGAATTAAGTGGTAAAACAGCGGAATAAGTACCGTAGAGAGGAATGATCTAAAAAGAGAGAAAAAGATAATTGAAAAATAAAAATTTTTATTACTTTTATTATTACTACTATTCATATGTATATATATATGAGCATTAGACATCTTAACCTAGTAAATATATTCTATTTAACTATTTATATACAGGGGAGTACTTTTATAAAATGTTATTTAATATATAATCTTAATTACACATTCTTAAAAGTCGTAGACAGAATTGATAATTTGTTCTAATTATTTTAAATTTAAAATTCAAACGGAATATAATTTATTTTAAAAAAATAATAATTAAAAAATTTAAATTATAAAATTTGAAATTTAGATATAATATAAATCGGATCTAATATAAATTATAATAGCTTGAATCAAATAGTACTCAAAATTAATTTTAAATTAATATAAATGACAATCTCTTTAATAAAATTATATTAGATTGAAAAATAAAAATCAAATTAAAATAATATAAATTATAATAAATTATATCAATTCAAATTGTAATGTAAAATAGTATATATATATATCATTTGTAACCACAACGAATAAGTAATAGAATAAAATTATAAATAATTTAAAATATACATTAAGTATAAATATAAAAATTTAATTTTCCTATTTAAGAAAAGGCATCAATTTAGCCATGACATTGTCAAGTGTCAAATTAAGTTCGTAGAATGAAAAAAAATCCTAAAGATGAGATTTTCATTAATTAATAATTACTGTACAAACTTAAATATCACACTAAATCCATGGCAACAACTAGTTGAATTAGTTGGTGTTTATTGATTTTTATTTAATTTATTTTTATGAATTAATTTTAAATATTATATTGACATCAGTTAATAGGTGTCTACATTAAGTAATGATTACTTACTAAGAATATTTAACTATTTATATCAATATTTTACTAATAGGTATAAGAAAGAAGTTTGATACTAACTAAAAAAAGCTATGTTTTAAATAGGGGTGTACATAATTTAATTTTATTGAAGATTTTGTTCGAATTTAAATATTTTAAGAATTAATTTGGTATAATTTTATTGGATTTGTTTATAAATTGTATAAAGATTTTGTTTCGAGTTACCTGAAACAGTGCCTGAACATTCAAATTCTTTTTAAGAGGTGTCGCCGTCTGAGTTTTTCGCAAAGAGGTGGAGATGATACCTGCAAAAAAAACTCCAATACTTAAAGTTAAGTAAGGACTTTAAACATGTTTTAGTATATTGAGACTTGTATATACATGAGAGTACCTGTGTATTTATAATAAAATAGATAATTATTTTTTTTAAAGTAGTTCTAACTTTGTTTATTGGTGGATAACCGTTGGAGTTTAGGAGAGGTTTACGGAGGTAATTATTTGGATAAGTAGGGCTTAACCTCCCTTATAGTCTTAATAGGTCGGGCAAGTAGGAGTTGTCACTATTTTCTCATTGGGCCTGACTTTATGTTTTCGAAACAGGGTATGAATAGGTCTCAAAAATAGATTAGTTCCAGGCGAATTCGATTTTACTCGATCACATGTACACCTTAAGTGGGATTTGGATTCTCTAAAGTTTGAATTTCACAGTGTGATCTTCTGCTCTTGAATAGTTTCTCTTTTATATTTATTCTTGGTCTCACCTATGAAATAAATGATGAGAGATCACACTTTACTCTCTAAATATATTTTAGGTAAAGTACTAAATTGGTCCCTACGTTTAGACGTAATCCTATTTTGGTTTTTAAAATTTAAAGTGTTCTATTTGAATCCAAAAAAGTTTTATTTAACTTCAATATAGTCCCATCATAAGGTCAAAATTAAATAATTAACAAATGTCCTCGAAAATCTGAAGTACAAGCTCTAGAGGTACAAAATTAATCATGGATGCATTAATACATTTATTTATCATTTTTCTTACGATTTAAATGAAATATTTTCTATAGAACTAAAGAGAATGATAAATAAATGTATTGATGCATTTATGGTTAATTTTGTGTCTTTGGAGCTTGTACTTGTTCTCCAGATGACCTTATTTTTATATTGGTGTCATACATTCCATTAATTATTTAACTTTGATCTCACGTAGAACTATATTGAAACTAAATGAAACTTTTTTGGATTCAAATATAACACTTTAAACCTTAAGGACCAATATAGGATTACGCCTAAATTTAGGGGACCAATATAGGATTACGCCTAAACTTAGGGGACCAATTTAGTACTTTACCCTATGTTTTAAATTAATTCTAATATTATGTTATATTAATTATAAGCTTATTTGTTTTATTTTTAATCATACTTGTTGAATTAAAAAATAGATCAAAGAAGTATAAAAGTAAAATTTATAGACAAATTCAAGTTCATAAATATTAATTACTAAACTTTAAATCCTAATAATATAAAGCATTTATTTATGGATAAAACACATTTTAAACCAAAAGAAACCTAATATTATATGAATCGCCCAAAATAAAAACGTTACTTGAATGTCTTTATGCATATATCTATGTAAATCAAATTAATGTGTATCGCATTTCATGGAGCACTATATTTAAACGTAAATCGAATTCGTATAATTCGAATTAGCTATTGTAACACTAAATCAAATCTAATTGATTCGATTTACTTTGCACATATATAGTAAATTGAATCAACTTGATTTAATTTATTGTACAGATAAGTTATTTATTTATTTATTCTATATTAACTTTAAAACATAAATATTAATAAGAAAATACTCCATTTGAATTCAAATAAAATATAAAAAATCAAAAAAATAAAAATAAAAATTTAGCTTCTTTGTTTTAGTTCAAATCCAGAAAAATCTACATCTTTATAAACTTATAAATTCAAAATGAAATTATAAACTATTTCTAAAAATTTTAAAAATTATCATTTGACTCGTTAACATCTAAAGAATTATTAACGAGACTTTTGATGTTAAAAAAAAATATAAAGTATAGTCCTTCAAGGTGGCATAGAAATTAAAAATTAGATTTTTTTTTACAGATAGTTATACATTATAAAGTGACCAATTATATTTATACAATATGTAAATTAAAAAATAATTAAAATGACCAACTACAATAAAATGACCAACTATATTTACATATTGATATATCAATATTATGTCAATATGTAAATTGACATAATATTTTAATCATTATAATATAGTTGGTCATTTTAATTTGTATAACTATCTGTCTCATTCTAAAAAAATTCAACTTTTAACTCTTATACCACCTTGGAGGATTATACTTTATATTAACTTTTTCAACATCAAAAGATTCGATAATGATTCTTTAGATGCTAATGAGTCAAACGATAATTTTTAATAAATCTTTAGAAATCGTTTATTGTTCCATTTTAAATTTATAAGTTTATAAAAATATAGATTTTTTGGAATTTAAACTAAAACACAAAAGTTGAATTTTTATTCTTATTCGTTTTGATTTTTTTATATTTTACTCAGATTCAAATGGAAGGTATTTTCTTATTGATATTTATGTTTTATAGTTAATATAGAATAAATAAACAATTAAATTTATTCGATTTACTATATATGTACTGTGCAATAGTAAATTGAATCAACTAGATTCGATTTAGTATCACAATAGCTAATTTGAATTATATGAATTCGATTTATATTTAAATGTAGTGCTTCATGTAACTTGGTACACGTTAATTTGATTTACTACTAAAATGTGTAAATCGAATTCAATAAATTCAATTTAGGGCAATTTACCATATTAAATAAATAAGCATCCAAATTTACCACAATACATATTTTGCAAAATGGATGCCGAAATGCATTTTTTTCATAAACTATGTAAACCGCGACAGGGATCCCGCAGTTTACGAATGCACGTAATCCGCTACAGGGGTGTCGCAGTTTATACTTTGTCAAATTTGCCTATATATACCACTCAAGATAGAGAGCGGGGCATTTGAGGTGAGTCATTTTCACACTTTCACAAATGGATAGTAAAGAGAGCTTGTTGGTTCTAGTCCACTGCTCTAGTAAAATAAAAAAAAAGTAATAGGTATGGTGTGAAGTTCACTGATAAGGAATCGCTGAGCGTGTTTATCCGTTCGACAGATACTTTGTCGGATCTAAAGAGGAACATATTGCAGATGGCAGGGTTGTGTAGGGTTAAGTTGGTGAAGAAGGTGTTCTACAAGATTCTGATGGCGGTCGTGTCAAGTGGTGTGCAGTATGAAACATTTTGTGATAGGGTCGGATGAAGACATGGAGGTATTGTTTCATTGTCGGCGAAGTTTTCTGGAGGTGAGAATGCACAAGTTGTTTGCCAAGTTGGAAGACCGTGTTGACAGTTCAGGGGCTTCAGCGCCAAATCCCCAGTCGACGACGGTGGGGCATGCTTCTACTTTGATGCCTGTTGTTGCAGCCAGTTGTCTCTTAGCTGCACATCCACTTGTTCTAGCACTGGCAGCTAGAACACATAGTTTGATTACTGGTCTTGTTGGTAGTGGTGAGCCGGATCACGTTGAGAACGCGATGTGAAAAGATGATTCGGACGATGAGCCCAATCACATATCGGGGGATAGTGAGGAGGAGACTCCGAGGGCAGACAGTAGAGGCGCAGTTGGGATCAGGCCAACGGTTTTGCTAGGCGTTGGTCAAGGCGATAGAGCGCCACTTGAAAGATTTGAGGTGCTTCACGGTTACTCTATTTGACCGACATCAGTCTGAGTATACTGTGGCTGAGACGATTCCTACCGGTAACTTTTCACTTGGGACGTATTGAGTTTCCTTCAGAGATCGCACTTGTGACTGCGGGTACATTCAAGCTCTCTATTACCCATGCTGCCATGCGATTGCATGCTGTGCTCAGTCCCGGTTAGACTGGGCTATGTACGTCCATGAGGTTTATACCATGAGTAAGGTGTTCAACGTATATCGGATGGAATTTTTGCCCCCTGTTCCAGAGGGGTCTGTGGCCACCGTACGCCGGTCCTACTATCGTTCCTGATCCTAACATGAGACGTGCCAGAGAAGGGTGACCCAGGTCAACAAAAATCCGTAACACCATGGATGAGGCCGATACTAGTCGGCCAAAGCGATGTGGGCCACGTAGACGAACAGGACACACTCGCAGGACTTGCCCTTAGCGAGAATCCCCTCAGTGCCGAGGCATAGGTTTCATTAGGTCGTCATGATTAGCTTTTATTTTTCTTTTCTTATTTGTGTTCTTGTCCTGTTTTAGTTGTACTTACTGTTAAGTAAAATTGTACTTCCTGTTTTAATTGTACTTACTGTTCTTATTTCTAATTTTGTTGGTAATTCTATAAGTTTAAGAGACTAATTTCAACTAAATCAAATCACCAACCTATTTTGTGCCATACATAAAAAATGCAAACCAAAGTTTCTTCCAAAAACTCATTCTCCATGTAAAATGAACTAAGTCCACACTAAAACATAAACCGCTAGACTCCTGTAGCGGTTTATGCACGTTCGCAAAACACACATAAACTGCGACACCCCTACCGCGGATTATGTAATGTGTTGCTTCGAGCGTAAACCGCGACACTCCTGTAGCGGATTACGTGTATTTGTAAACCGCAGGACACCGCAGGACTCCTGTCGCGGTTTACATAGTTTATGAAAAAAATACATTTCGACATCCATTTTGCAAGATGTGTATTGTGGTAAATTTGGATGCTTGTTTATTTAATATGGTAAATTTCCCTTTAATTTACATAGATATATGCACGAAGACATTTAAATAACGTTTTTTGTTTTGGATGATTCATGTAATATTGAGTTGTTTCTGGTTTATATAAGTATTTTACCCTTTATTTATTATGTGTATTAGGACACAAATTAAGTTTATAAAATTTAAAAAAACTTTATTAAAAATATAAAATATTTAAATTTTTAATATATTTATTTTGTATTTATTAAATAAAAATATTTAAATTTTTGTTACTAATGATAAGTTTGTTTTGTATCTTAAGACACATAAATCATATATTAGCTAAGTCCTGATATAAAACTAAAATTTTGACTCAAAATATTAGTTTATAAAAATTATTAGTCTTTTAACATTTTTGATGTCGTATTAAGGTGTTAAGCATCTCTAAATGATGCTGTTTTTTTCTCCTATAATGCTAAATTTTGTGTTCATTTTACAGTCAAACATTATTATTATTATTATTATTATTATTATTATTATTGAATTTAGTTAATATAAGTTTTTAAGAATATATGATAAATTTATTATTAATAAAAAATTTTAAATTTTTATTTAATGATTAAAAAATAAATATATTACAAATTTAATTTTTTTATATTTTTAACAAAATTTTTTTTAATTTATAACCTTAATATATGATCTTAAGACATAAAATAAATAAACTCATTATTATTATTATTATTATTATTATTATTATTATACCATGGCACATTAATTTTGTCACCCGAAGACCAAAGCAGTGGTACCAACGGTACATTAATTTCTGATACACATGGCTCAATAAATTAACACAGTGGTACCACCAAGGGCAAGTCCCATTGTAAATTTGTAATGGTTGAGGGCTTCGAGGTCTACACACCAAAAGATAAAACTATTCCCTGTGCATTCCCGATCCTTTTGTATAGAATATTATAATCCATTTCTCTTCACTCTTCAGCTCTGCCTTTCATGTACTCTCCTTATAACCTATTTATGTTTTCTTTTAATTTTTATTTAAAAAAAAACAGTTGCTAAAAAGCTATGACAAAAAAATAAAAAAAACTGAAATCCTATAAAATAGACCATAAGTTTAATATTTTTTATCTAAATTTGCCTAGGTTATGTTTTTAATAAAAATGTTTTTTTTAATCAAAAAGAATAAAAAACTTAAAATAAACAAACTAGTCTATTTAACCCAATAAACTTTATTGTCTAGACTTGTAAATATTTAAAATATAGTTAACAATTTATTTTATTCAGAGACTTACTTTTATATAGTATTTTTTAGTCGGAAAAGACAAGAATTTATTACTAATTAATAAATTATTATATACATAAAATAAAATTTAATTCTTTTAACACTTATTTAAATAAAAGTAATTATTAGACGGACACCATTTTGGTTTCGAACTTAAATAGTTACTTAGATCTTTTATTAAATGTTTTAAAATAGTTGTTTTTTTTTTTTGTCAAGGACAAGGCCGGATTAAACCGACCCGACTTGGAAACAACCCAAACCCACGGTTCAAACAGTACCCCTTCTCTCTCGCTACGCTCCGAAGAACCAAAACAAGCTTAGAGACTCAGCAACAGTACTGATTGACACACTACTACTACGATGAGGCTTCGTCAGTCGGGAGGAAGGAAGCTCCGCCAGTGATGCTGCAGAGAGGACGCTAACCACCCCGGGGCCAAGCTTCTCCGCCTCGCACGGAACGCACGGCTAAGATCTGGGATTTCGCGGATTCAAAGCCCACGAACAGCGACGGGTACCGCAGCGGAACTGGGATATTGCGGCGAGGCTGGGTTGCGGCGCTCCTGCAGCTACGCCGGCGAGAAGAAACTGCAAGCGTCGCTGCAGATTGGAGCTGCTACCTTCTCTGGGTTCCAAAGGCACAGAAGCCCAATTTTTCCTCCCGTAAAATTTTTCCAATTTGAGGTGGTATATTGATGGGCACTGGGTAGTTGGGGCTAATTTGATCTTGCATTTTATTTTTGGTCATGATTTGATCTTGATTTTAAAATAGTTACTTAATATTTTTTTTGGGTCATGGCCGGGCCAGTTACTTAATTCTTTGGATGAAGGGTACAGTTTGACCCATTCTGAGACAAGTTGGTCTTGATGGGCCTTCATGTATTTACACAGGCCCATTTAGAGTGAAGTTACCTGGTAAGTGCGACAGTAACAACAAGGTGAGCGAGCAGACTGAGGTGAGGAGAGAGAAGAGAAGAGAAGAGAAGAGAAGAGAGAGAAAGCCCGAAATCGAAGTTAAGCGAAAATGGCTGGAGGAATGGAAGCACACAAGAACAAGCACATAGAGGATTGGGGCGCCGCTAGGGAGAATCTCGAGTTCAATTTCCGCTGGACCCGCCGCAATTTCGCTCTCGTCGGAATCTTCGGCATCGCCATTCCCATCCTCGTCTACAAAGGCATCGTCCGTGAATTCGTAAGTTCCTTATTTTTTCGTCATTCAATCCAGTCGATTCTTCATCGTTTTGTTGATTTTCCTGATAGATCTCCCTAGAATCCCCTTCAAATTTTGCTCATTATTGTCTGTTAAGACGTTTTGATGACAGAAATGTTGAAGTGTGTTTTGTTAGGGTTCATGATCCCTGACTGACATTCAATCATTTGGTCAAGAATCTTACACTATTTGTGATTGGATGATAGGGCAAAATATTTTATGCTTACTGCGTGTTGAAGTTATTATCGAGATAAGTTAATGCCTCCTTAGGATCTAACTTTGTGCTTAGAAGAATTATGGATATGGTTTGTGTGGTTGCAGGGATGATTACTCTGTTATCGCAATGTGTGAACTTTAGTTGGTTAATTTGCAAGGTACTTGAGGAATTGGGGATTTTATTCTAGCTTTAGGTTTAGGAAGGGGTTAGATTGAGGAAACTTGACTTCATAAATGGCTTTGTACAACTGCATTTCGAGGATTTAGAATCTGACTAATGTGCAAGCGTTGCTTGGGATTGAGTGTTTTTGGATGAGAATTGACTTGAATTGGTTTCCTTCCCCTTCTTTTGTTTTTATATTTTAGTGTGGGTGTAATGTCAGCAACTTAGCATAGCTGCGTAGGATTTTTATCATTATTGGATTTAGGGTGAATATGGGTGTTTGGGCAATACTTAATACTTAATAGTGAGTAAATGAGTTTCAGCCTTGCTGAAGCGGATGGAAAATTGTGTATTAAGAATTTAAGATATGAAGTTTTGGTTTCACTGTTTCTAAATTGTGATGTTGAAGTTTGAGATGCAAATTTTGGTGCTTGGTAGTTGGTATCATAAAGCTAAACTGAAAAATAAAAAAGATAACAAAAAAAAGGAGAAATGTTCTTAGCATTAGTCGTCATGGGTTTGACAGAACCAATTGATTTCTGTTATTGGATTCTTGTCCTTTGGCCTTAATGCTTGGTTTACGTGTTTGATTCTTCTGTTGTAAATTTGTAATGCATATTAATTTTAGGACATATACCGTGTGACTGGTAACTTTGTACATATCATGTACGATATCCGTTGCATTTAAGTGGATCAATTTTTCATGCTTACAGCATATGCAAGATGAAGATAACGGCAGACCGTACAGGAAGTTCATGTGAAAATGTGGACGATGCTTCGAAATAATTTGAGGGTTTTAAATGTTAGACCTTAATGAGGCTACAGCATATGCTTTTTATATAACTCGTAAAGGGTTGTGGTAAATACTGTAGACCTATCAAACTATTTTATGTTTGGCTGTTTTAATTGAGATTCGTGTTACGTTGTTAACTTGTTAATGTGGTTGAAAATCAATAAAATCTATTTTCAACGAAAAAAGGCACTTGATAAAAGGGCTTTGTACCATATTTGTAGGTCAAATGCGATGATATTGAACTAAAAAGTTTAGATCATTGTTTGGATATTCAGTTACGGATGAGTCTTGATTCTTGTAGGACGTTTTTCATTGCTTGGAAAAGGGCATAGTTGTTGGCCTGTTCATAATTTTGGCTATGAAAAGTAATATAGTTTTTGCTTCATTCTTATGTTGCCATACCCCAAATACTAATGTAATAAGCAGGAGGATCGGAATCAACAAAAAAACTTTTCTTTAGCCATTGAAAATTTTCTGCGGCCAAGAGATGCATGCAACTTCTATACAAGGGTTAGTGTTATCACAAAACCCAAAATTTGTTATACAATAAGAATTCCATTTAAAAGATTTATCGTCTGGTTAAGATTTAATATTTCAATAGAAATGGCTTAGATTATTTTTGTTGAATTTTTTTAAACAATACAAAAGATTTGATTCAATTTTGATCGATATATCTCAGTATACTTTGTGATATACTTGTCGCTCTAATCGATTTAACTTCGACAAATTGTTAATGGAAAAGATTTTCAAATAAATATTAATTATTTATCTCAATATTAGGTTAGTTAAGTGGTAGATAAATTTATTTTCTTCTTAATGCTACCTTATTTGAGTCTTTCTGAAGACAATTTCCGTGTTAGAAGAAGTAGCCATAATTCCTCAACAGTCAAGTTACACATTCAAGTATTTTTAGCAATTGTATTTAATCAAGTTGGTTCAAACTCAACAAAAATCACTTTTATGTTTTATCACATTAGCATGTATACAAGCACGTTTCAATAACGCAAAATATATTTTTCTTCGTCTTTGTTTTTGCATTCTTTTTTCTTCGCACTCTTACTCCTTTGCTTTTTTCCTTCTTCGTCTTCGCATTCTTCCTCCTTTTTCGCCTTCTTTCTTCTTCTTCGCTTTCCTCTTTTTTCGCGTATTTTTTCTCAATCATCATTCTTTTATTACTGTTGTTGTTGCATTTTTTTTCCTCTTTTTAATTGAAGTTTATTTAGATCCAGAAATGAATTCAATGTGTTTTTGTTAATGATTGAGTCTTTTTGACTGCTTGTTTAAAATTGAACTAATTTCGGTTCATTTGTGAATTAATTGAGATTCACTTGATGCTACTGATAAGTATTGACCAAATTTTTTATTCCTTAAATAATTTTGGTTTATTTCTTAATTTAATTGAGGTTCATTTAGATCCATAAATAAATTGAATGTATTTTTGTTGATAATTGAGTCTTTTTGACTGCTTGTTCAAAACTGAAATAATTGAATGGAATGGAGTGGAATCTAATATAATTGAATTATTTGCTAAAAAATTTGGTTAATACTTATCAGCAGCATCAAGTCAACCTCAATTAGTATCCAAATGAACCAAAATAAACTAAAAAATAAACCAAAATTATTTAATGATGGCATCAGAGAAAGATAACGAATAAAGATATTTGCAAAATGTTAGTGTTATTGGTGACGACGATAACGAAAGAGAAAGATAACGAAAAAGGAAAAGGAGGAGGAGGAAGAGGAGGAGGGAAGAAGAAGAACATGAGTGCGCGAATTTAGAAGAAGAAGTAATATAATGAAATTATTTAAATGCAGAACATTATTGATTCTTCAAATCAAATTAGTTATAAATGTTTTATACAAATTTTATTTAGGGGTGGTAACAAATAGAGTATAATAAGATTTAAATTCTATCTTAATTTTATTTGTATTTTAAATATCTCAACTCAATTGTTGATTCTTAAAAATAAATTTATTTTTATTCAAATACAATATTTAGTCTTTTTATATTTTATAATATCAAATATTATTTATATATTATTAGCAAATTAAATTTAATTTAGTATCTTGGTAACACTAAATAATTTTTGAAAAAAAAAACGAATTATGAACATACATATTATATATTAAAAGTACGGGTTGGACGAACATAATTGGCCTAACATTCAAATCCTATCCAGTAACTGCGGATCAGATTACGAACCCATTCTGATCGAATTGCAGCAGGTTGGATATCCGCATCTGCGAGAAATGTTGCCAGCTTGACATTGAGTTACGCTTTCAAGGTGCAATTCAACTTTTTTTTTTTTGGTATTACAATTGAACATTTATTAACTGCTATAAGAATGTGTATTACACGTATACTTGCATTATTATGGGGATGTTTAGTGTATCTAGATTTCTAAAAGTAGTTTGGCATCTAATTCTTTTATGGTATATTCTTATGTTCATGCCCCCCACATCTTTTAATTTGTCCACTAAATGCAAATGATGGTAGCCAAGATCACTTTCGCTTTTTTAGTAATTTACGTACAATGTAATAGGCATCATAGTATTCATCTTATTATTATTATTATTATTATTATTATTATTGCGTTACATACCCCTTTGTGAATGTATATGGTCATTTGACATTGAATGGCTTCTAATATTTTGGGGCCCCCAGCCCCAACATACGGCAACTTGGTTCTTGTTGCTTTTCTACATGTTTTGATTTTTCTTTTCTTTTTTCCAGTACAATAATTGTTAGATATAACACCTAAATTTGCATTTGCAACATCACATAGACTGGAAAAGGAATAGCAGATGTAACCTCGAACTCACCCTTTTGAATTACATAGATAATGATGTTTTAACTTTTAATACTCGCACACTAAGATTTCAACTTGTATAAATTGTTGGCACGAATGGATTTTATACAAATATCTAATTATAAATTAGTAGCCTAGTAAAGATATTTGCCTTATTTTATGAAATCGCTTCTTTAAAAAAATTAAATTAATAGTAGAAAACACATAAATAATTATTATATCTCTAAAACACCTCTTCAAATCAAGTTATAGTTATCAGAATTAAATTGGTGATCAAATCGGTTGAATTATTGGTTTATTGGTTTATTAGTTCAATCGATAAGTCTTTGGTTGAATCGATAAAATCAATTTCATGTAAATAAAAAATATAAAATAGTCAAAAATTTAAAATTAAAATTTTAAATACATATCTTTATTAATATTTTATGAAAAATCAAGTCTCAAGTTCTAAAAATAACTAATATAAAAAAATATAAAATTTGTTAATACTACTATAATAGTATCTTAATTTGACACAATAAGAGTAACAATTAATTCACAAAACCTATCATCTAACTATAATATCAGTAAATTTTAACACTAACATCAAAATAAATAAACTTAATTACAATACTAACATTGAAATAGATCAGGCAGATTAATAAATATTTAGTGAAATTTATATTTATGTTAATAATGGTATATAATCAAAATATAATTAATTCAAAAAATAGAGAATACAAAATTAAATTAAAATAGATATCTATAAAATTATGTAATTGAATGTATACTATATAATTAGCATTTGTCACCTATAAGAATATAAGAAGCATGATGACTGAGTGGCAATTGGGAGGTGCCGTAACTAGGGATGGAAATAGGCCAGGCAGCCTGCCAGGGGCCTGTAACCTGGCCTGATAGGAAATAGGCACAGGCTCAAGCTATTAAAAAAGCCTATTTTTAAAAGGTCAGGTCTAGACTTTTGAAATAGCTTGTTGGGTCTGTCAGGCCAGCCTGAGCCTGCAAATATATGTAGAGAGTTTTATTATACTAGTAAAAATACTATTAAAAGAATTTGAACTTAGGTCTTCTATCTTAGATTAATACTTTTATCCACTCAGCCATTTGTCTCTTTAATTATATATATGTATTTTGTATTAATATTATTCATAAATTTATTATTTTATATTTTATAATTTTAAAAATTAAATTATATATTAAATTTAATTATTATTAAAAAAACAGGCCTATTGACAGGCTTCAGGCCAGGCCAGATTTAACAACAGGCCAGACTCAGTACTCATTAAAAAGCCTATACCAGGCTACAGGCCAGGCTAAGATCAATATACTCTATTACAGACCTGGCCTGTTTCCACCCCTAGCTGCAACTCAAAGGTTCCTAGTTTGAACTATCGGTTCTCGTTGATTTTGACTGGTTTATTCTAGTTCTTACCCGTTTATAACGGTTCTCTTTCTTAAACGGTATAAGGAGTAAACCGAACTAGCTTTGAGTCTTATTCACCGGTTGTCAAATCGATTGATCCGGTTCGATTTTTATAACTATACTTCAAGCAAGAATCTCTTTTAAATTTGTTTGAATTTTTGTATAGACTTTTTTTGTTTTATTTTTATTTTTTGTCTTATATTATTTTTTTCTTTTGAGGTTCAACACAGATTGAACTTTAGACATCCTGAAACCATATCATAAAACTATTTCTTACAAAAATTTAAATTGATAAAAAGAGGCACATGAATAATTATATCTCTAACCCTTTTAATATTTATTGCAAGTCTTAAAAATTTTACAACAAAAATATCTAATTAAATAATTTTCAAAAATTTGTTTACACAAGTCAATATATAAAATAACTAATCTCCCATTATAATGATGAATTTTAATTTTATTATTAAATCACTATTATTATTTAATTTATAAGCTCAAATTCAACATCTATAACAGATTAATTTTATAAAATTATGCCTTTTTTATATGAATCTAATCCAGGTTTATATTAATAATCTTGAATATTTGAAAATAAAATTTACTTATTATCTATAAAAAATGTTATATAAACACTAAAAAGTAATTATATATATATTTAATGTGAATTTTATATAGTAATCAATTTTTTTTAATGTCATACAATTGAAATTCAACTAAACCACAATAATTTCGGTAGAGGTGGTAAATTACCCAAACACACGGATATCCGGTCTGTCACCATCGGATTGAGGCAAATAACTATTTGACTCCAGTGTGGAATGGGTTTTTGGCAGGACGGAATCTTGGAAAAGATAGTACAAGGTCGAATTTAAAAATTACCTGCTCTTATCTGTCCCATAATATATTTAATATACAAACATATTAATAAAATTATTAATAATATTATTTGATATTATATTATTATTAAATTTTAAATATAATTTATGTTATGTATATAATGATGGTTATATAAATTTTAAAATTAATTAATTTATTAAATTTTAATAATTAATAGAAATGAACAGAAATAGAATAGACATCCCTAAAAATAAGTTAGGGTATTGTTCCCTGTGTGAATGTGGATATTCTGAGGTATAGCTCGTCTTGCTGTCGCTCGAGCTAGTTTTTCTTGGAATAGGAGTGTGGAACGTCATCTTTCAGTAAGAGAGGCGGCGTTGGGTACCTGCAAAGGGACTCCAATGCTCAAGTAAGTAAGAGTGTGTGAGTATTCAGAGTGAAACGGGATGAATTGGATACCTGTGACTGAATGAGTCACCTGCATATATTGAATTACTTTCAGGCCATTATTTATATTTCTGTTACTGGTTTTGATGGGGTCTTTTGTTGTTGGTATGATATTTGGGGTTTTAGTGGTTTGAGTGTGGAGAGATTTGCGTGAAAGTTATCTTATCTTGCTGATTCTGATTCCGAGGTTGTTGGTGTAGGCCCATTTTAGGGTAACGGTTCATAGCCCCCAAGGTCGACTTGTTTGAGAAGCCGAGTTATAAGCAGCTTAAGCTTATTCGGAGTGTAGCTCGGAATCAGGATCAGTAGAAGCCCCCAAGCTCAATGAGTTTATTGGTGGCTTTGAAACGGGGTGACCTTTGCGTTACAAGTTTCCGAGGTATAGACAGATCGGGCTTTGTTTAGGTATTCCACAGAATTGGAATGGTAGAGCCCCCGTAGTTCGGCTTAGTTTATCTGAGGCTTTAAAAGTTGGGAAAATTTTGTGTTTTGGCGGTTGATTTGAAAGTGATATATATTTTGATTTTGAATTAAATGTTTTGGAAAAGGGAGAATAGACATTTGATATGACTCATGTAGTTAATGGGCATTGGGAACCGAAACCGTTGTTTTTTCTGTCCACTAATTTTGTGTTTCATATTTGATAAACGGTTCTGATTTTGTTGGGGTTTCGGAGGGTCGTGTGTATAGTGAGCTTGAAAAACTTTGGACTTTTGTTTGCTCAAGTTTTTGAATGATTTGCTGAAGAAGAGTAAGAAAGGTTAGTTATTCTCACTTATCTTCCTTTCGTCTTTCTGCTTTCGTTGCGTCTTTTGTGATGGAGAAAGGGAAAAAGGTTGTGGTTAGGGAAAATGTTAGGGGTCGAGGTAAGAGGGGAATTGCTGATGAGAAGGATAAAATTGTTGAGGAAGTTTGGGTCTGGGATCCTAATGATCCTTTTGCATTGGTGGTTGAGTCGGTGAAAGAGTATGCTTCTATTTTTGACGATGATCGAAGTGTGTGTCAGTTAGGTTTGACATCTTCATGGGTTAGGGAAGGTGGTGATATTAGTCTTAAGTTTTTGCCTTGTAATGCTGATGATCGCGAGTTCCACCGTAGTGAACGGTTTGAGTTTTTCTTTGTGTATAGTTGTATTTTTGTGGACCTTGGGGTTAAGTTTCCTTTTACTGAGTTTGAACGAGGGGTTCTGGTGCAGCTTAAGTGTACGCCCTTTCAATTGCACCCAAATTTATGGGCTTTTGTTAGGGCTTATAAGGTGCTGATGGAGTATCTTGAAACTGAACCGTCGCTGGAGGTATTTTTCGCTCTCTTTCAGTGTAAAGGTGTGAAAAAAGAGGGGTGGTTGAATCTAGCGAGAGTCCTTGGCCGAACCATTTTTAGTTTATATAAGTCATCTTATAAAGGTTTTAAGTCGATGTTTCTGAAGGTTAGTGTTGCCAGGGCAAGTTTCCTTGGTATGTTGATAAATGTTTGCTGGAGAAGTTTCCACTCTTTTGGGTTCCGAGGCCTAGGCAGATATTAGGTATGGATAGGATAGAGTATAAAAATGAGATGATTGTTGAGTTCTTGGTCAATCATATATCCTCGTCTTCTTTGTTATCTGTTATGGATCTTCTTGAGCTTGAATCGAATAAGGATGTGTTGGCTGAGTATATAGGTAATAGTTATATGTGTACGATGTATTTTTGGCTATTTATGGTATTTGATATTGATTATGTTTATTGCAGTGGAAAAAGCTCCGAAGGTGACCTCAAGTGGTTTGTGAGCATTTTTTCGTACCAAGAATGTAGAGAAACAAGGGTCAAGTAGTCATACTTCGGCTGAAAAGGGTGTGGAGGTGGATCAGCCGTCGCTGGCTAAGAAAGTGAGTTATAAAAGAAAAAGGGGAGAAGGTAGAAAGGAGAAGTTGGTGGGGGTGTCCGAGGATAAGGTCGGTGGGAAAGAAGTGAATTTAGAGCAAGTGAAGAGTTTTATGAACAACCAGAAAATTCTTCATGGGTACAAGGGTGATGAGGACCTGACCTCGTTATGGAGTCAACGCTTCCCCTTTTCTATTGTTGCTGATGAACATGCTCAAAGTCCCTCCGATGTGAAGCTTATACATGACGTTGGTGATATTGGTATCTTGCAATATCTGCAGGTGTATCCTATTATGACTGTGATCTTTGTTCTTGTTCTGTTTTCTCAAGTTTTGTGTTTTTTCTGGTGATGGGAGCTTGGCTGATGTGTATTGGCCAAACTCAAGAACTTAGGCATGCTCGAAACTCCTTTGATAAGGCATCTATGACTCAATTGATGTAGGATAATCTGAAAAAATCAAACAAGCTCTGTGATGCTCTGGACTTGGTGAATTCTCCGCAAGAGAAATTGATGACCTCTGAAAGTGCTGAAAAGATTTTCAAAGAAGAAAATGCTGCTCTTGAGACCAGATTGGTGGTGCTTGTTCCGGAGAAGAAACAAATAGAAACTGAAAGAGAGGACCACAGCCTTGAGATGTTTGCTGCCGATTTTGAGAGAGCAGTGGAGCAAGCCAAGCTTTTGGCTTCTGAGGTAGACTTGTCTGCAATGGACCCTTGCAAAGTTGTTGTGGATGATCATCTTGTAGAGGATGATGATGATGATGGGGAAGAGCAAGGTGAGAACCTAGATGCTCAATAATTGTTTGCAATAGCTTAGGATGTATGTTCTTTCCTTGTCATTTATTTGGGGATTTTAGGTGTATAACCAAAAAACTATTTTTTGATATGTTTGGCTTGTAGTCATTGGATTCTGGCTTAAAGCCAAAAAACACTATTTTGAGGTATTTGCTGTTTATTGGCGGACTTAGCCAAAAATATTTGCTATTGTTAAAAGTTTGCTGCATGTTAATGCATGTTTTGGTAAGTTCTGTGACTTTTCGATATGGAAACCTGGCTGGGTACTCATCGCTTGAGTTTACGAATATGCTATTTAAGATGCTTAGTTGAATGAGATAGATAAATGAAGTAAAGTATAGTTATTGTATTATAATTTCAGTGATTGAAAAAGTGCGGGGTGGCGTGCCTCATTAAAACCTCTCCAGTAAAACCCAATTTAGGGACAAAATTTGGTAGTAGGAAAAAGAGTGCATCACCATGTCCAACTTATAGACTAACTATAGTACATTCTTAAAGAAGAAATATTCCAATTGTTCGGTAGTTTAGTTTCGTCTAATGTTTGAATCTTGTTTGTTCCCTTGCCGATGACTTTGTATATTCGGAATGGGCCCTCCCAGTTAGCACTTAGCTTGCTCCTGGTGGCTTTTGTAAATCCTCTATTCTTCTGAGGACGAGGTTGCCTTCTCAGAGTATCCTTGGTTTGAGTTTCTTGTTGTATTTCTGAGCTATAGCTCGCTTAGCGCCGAGTTGTTGTAGTGTTGACTTGTTTCGGTTTTCTTCGATGAGGTCAAGCTCAGTTCTTCTATTTTCAATGTTGTCGCTTTCGTTAATGTTTGTGGTTTTGGGAGTTTGTAGAGAGATTTTGACAGGTAGCATGGCATCACATCCGTATACTAACTTGAAAGGGGTTTCCTTTGTTGATGATTGTTTCGTTGTGTTGTAGCTCCATAGTACTTCTGGAATAAGCTCGGCCCATTCTCCTTTGGAATCTTCGAGTTTCTTTCTGAGGCACTGTAAAATGATCTTATTGGCAGCCTCAGCTAGTCCGTTAGTTTGCGGGTGTTCTACAGATGAGAACTGTCGAACTATTTTGAAATTTTGCAAGAAGATTGTGAATTTTTTATCTATAATCTACCATTATCAGTTATAATGGATTGAGGAATACCAAATCGGCAGAGTATGTGTTTCCATATGAAAGAGATCATTTTTCGAAAGTTATTTTTGCCAACGGTATTGCTTCTATCCATTTTGTAAAATAGTCAATGGCAACAATTAAGAACTTAACCTGGCCTGGTGCTGGCAGAAAGGGTTCAAGGATGTCCAGCCCCCATTTATTAAAGGGCCAACTTATCTCTGACGAATGCAACTACTCAGCTGAGTTGTGGATAATTGGTACATGTCTTTGACAATGGTCGTAGTGTTGGACCTTGTACATGCAGTCTTGTTGTAACGTCGGCCAATAGTAACAAGCTCAGAGGATTTTAGAAGCTAGACTTCATCCTCCTATGTGTGTTCCACAAATGCCTTCGTGAACTTCGTCCACTGCTAACTTAGCGTCTGCCGTGTTTAGGCATTTAAGGAGAGGTCTCGCGAAGCCTCGCTTGTATAGCTCGGAACCTAACAGCGTGTAGAAACCTGCTCTTCTTTTGAATTTTATTTCATTGTGGATGTTGTTAGGTATGTCACCTGTTTGTTGGTAACGTAAAAGAGGCGTTCGCCAGTCTTCTTCCTGTGAGATGCTGAAAATTGTTGTTAGCATAACACTAGGTTCATCAAGCGTTAGTTAAGATATATAGGTGTTTTAGTTTGCCTTCTGGATGTTGCTAATTTCGAAAGGATGTCTGCTCTATCATTTTGCTCCCGAGGTATATGAGATTTTTCAAATTTTTGGAAACCGTTGACGAGATTATTAACAATAGCATTATATTTTTCCAACAGTGGATCTTTTACCTGGAAGTTACCTGTTACCTGTTGTACCACAAGTAAGGAGTCACACTTGACTCGCAATTTTGTTACGCCTATGGGCTAGTTTCACTCCTGCTATGAGTGCTTCATACTCTGCTTGATTGTTGCTTGCGTGGAAACTGAATTGTAGAGATTATTCCAAAGTTGTGTCGTGTTCGTCCTCAAGTAGGATTCCTGCCCCTGAGCCTTTGTTGTTTGAGGCTCCATCGACGTATAGCGTCCAAGTATTTGAGGTCAGATTAGGCTCGTCAGCCGTGAACTTTGCCACGAAGTTTGCGAGTGCTTGGGGCTTCAAGGCTCCTCGCAATTGGTATTGGATGTCATACTCAGATAGTTCAATTGACCATTTGATTAACCTTCCAGCAAGTTCTGGGTTTGTCAAAACTTGCCGGAGGGGTTGTTTTATTCTGACAATGATGGTATAACTCTGAAAGTAATGTCGTAGTCATCTGACCGTTGTTACTAAGGCCAGGGCAAGCTTTTCTAGCTTTGGTTATCTAACCTCGGCGTGTTGGAGGAATTTGCTGACGAAGCATATTGGTTGTTGTTATTTTCCTATTTCTGTTACCAAGACAGAACTGATGGCATGATTAGTAACATATAAATATAGGAACAACGGTTTACCTGACTCTGGTGTTTGAAGTATGGGTGGCTCTGATAGTATTGTTTTGAGCTCGATGAATGCTTCTTCGCATTCCTTTGTCCATTCGAATATTTCTTGTTTTCTCAGGGTCTTGAAAAAGTGACGTGACCGGTGAGCTACACATGATAAAAGCATGGATAATGCTGCTAACCGACCAGTTAATTGTTGAACCTCTTTGACTATTTTTGGGCTTCTCATGTTTAGGACTGCTTGGAATTTTTCAGGGTTGGCCTTAATACCTCGGCAGGTGAGCATAAAGTCGAGAAATTTTCCACCTTGCACTCCAAAGGTGCATTTCTCGGGATTGAGTTTCATGTTGTACATTCGGAGTTGTTGGAATATTTCTTTTAAGTCCTTGATGTGGTTTGCTGCATGTGGTGTCTTTGCCACCATGTCATCGACGTGGACTTCTATGTTTCAGCCGATTTGGTTTGAGAAGACTTTGTCCATGAGTCTTTGGTATGTAGCACCTGCATTTTTTAGCCCGAATGACATAACCTTATAAAAAAAATTTTCATTTTCAGTAATAAAAGCTGTCTTATCTTAGTCAACCGAATATATTAGTATTTGGTTATAACCAGAATAGGCATCCATAAAACTTAAACACTGGAAACCGAAAGAACTGTCAACCAGTTTGTCAATGCATGTGAGGCGGTATGTGTCCTTTGGACATGCCTTATTGAGGTTTGTGTAGTCCACACACATCCTCCACTTACCGTTATTCTTTCTTACTGTTACCACATTGGCTAACCATGTGGAGTATCTAAGCCTTGATGAAGCCAGCGTTGATAAGCTTTTAGGTTTCCTCTAAGGAGGCTATCCTTTTATCTGTGCCGAGGTGTATTTTCTTATGGGCTATAAGTCGGATTGATGGATTGACTGCTAACTTGTGACAGATGATGTTAGGGTCTTTCCCTGGCATGTCCGCTGGAGTCCACGAAAATAGATCGACATGTTGTATTAATAGCTCGGCCAGTTGTTCTCGATCTTCATTTTTCAGTGCATTGCCAAGGTATGTATATTTGCCATCTTCTGTCGTCAATTGAACTTTTGTGAGGTCATATGTAGGCATCGGTCGTTCTTGATGGTTGGTCCGAGGGTCTAAGTCGGCCAGAGGGGCTAATTGTTCCGAATTGTATACTGTTTGGACATACTGCTGCTCGGGTTGTCTTGAGTATTCATTCTTCAGGCTGGCGTTATAGCACTTCCTGGCTTCCCTTTGGTCTCCATGGATTGTTACTACTTTGTTATCCTACGAGAGAAACTTGACACACAAATGCATAGTAGAAATAATAGCGTTGAATGCATTCAAAGAGGGTCTGCCTAGGATTATATTGTAAGGACTTTTGCAATCAACTACCATATATTGGATGTCAATGGTTCTATGTTTAGGATAATATCCTAGTGTGGTTTGTAACCATATGTAACCTCGAATAGAGACTCGCTCACCTGAGAAACCTACCAGTTCTCCAGAAGATGGTTGCAGGGCTTTGTCGCTTAACTTCATTTTCTGAAATATTGGGTAGAATAGTACATCTGTGCTGCTCCCTGGGTCCATAAGAATTTTCTTGACCAATGGCTCTCCGACCTGCGCAGAGATAACTACGGGGTCGTCAAGGTTGTAGTCGGTTTCCTTATAGTCATTGGGCAGAAAAGAGATCTCTGGTTTGTCTGGGTTAATAGGTTGAGATGAGGTTGATGCTGTCATAGTTATCATAGCTAGGTACGATCATTTTCTCGGCGAGTTTGTACACCCTCCACCTACAAAACTGCCAGAAATGCAATTTATTATTTTGTGAGGTGGACTAATATCATCATCTAGCTTTTTTCCTTTGTCTCGGAGTTCGTCAGTTGTTTTAGAATGATGGCCGAGGTCTTCTGTGTTTCGCTTTCATCCGATGCTATCGATATATTTGTCCAATAGTCCTTGGTGGGCCAGCTTTTCGAGGACATCTTTTGCTATTACACAGTCATCCGTGGTATGTCCATATTTCTGATGGAGGCGCAGTATTTAGATTTGTCTACATATCGCTGGTTTTGGTATGTGCCAGCCCTGTTCGGAGGCTTGATGAGTTTTGAATGCAGGATGTCTTTGATAATGTATTTTATTTTGGTATTAAGGGGGTGTAGCTGTCGAATTTGGGTGTCAGCCTGAGCGACTTTTGGTCTGTTCTACTGTTTGGATGCTTGTTTTGCCTTTCATCCTCTCTGCTTGAGGTGGGCTTTTCTGCTTTCCGCAGTGTTCGGAGTTCTTCGATCTCGATTTGGGTTGTTGCCTTTTCTTGGAATTTGGCTAGAGTTTTCGTCTTTGCTATGACTATGGTCTCCTAAAATTTTCTTGGGCGAAGGTGATACGCAAAAATTAGAATTCTCACGTAAGAGTACCAGCAAGTATACCGGGTCGTATCAAGTAGTAAAACTCACTTAGAGTGAGGTCGATCCCACGAGGATTAATGAATTATGCAAGCAATAGTTGATTAATTATTCTAGTTAGACGATTCAAGTTTGAGTGATAAGCAACAAGAAATGTAAATAACTTAGTAATAAAGTGCAAGGAAAGTAAATGACAAGAAATTAAAGTGCTGAAAATTAAAGTGCTAGAAAGTAAAATTGCAAGGAATAGAAAGTACAAGAAAGTAGAGTGTAGGAAAGTAAATTGTTAGAAAGTAAATGACGGAAAGTAAGGATGGAAAGCATAGGGAATTGGAGATGTTGATTCCTCTTGAATTAATGGGTCTCACTCCTTCTCAATCATGTAAGATAGATCCATGGCGGATTATGAGTAATTAAACCCCAATCTCTTGGTGATTCAATTTCTCTTTACATAATCAATTGCCAATCTCTTGATCTAATTTCTCATGAGAAGAGGTGAAGTTCAATTCCTAATCCAAAAACCACACAACCCTCAAGACCTCAATTCAAAGTGGTTACATCTCACATACCAACTAAGAATGTATTGATCAAGAGGATTATGAGAGAAGAGCCTTAAACTGAATTCCATGATCCCTTTCTCAAGGCTCACATGTAATTCAAGTAGATCCAATCCCCCTCTCGGTAGTAATTGGATCTATGAAGCACAAAGAATCTCTCTCAGATAAACAAACATGATTTCTAATCTCATACTACATAAATCCAAAGACCCCAATATTGGAGTGGTTATATGTCGCGTACCAACTCTAAATCAAGAATCAACTTCATTATGCCAAGAGAATTCAAACTGAATCCTATGTTCCCTCTCTCAAGGTTCACAATAGGATTCTAATAGATCAAAGGATATTTGAAGAACAAAACTCTCTTGCAAGGATTCTGTTCATACCCTGGGTCGAGCTGTCCGACCCGGGATGTTCTACAGACAAAGCGACCGACCTCTTCAGGTCAGGACAACCCGACCTATTCTCAAAGAGCTCGGCCTAGTCACAGGAAAGCCCAAACAAAGGGCCCAAATAGAGGAACACGTCCCAAATCCAAGGGCAGCCCAAGCCCATAGAGATAAAGGCGGTTCCCTTAAAGATGACCTCACTTAAAGATAAGATAAAGATAAAGATAAGATAACTAACTTATCTTATCCACAGGAGGCCACATCTCACCATTATAAATACACTGGAGCACCCAGGTATAACTCATACTCTGATTCTACTCAATACCTGCTTAATACCCTTGTTAACTTAAGCATCGGAGTCCCTTGCAGGTACCCCCACCCTCCGGGAATGAAGGATCAACCCCATCACCAAGTCCAACAAGTCGGACACACCAGCTCCGGCCGCTATACACTTGCCGGATACGTCGGCTCCGACCAACACAGAAGATCTCTACCGAGATCGACCTACAGTTTCAGGTAACCCTCGGAACATTGGCGCCGTTGCCGGGGAACCTGGAAGTCATCCTAACACCATGGTGGACAACCATGACAACGACCACGACTCAGGTTTGGAAGATAGAACGCCAAACAAAAACAGGATGCTATACTTAAAGATACTCCGGAATCCAAAGGAGACAAAAATTCATCAAATCCTGGGGCGATAGAAGCACTTCAAAATCGATTGAAGCAACTTGAATAAGAAGCCCAACATCAACGCGAAAAAGAAGAGGATCTACGTCGGGAGATAAGGCGGCGCCGAGAATTAGAAGAAAAGCTTATGAAACTCGAAGCCGATCTCAAAACTAAAGCTACACGACCCTCCACAGAGGATAGCTTTCAGAAAGATCAAGATCCATTCACCAGAGAAATTATGAAGACCAAAATCCCAAAAGATTTCAAACTTCCGGATATGACTCTATATGACGGCACCTCGGATCCCAACCACCATCTCAGCAACTTCAGAAGTAGAATGTACCTCACTGACGCCTCAGATGTAGTTCGCTGCAAAGCCTTTCCAACAACTCTTACCAAGACAGCCATTAGATGGTTCGACAACCTACCTCCAAAATCCATCTCGAGTTTCGACGACCTGGCCAAAAAGTTCCTGGCCCGATTTTCCATACAAAAGGACAAAGCTAAGCACGCACCCAGTCTACTAGGGATCAAGCAAGGAGATCGGGAGAGTCTTCGCAACTACTTGGAAAGATTCAACAAAACATGCATGGATATACAAAGTCTACCAACAGAAGCTGCCATCATGGGTCTCATAAATGGCCTACGAGAAGGACCATTTAGCCAATCTATATCAAATAGGTACCCGACATCCCTAGACGAAGTACAAGAGCGGGCGCAGAAGTACATCAACATGGAGGAGAATTCTCGACTTGGGGAAGCCTCGAGGTTCGGTTCTGCCTACCGAGATAAAGATAAAGAATCCAGGAAAAAAGAAGATCACTCCGGAAAAAATATCAAAACTACACCCCTCTTAGGGTATCCTTGGTAGATATTTACAAAGAAGTTTGCCATACGGAAAAAATACCCCCAGCTCGGCCACTTAAAGGCAAAAGGGGAGGAGGAAATCGGAACGAATATTGTGAGTACCATCGAGTCCGAGGACATTCCACCAACGAATCCTTTGACTTGAAAAACGTCATAGAAAAATTAGTTAGGGAAGGAAAACTAGATCGGTTCCTGGCCAACTGGGACGAAGAACCAAGAAAAAGAAGAAGGGATGAAGATGTCGGACGATCTGAACGATCACCCCACTCACCGGAAAGACATATCCACGTGATACACAGTGGATTTGCTGGAGGAGGAATCTCCAAATCATCCCGCAAGTGACACCTCCAAGAAATATATCATGTCGAAGGCAAGAAAGAGGTGCCAGACATCCCAGCAATCACGTTTACCAAAGAAGATGCATCTGGAATCATCCCAGGACACGACGACCCCATGGTCATCACAATCATATTGGCAAACGCCAACCTCCACCGCACATTAATTGACCAAGGAAGCTCCGCCGACATCTTATTCAAAACTGCCTTTGACAAACTCGGCTTAGAAGAAAAAGAGCTAAGAGCATATCCGAACAGCCTGTTCGGACTTGGGGATACCCCAGTACAGCCACTGGGATACGTATCATTATATACAACCTTCGGAAAGGGGAACCAATCCAGAACACTTAAGATAGATTATATCGTGGTCGACGTAAGCTCAGCCTACAATGCCTTAATAGGTCAGACAACGTTAAATCAACTCGGAGCAATAGTTTTAACTCCACATCTATGTATGAAATTCCCAACTACAGAAGGGATAGCTACAATAAAAGCAGATCAAAAGATGGCGCGTCGCTGTTATAATGAAAGTCTAAATCTCCGAGGCGAAGGAGGAGAGTTCCACACGATCGAACTCGGTGGAGATCAGAGACGAGAAGAACTGTGCCCACGACCCGAAGGAGAAATAGAAAGAGTCCAGATCAGAGATACCACGGACAAAACAACTAATATTGGCACGATCCTGAAAGGAGACGCAAAAGAATCGCTAATACGGTTTCTACGAGATAATGTTGATCTCTTCGCATGGAAAGCTGCCGACATGCCGGGCATAGATCCCGAACTAATGAGCCACAAGCTGGCAGTCTACCCGGGATCTCGGCCGGTACAACAAAGACGAAGAAAACTCGGGCCAGACCGGTCCCAAGCTGTAGAAGAACAAGTACAAGCACTACTAGAGGCAGGGTTCATATGAGAAGTTAAATACCCACTATGGCTAGCAAACGTCATCTTGGTGAAAAAGTCAAATGGGAAGTGGTGAATGTGCACCGACTACACCGACCTCAACAAAGCCTGCCCAAAAGACCCTTATCCACTCCCAAACATCGATTCTCTAGTCGATGCCTCATCAGGATATAAGTGTCTCTCATTCATGGACGCATACTCAGGCTACAACCAGATTCTAATGTATCCACCGAATCAAGAAAAGACCTCGTTTCTTACACCAAAAGCAAATTATTGCTATATCATAATGCCTTTCGGCCTTAAGAATGCGGGAGCCACTTATCAAAGGCTAATGAATAAAATCTTTTCAGACCACATCGGAAAAATCATGGAGGTCTATGTGGACGAAATGTTGATAAAGACACAAAGAGAAGAAACATTACTAACCGACTTGGTTAAAGTGTTCAACACCATACGGAAGCACGACATGCGACTCAACCCGGCTAAATGCACCTTCGCAGTAGAGGCAGGAAAATTCCTGGGCTTCATGCTCACACAAAGAGGAATCGAGGCAAATCTAGATAAATGCCAGGCCATACTCAACATGAAAAGTCCGACCTGTGGCAAAGAAGTCCAACAACTCAATAGGAGACTGGCGGCCTTGTCCAGATTCCTAGCAGGGTCAGTAATAAGATCCCTCCCCTTCTACGCTACCTTAAGGAAGGGAAAAAGCTTCGAGTGGACAACAGAATATGAACAAGCCTTCCGAGACTTTAAAGAATTCCTGGGACAGCCCCCCATCCTATCTCGACCACGAAAGGGAAAACCACTCATACTATACCTCGCTGTAGGAAGTCGGGTAATAGCCTCAGCACTAATCAGAGAAGATGAAGGGGGACAACAACCCGTCTACTTCATTAGTAAAGCACTACAGGGGTCAGAGCTGAACTACAAAAAAATAGAGAAGTTCGCCTACGCTTTGATACTCACATCCCGACGACTTCGCCCATACTTCCAAGTGCACACCATCAAAGTTTGGACCAACCAGCCCACAAAAGGGATACTGCAGAAAACAGATCTAGCAGGAAGAATCCTACAGTGGGCAATCGAGTTGTCCGAGTTCGACCTCCAATACGAGGCACGGACAGCCATCAAATCACAATACCTAGCCGACTTCATTGCAGAATTCACAGACACCACAGAAATCCCCATAGAGTGGAACATATACGTGGACGGTTCCTCAAATAAAGCCGGAAGCGGTGCAGGTGTGATAATCGAAAGCAACCAAGGAACCCAACTTGAGCTTTCCCTAAAATTCGAATTCCCGGCCTCAAACAACCAGGTGGAATAAAAAGCGTTATTAGCCGGTTTGAAGCTAGCTAGGGAAGTTGGAGCTCAGAAACTCAACATCTACAGTGACTCACAAGTTGTTACCTCACAAATAACGAGAAGCTACCAAGCCAAAGATCCTACCATGAAAAAATATTTGGATAAAACAAAAGAACAGCTCGGACAACTTGGAGAATATAGGATCTGCCACATACCCCGCGAGCAAAATGCCTGAGCTGACGCGCTCTCAAAGCTAGCCAGCACCAAACCAGGGGGCAACAATAAAAGCCTCATCCAGGAAATACTACAGAACCCATCAATAGCGGAAGAAGAAAAAATCCTAGCTATAACAGGTCGGGATCAAGGATGGATGACCCCATAATTAACTACCTCAAAACAGAAGCGCTTCCCACAGATGAAAAGGAGGCAAAGAGGTTAAAAAGGGAGGCACAGTACTACATTATCATAAACAACATCCTATACAAAAGAGAGATCTCAACACCATTGTTAAAATGTGTCCCGACATCCAATACAAAGGAAGTCTTGGAAGAAGTACACAGCGGCATTTGTGGCAACCATCTCGGAGCACAAGCTCTCACCAAAAAAGTACTCCGGGTAGGATTCTATTGGCCAATTCTATGAAAGGAAGCTACAGAATTTGTAAAGACATGTCCACCATGTCAAAAGCATGCCAACTTTCACATCGCTCCGCCAGAAAAACTCATTAGCGTGACCTCACCCTGGCCATTTGCAAAATGGGGACTCGATCTTCTCGGACCCTTCCCACAGGGATCAGGACAAGTAAAATTCCACATAGTAGGAGTAGACTATTTCACGAAATGGATCGAGGCAGAACCCCTAGCCAATGCTACTGCTCAAAGAAGCCGGAAATTCCTATATAGGAACATCGTTACAAGGTTTGGGGTCCCATACTCCATCACCATAGACAATGGCACCCAATTCACAGATGCAGGCTTCAGAAAGTTAGTGGCTGACTTGAATATAAAACACCAGTTCACCTCCGTTGAACATCCCCAAGCCAATGGACAAGCCGAAGCGGCCAACAAAGTCATATTGGCCGGGTTGAAGCGTAGACTGCAAGAAGCAAAGGGGGCTTGGGCCGAGGAACGTCCACAAGTACTATGGGCGTATCGGACGACCCCCATTCCACCACAAACGAATTACCATTCTGACTAGCATACGGAGTGGAGACAATGATTCCAATAGAGGTCAAAGAAGGATCTCCCCGAGTAGTCCACTACAATGAGCAAACAAATTCTCAACTCCAAAGAGAAGAGCTCGACCTACTTCCAGAAATCCAAGAAAAAGCTCGGATCAGAGAAGAGGCATTAAAGCGACGAATGGATTCCAGGTATAATCAAAGGGTAGTGCCAAGAGATTTCGCAGATAACGATCTCATCTTAATCCGAAATGATATTGGAACAACTCGACCTGGAGAAGGAAAGCTGGCAGCTAATTGGAAAGGACCCTACCGAGTCACAGAAGTACTTGGGAAGGGCTACTACAGACTGTCCGAACTCGAGGGATGAGAACTCCTCAGATCATGGCACGCCTGTAACATGAGAAGGTACTATAGTTAGATAAAAGTCTCATCACAAGACGCACTCTTTTTCCTGAAAAGGTTTTTTAATGAGGCGTCAAGATTGAGATTTAATCCGACTTAAGGGTGTAAAAAACTCCCGCCTGTATATATTTGCACTTTATTTAAATAAAAAATACATTTCAGATACTCTACAAATGCTCAAGACGCATTAATCTGAAGCATTCATCGACCGATTATAAAGCAACAGATCGAACAAGAAGTGAAGAACAGATTCACTATACGATCTTGATAGGAATAATCGACCGACAAAGGTGAAAACGCGATTCACCTAAAGGTCGATTAAACCAGGACAGAAACCACAATCTACAAATTGGCAAAAGATGAACATAGAATAATGCAAGAAGTTATCGAAAGTGATCCCGAAAAAAGAACCTGACGAGGTCTTATGGATTGCTATATAATAACTTAAAAAAGACTGGCCGAATATTAAAAAATCGGGTCAAACCAGTCCAAGTTATCAGCAAATCCCTAGAAAGAGGTCTGGCCAACCCTATTAAAGAGGAATTGCTATAACTTAGAAGAGATCGACCTAACGAAGTCGATTTCCTACAAAATAAGTTGTAAAAGTAATCCCTGAAAGAGACCTACCAAAGGTCCAAGAAAGAGGATTACAAAAACAACTTAGAAGAGATCGACCTAACAAAGTCGGTTTCCTACAAAACAAGTTGTAAAAGTAATCCCTGAAAGAGACCTACCAAAAGTCCAAGAAAGAGGATTACAAAAACAACTTAGAAGAGATCGACCTAACGAAGTCGGTTTCCTACAAAACAAGTTGGAAAAATAATCCCTGAAAGAGACCTACCAAAGGTCCAAGAAAGAGGATTACAAAAACAACTTAGAAGAGATCGACCTAACGAAGTCGGTTTCCTATAAAACAAGTTGTAAAAGTAATCCCTGAAAGAGACCTACCAAAGGTCCAAGAAAGAGGATTACAAAAACAACTTAGAAGAGATCGACCTAACGAAGTCGGTTTTCTACAAAGATAAGTCGTAAAAATAATCCCTGAAAGAGACCTACCAAAGGTCCAAGAAAGAGGATTACAAAAACAACTTAGAAGAGATCGGCCTAACGAAGTCGGTCTCCTACAAAGATAAGTTATAAAAGTAATCCCTTAAAGAAACATGGCAAAGGCCCAGAAAAGAGGATTACAAAAATAACTTAGAAGGGGACCAACATAAAAGAAATCGGTTATAAAGTGCTAAAATACAAAACAAAAACAAGGAAACCGAAAAACAAGTTGGATCCCCCACAAGTCTCAACCTCAAAAGGATCCAAGCTACAAACAAAAACTATAAAAGCGATCTAAAGAGGCCAAGCAGCGAGATTCCAACAGACACCCTACTAGAGCACAATGGAAGCATAGTATGATAAAGCTTCAAAGAGGCCACTGAAATCAACCTCAGAGAAACCATTTTGTTTTCAAAATAAGTTGCTAAGCAACTAGAGTATCAACAGTCAATAAAACATCATTCACAAAAACAAAGTTCAAAAGCCCACAAATCAGGCTATTTACACAAATATTCAGAAAAGAGATCAGCTAAGATCAGGAGCCTTCCCGGCAGCATCAGTACGGGGAGAAGGAGGGCGAGTCTGAAGGGGCACAGCATCTACGGTTCCATCATCCCGGTTCAGAATCTGGCAATCCGGATCAGATGTAACGGGAGGAACAGAGGAGGTCGACACCTTAAGAGAAGGCACGGGGGGAGGATCAGTCTCATCATCATCCTGGTCATCAGGGACAATCTTACCATCCCTCACGACATTGTCCAGGCTGATGAGAGTCAAGTCGGCATCAGGAGCAACAACCCGGAACTGCTCCATCAGGTTCTCGGAGACAGCAGTTACGCTACCCACAAGGTGACCCTGAAGCTCACCATAATTAATCCGAGCAGTTTCCAAATCCTCCCGAAGATGCATCAACTCCCTATAAGCCGAGACATAGCTATCCTTATGTTTCAGTACCATGTCCACGGCCAGCTTCAAAGAAGCAGCCAAGGCAATAGAACTGGCCTTCTCACCCTCCAGCTCCTTCTCCACCTTCGCCAACTTCACCTCCAACTCCTTCTTCAGCCCCTTGATTCGATCAAATTCCGACTTGGCCTCTTCCATGAAGGATTTTGTGGCATGAATCGGAATCCCCTGAACTGTTCGGAATATAGCCGCACCCATATGAGCCATCTTCACACTACTTTTGGTGATAAAATCCAGATGCTGAAGAAGAGAAACGTCGTCCATGGAAAGCCCACCATAGGGGGCAATTTGCTGGTCAACAAACTCGATAGCATCAAAATCCGGGGCATCCAGGTTGAAGGGCTCGGATGTTTTTTGCTTCTTACTAGGAGGGGCACCAGAAGCTGCAGCAGAAGATTGGGAAGGATCGACCAGACGAACCCGAGGAGTAGGAATTGCTTTTCTCGGCCCGGAAGAACTAGGTACAGGAGGTTTAACTGGGACCTGTGACAATCCCTCACCGGCCACCTTGACCGAGATGTTCAGAGCAGCAGTTGCCTTCTTTGCCCTTTTGAAGGCCTTCATGGAGTCACTATTCTTTGACATCTCTGCAAATACAAAACCAGCCACAACAAAGAATTACAAATCCGATAAGAGGAAGAAAAAGGAAAACAAGTATGGAAACAAGTCAGACAAATACCCAAAACAGCCCGAACCAAAGATGGGTCATTCAAAAATCTCTTTGTATCAAGATGGGGTGGTTTCCCCCAGAGATCCTCAAGAACAACTATAAAAGCGCGCTCGACATTATCAAGCATCTCCCAAGTATAGCGAGACACTCTTACATCCTTCTGCCACTCTAGAGGGAAAGAGGGCTCATCATTTTCATCAGGAAAAAAGGGGCGGGCCCTCTTAACAGCACGAACTTTAAAAAAAGTAGTTCTTGAAGTCCTTAAAATACTCGTCATACATAGCAAAAACCTTATGGCCCTGGGCAGACCTGAAGGAAACCCAGGAAGCTTTCTTTTTCAAAGAACTGCCAGGCTTGGCGGAAACAAACAAGTAAAGGAAAAAAGCTTGAGAGGGTGTTACATTTAATTCTCGGCAGAGAAACTGAAAAATTTTAATAAAACCCCAAGAATTTGGGTGAAGCTAGGATGGAGCATTGTTACACGACCACAACAGGTCGGTCTCAAAAGCAGTAAAAGGAAAAGAAACATTCAACTGACTGAAGAAGTATTCATAAGCATAAAAGAAGGGTCGCTCTCCCTCAACAGAAGTCAGAAAGCAGACTCTCTCATTAGAATCAGGAGCAACAAGCTCGTAATCCTCCTCACAGGCATTGTTACCACAAATCCTATGGCGCTTCCTCAGTTCTGTGCAAAACTCAGCATCCACAACAGAAACACACAACAAAACAAGGGAGTCCAGCCAATCAGACATCCCCTCGGGAACTTGGAAGGCATCTCTACAATGTTATTGCGAGTAGACATGATGCCAACTAATCCTACAAGTAAGAAAAAAATATGGGGTTACTAAAAACATCTCGGACAAGGGAGAAAACAACTTAATATGATACAGGCAAAACAAACAGAAAAGGAAAACTCCAAGACTCAAACCAAAAGTCTTGGGGCATCCTTTGGAGGCAATAATCAAGTAAGGTTTCTAGGAAAATCTACAGCTCCTACCCCAGCATTTCTCAAGCAAGAAAAAGACTTCAAATAAAGCAAACATTTTCAGAAAGCATAAGCCATTACAGTCTACCAAGCAAAAAGCATTCCCGAACATCAAAGCACGCCAAGCAGAGACTATTAAAGATGCAACCTTTTTTCAAGATCAGACAAAAGCAACCTTCAAATAAACGAGGAACAGACGTGGACAAGCGGTATCAAGAACAGAAACAACAAAAAAAATGCAAAGCCCTAAAGGCACCCAGCAAAAGCAAAAAGGACCATGCAGAAGATAGAGAAACTCTCAGAAAGCACAATGAAAACAGAAAGATCCAAACTTTTTTGGTAGGGAGGATCAAAATCAAAACCTCATCACAAATGTGAAAACGGCGAGAAAGCACAAAATGGGACTAACCTGGAGACGGAAGGAGCTTCGAAAAAAAAAAGTGCAAGAATGAAAGTTGCCCAGGAAACCGCCAAGCGACACCATAAACGCCAGGAAGCAGAAGCACAAGCGAAAGACAGAGAGCGAAGAGAGAAGAGGAAAAAGTTGCGAAGAGGTTACAAGGAAAATAAAAGGAGAGAAACTATTTTCTGAGTTTTCAAAATCAAAAGCAAAGAGCCTAGGGGAAACGGGGCAATTAATGCTCAAATTAAAGAAGGCATTAAAACCTCGCACGTTCCCAAAAAAGCGCCGATATAAAAGCGCGCGTCTTTTAGAGGAAATGTTCTGCATTCAAAGCTGCTACAAAAAGAATCAACAAAATGCTTGAGTTCGGCTTCACCAAAGAAGGACCGAAGTCAAGGACTCGGCCTCAAACAAGAAGACCGAGCTCAAGCAGGGGCACTGTTCATACCCTGGGTCGAGCTGTCCAACCCGGGATGTTTTACAGACAAAGCGACCAACCTCTTCAGGTCAGGACAACCCGACCTCTTCTCAAAGAGCTTGGCCTAGTCACAGGAAAGCCCAAACAAAGGGCCCAAATAGAGGAACACGTCCCAAATCCAAGGGCAGCCTAAGCCCATAGAGATAAAGGCGGTTCCCTTAAATATGACCTCACTTAAAGATAAGATAAAGATAAAGATAAGATAACTAACTTATCTTATCCACAGGAGGCCACATCTCACCATTATAAATACACTGGAGCACCCAAGTATAACTCATACTCTGATTCTACTCAATACCTGCTTAATACCCTTGCTAACTTAAGCATCGGAGTCCCTTGCAGGTACCCCCCACCCTCCGGGAACAAAGGATCAACCCCACCACCAAGTCCAACAAGTCGGACACACTAGCTCCGGCCGCTATACACCTGCCGGATACGTCGACTCCGACCAACACAGAAGATCTCTACCGAGATCGACCTACAGTTTCAGGTAACCCTCAGAACAGATTCTAATAGATATCCAAGTATGAAGATAGAGTGAAGAAGAGAAGAAGAGATAAATATAAATTCAATCAAAATTGAAACAGAGCTCCTTTCCCAAATGCAGAGGAAATTAAGTGGTCATTGCTCTTAGATGAAAACTAAATTGCATGAAATTAAAGTGCATGAAAATAAAGAGTAAGAATTTAAAACAGAAATTTAAAATTCAAGAATTCATAAATGAAAATTACAAATTAAACTAAACTACTACTACCAAGGAAGAGGAGAAGAGAAAGGGAAGAAGAGTGTATGAGAGGAGGGGTCTGAAGACCCACTCCCAGTGGAGTGTGCCAATGAAGTGTGTGTGTGTTCCACCAAGAGAGTTCCTCCTCCAAAAGTCCCCCTCTCAACCCTCAAAAAGTCTCTCTAAAGTACAAAACTTTTTTCTATTTATACTAGTTCTAAGATCCCCTAGAGATTCATCAATTGGGTTAGCAATTTGGGCTTTGTCCTTGTTCATTTGGCTGGCTCATTAGAGGAATTATTGGCCTTTGAAGAGAGCAGAGGAAAGCAGAGCTCATTCACATTGCTTCTGGCCCATTGGTTGGGCGTTGCTGGCAAACACGCCAGCCTTA
The DNA here is from genome assembly GCF_003086295.3 of Arachis hypogaea. NCBI lineage: Eukaryota > Viridiplantae > Streptophyta > Magnoliopsida > Fabales > Fabaceae > Arachis > Arachis hypogaea. The sequence continues at coordinate 94,190,896 of NC_092040.1, forward strand.
TTGCACGTTGGCAACGTGCTATGGCATTTCCTAGGCTGGGAGTTTGGTGCTTGGGCGTTGTTGCCCAAGTTGTTGCCAAACACTTGGCTCATTATTCCTTCTTAGCTTCACTTTTCATGCTTGATGTTGCCTGAACTTTGAGCTTCATTCCTTTGCTTCAATATGGACTATTATACATCATTGGAAAGCTCAGAATGTCTTCTTTCCAATGCACTTATGATCATCTCAATTGGAGCTTTCTAGCTCAAGTTATGCTCCATTGAAGAGGGCAAGGTCAGGCTGCTTTGGTTGGGGCATTTTTGCCAAACACGCTAGTGCCAACGTGCTAGTGAACTCCCCTAGCCCAAATTCTTAGTCTTGGCATTGTTGCTGGAGTTGTCAAGGAACACGCCAATCCATCCTTGCCTTGGCAACGTGTTCGAGCCTTTTTTTAGGCTCATTCATGCTTCCTTGAGTTTCAATCTTCTTGTTCTTATTTTTGGGGCCTAAAGATGACTCTGATTTGAGCTTCCATTTCATGCTACACTATATACTATTATATAAGGTTGGAAAGCTCTGAATGTCAGCCTTCCAACGCAACTAGAAGCACTTAAATTGGATCTCTGTAGCTCAAGTTATGCTCCATTAAAGAGGACATGGTCAGCCTGCCAAAATCGCAGGCTTTTTTGGCAAACACGCCTTCATTCTTCCACGTTGGCAACGTGCTCAATTTCTGAGGCTCTAAATGAAGCCAGATTTTGAAGCTTCAAATGAATGCCAACCCCATACTATGATAAATGGTTGAAATGCTCTTGATGTCTACTTTCCAATGCCACTAGAATCACCTCATTTGGAGCTTTGTAGATCAAGTTATGCATCCTTGAAGAAGTTAAGGTCAAGCTGCCAACTTTGCTGGAGTTGTTGGTGAAGTTGCCATTAAACACTCTAGTGCCAACGTGCTAGTGACTCCCTTAGCCCAAATTCTTGGCCTTGGTGTTGTTGCTGGAGTTGCTAAGGAATATGCTAGTTCATCCTCAAGGCAACAACGTCCTCGAGCTCTTCCTTGCTCTGCTCCAAGATCCTGGCGTTGTTGCCAGCGTTGTCAAGGAACATGCTAGCCTTCCCCAAGTGTGGCAATGTGCTCGAGGCTAGCTCTCCAAGATTGCATGCCACGTTGTTGCTAAACACACCCATAGAACTTGGCGTTGGCAATGTGCATGCTTCTTCCCCTGGGCCAAAACTTTTGCTCCTGGCATTGTCCACAAACACGTTGGAGTTGGCAACGTGCAATCCCCTATTTCCTTGCCAAGATTGATGTAGCTTCAAGCCTTCTTGCTCCAATTCTTGCTTCATTACCTTCTTGCTTCATTACCTATCATTAACCAAACACATGCCTCAAAGCCTTGCTAAATCACAAGATTTTGCATCATTCATAACATCAAACAATTCTTGCATAAATCTCATGAAAATGCACATAATTAACTATGTTTGATTGAATCAAGACATGCATACAATTCTCATCCAAATACTTGCTTATTGCCTAAGAAAATCCATGAAACCAACCTAAAACATACAAAAAATGGCTAGTAAACCCAGCCAAGATGTCCTGACATCACAACACCAAACTTAAATCTTCCTTGTCCCCAAGCAAGAAAAGAACTATGCATAAAGAAATTTCTTAATTGGAGTATATTGAAGAATTGCTTATGATGCCTTAGTGGGTGAAGTGAATAAGAGATTGTGGGGTGAACTCCAATATATATGCTTATGCAAGGATTCTAGTGCTTGTTAGTCCTTACATTTTGGAAGTTTTAGATCTTAAGACTTTCATTCAAATGATATTATGGAAGTCTCTTTATAGATAATCACCTTGAAGCCGCACTTATTTTTTGACAATTTTTCCTTTTTGGATTTTGACCTTGACTCTAAGTGTCATGTCTCAAAGCGGCTCTTTAGATAAGCTTTCAATCAATACGTCCAAACCAATTGGTCTAAGGTATTAGGTGTTGAAGCACCCCTTAGGATTTACTTGCTCAAGCCTCTCTCTTTGACACAAATCTACCACAAGCATTTAACTAGGACAATAACTATTTGAGTTCTTGTTTCTTTCTTTTTCTTCCTAGTAATTGATGCTTAGAGCCTTGGGCTTGTTCTTTGTTTTTCTTTTTCTTTTGTTTTCTTTTGTTACTGCTTCTTGGATCAATAGATATTTGAGAAATTCTATAATACTTCTCTAAACTTCATTTTCTATCTATGGGCTCCTATGCAAGTTTTCACAAACATGTAACCTCAATACACAATCATACAATCAGAACCTCCACTCCTCTTAATCTTTTACTTGCCCCAAGATTTATAAAATTCTTCAATATTTTCCTTTCAAAAGAATTATTTCTTTGTTGCATTCTTAGAGATATTGGGTGCAAGTAAAATTCAAGATGATAATCATGATATCATAGCAACATGTTACAAATCAAATACCAAATTATGCTTATTCACAAGGAGTAATTACACATGCATACAAAGAAAATAGAAGACAATTATGCAATTTAAGGCGCTGAAATAAGTAAGAGGAGAAAGGAACTTTACCATCTTATAGTTCATCTTCATTATTGTTGTCCTTTTCCTCCTTTTCTTTCCCTTCCCACACCAAACTTAGAATGATTGCTTGTCCTTAAGCAATAATTAAAATAATGGTGATGGGGACTATGATGGATCATGAATGTCTTACACAATGAAATGTGAGTAATGCATGTGCTTAAGCAAGCAAAATTAAGGATACAATAAAGACACAAGAAGTAAAACAAAGACAATGTGATTGCATTAATAAGTGCTGTGTATGGTACATAGCATGAAAAATAAGTGACAACACCAAACTTAGGATGCCACTTTCAATTAAAAATAATGCAAGTACCCAGTGAAGATTGAAAATCAATTTGTTGCAAGGCAACACCAAACTTATAATGCAATCATATGCCCATTTATTTGGAATGAAACTAAGCAAAAGAAACTGTTGTATGTTAATAACACAATCACCAAGAGAAAAGATTGTCACGAGTAAGGTTTTCTTGGTGAGGCATTAACACAAACAGTTGGGGATCATAAAAGAAAGTATTAAAAACAGAGAAATGACTAAAACAGAGAGAAAGAAAAAGTGTCTAATCTAGGTAATCAACCACCGGTAGATTGTTAATCATAATTAATCCCCGGCAACGGCGCCAAAAACTTGATACGCGAAAATTAAGTATTAACGCGCAACTGTACCGGCAAGTATACCGGGTTGCATCAAGTAATAAAACTCACTTAGAGTGAGGTCGATCCCACGAGGATTAAAGGATTAAGCAATCAATAGTTAATTGATTATTCTAGTTAGACAATCATTTTGGAGTGATGAGCAAACGGAAATATAAATGGCTGAAAATTAAAAGAAAGCAATATAGTACAAGGAAAGTAAATGACGTAAAAGTAAAGTGCTAGAAAGTAAAATTGCAAGGAATAGAAAGTACAAGAAAGTAGAGTGCAGGAAAGTAAATTGCTAGAAAGTAAATGACGGAAAGTAAAGATGGAAAGCATAGGGGATTGGAGATGTTGATTCCTCTTGAATCAATGGGTCTCACTCCTTCTCAATCATGTAAGATAGATCCATGGCGGATTATGAGTAATTAAACTCCAATCTCTTGGTGATTTAATTTCTCTTCACATAATTAATTGCCAATCTCTTGATCTAATTGCTCATGAGAAGATGTGAAGTTCAATTCCTAATCCAAAAATCACACAACCCTCAAGACCTCAATTTAAAGTGGTTACATCTCACATACCAACTAAGAATGTGTTGATCAAGAGGATTATGAGAGAAGAGCCTCAAACTGAATTCCATGATCCCTTTCTCAAGGCTCACATGTAATTCAAGTAGATCCAATCTGCCTCTCGGTAGTAATTGGATCTATGAAGCACAAAGACTCTCTCTTAGATAAACAAACATGATTTCTAATCTCATACTACATAAATCCAAAGACCCCAATATTAGAGTGGTTATATGTCACGTACCAACTCTAAATCAAGAATCAACTTTATTATGCCAAGAGAATTCAAACTGAATCCTATGTTCCCTCTCTCAAGGTTCACAATAGGATTCTAATAGATCCAAGGATCTTTGAAGAACAAAACTCTCTTGCAAGGATTCTAATAGATATCCAAGTATGAAGATAGAGTGAAGAAGAGAAAAAGAGATAAATATAAATTCAATCAAAATTGAAACAGAGCTCCTTTCCCAAATGCAGAGGAAATTAAGTGGTCATTGCTCTTAGATGAAAACTAAATTGCATGAAATTAAAGTGCATGAAAATAAAGAGTGAGAATTCAAAACAAAAATTTAAAATTCAAGAATTCATAAATGAAAATTACAAATTAAACTAAACTACTACTACCAAGGAAGAGGAGATGAGAAAGGGAAGAAGAGTGTATGAGAGGAGGGGTCCGAAGACCCACTTCCAGTGGAGTGTGCCAATGAAGTGTGTGTGTGTTCCGCCAAGAGAGTTCCTCCTCCAAAAGTCCCCCTCTCAACCCTCAAAAAGTCTCTCTGAAGTACAAAACTCTTTTCTATTTATACTAGTTCTAAGAGCCCCTTGAGATTCATCAATTGGGTTAGCAATTTGGGCTTTGTCCTTGTTAATTTGGCTGGCTCATTAGAGGAATTGTTGGACTTTGAAGAGAGCAGAGGAAAGCAGAGCTCATTCACATTGCTTCTGGCCCATTGGTTGGGCGTTACTGGCAAACACGCCAGCCTTATTACACACTGGCAACGTGCTATGGCATTTCCTGGGCTGGGAGCTTGGTGCTTGGGCGTTGTTGCCAAGTTGTTGCCCAAGTTGTTGCCAAACACTTGGCTCATTCTTCCTTCTTAGCTTCACTTTTCATGCTTGATGTTGCCTGAACTTTGAGCTTCATTCCTTTGCTTCAATATGGACTATTATACATCATTGGAAAGCTCAGAATGTCTTCTTTCCAATGCAGTTGGGATCATCTCAATTGGATCTTCCTAGCTCAAGTTTTGCTCCATTGAAGAGGGCAAGGTCAGGCTGCCTTGGTTGGGGCCTTTTTGCCAAACACGCTAGTGCCAACGTGCTAGTGAACTCCCCTAGCCCAAATTCTTGGTCTTGGCGTTGTTGTTGGAGTTTCCAAGGAACACGCCAGTCCATCCTTGCCTTGGCAACGTGTTCGAGCCTTTTTTTTGGGCTCATTCATGCTTCCTTGAGTTTCAATCTTCATGTTCTTATTTTTGGGGCCTAAAGATAACTCTGATTTGAGCTTCCATTTCATGCTACACTATATACTATTATATATGGTTGAAAAGCTCTGAATGTCAGCTTTCCAACACAACTAGAAGCACTCAAATTGGATCTCTATAGCTCAAGTGATGCTCCATTGAAGAGAACATGGTCAGCCTTCCAGTATCGCAGGCATTTTTAGCAAACACGCCTTCATTCTTCCACGTTGGCAACTTTCTCAGTTTCTGAGGCTCTAAATGAAGCCAGCTTTTTAAGCTTCAAATGAATGTCAACCTCATACTATGATAAATGGTCGGAATGCTCTTGATGTCTACTTTCCAATGCCACTGGAATCACCTCATTTGGAGCTTTGTAGCTCAAGTTATGCATCCTTGAAGAAGGTAAGGTCAAGCTGCCAACTTTGCTGGAGTTTTTGGTGAAGTTGCCATCAAACACTCTAGTGCCAACGTGCTAGTGACTCCCTTAGCCCAAATTCTTGGCCTTGGTGTTGTTGCTGGAGTTGCCAAGGAACACGCCAGTTCATCCTCAGGGCAACAACGTCCTCGAGCTCTTCCTTGCTCTGCTCCAAGATCCTGGCGTTGTTGCCAGCGTTGTCAAGGAACACGCTAGCCTTCCTCAAGTGTGGGAACGTGCTTGAGGCTAGCTCTCCAAGATTGCATGCCACGTTGTTGCTAACCACGCCCATAGAACTTGGCGTTGGCAACATGCATGCTTCTTCCCCTGGGCCAAAACATTTTGCTCCTGGTGTTGTCCACAAACATGCTGGAGTTGGCAACGTGCAATCCCCTGTTTCCTTGCCAAGATTGATGTAGCTTCAAGCCTTCTTGCTCCAATTCTTGCTCCATTGCCTTCTTGTTTCATCACCTATCATTAACCAAACACATGCCTCAAAGCCTTGCTAAATCACAAGATTTTGCATCATTCATAACATCAAACAATTCTTGCATAAATCTCATGAAAATGCACATAATTAACTATGTTTGATTGAATCAAGGCATGCATACAATTCTCATCCAAATAATTGCTTATTGTCTAAGAAAATGCATGAAACCAACCTAAAGCATACAAATAATGGCTAGTAAAACTATTCAAGATGCCTTGGCATCAAAAGGCCGCTTTTCAGAGCGTGGAGGTGGACCTCTGGGTTTAGGTTGGGTATTTCATTGGTTACTTCAGCGAACCTAGTCATGTAGTCTTTCAGGCTTTCATTCGGCCCTTGCTTAATAGGGTTCAGGTAGTCGGAATTGTGCACGCATATTTTGGATGCGGCGAAGTGGTTGACAAACTGGTCGGCCAATTCATCGAAGTTAGAGATGGAGCCTTCTAGGAGATTGGAGAACCAGATCAAAGCGGCTCCATCTAAGAAGGTGGGGAAAGTTCGGCATAGGATTAGGTCGTGTTCTTTATTCATAAACATCATCGTATAAAATTTCGTGACATGGATGTTTGGGTCGCTTATTCCTAGATAGGGCTTTAAAGTCGTTGGTAGGGTGAAGTTTTTGGGCATTTCGAAGTTCATGACTTCCTTTGTGAAGGGGTTGGTTCTTTTGGTGGTTGTTTTTGGGGGGATTAGGTATGGTGTGTTTTGCCTTCGATGTGTGTTCATCATTCTTATCTTTGTCTTCAGCGTTCTTGTGCTCCCCTCCTTTGCTATGACTGTGCTGCCTTTGGCGTAAGAGTTCGGCCATTTTCTAATTTTCGACCCTGTGGGTCTCATTGATGGCCAGCAGCTCGGCGTGGTTAGGGTTCGAGGGAGCGTGGCTATGTTCGTCCGCCATGCGTCGTGACCTGCAAAAAAGATTAAGAGGTACAAAGGGTAAAGAACTGTGGGGTTAGAAAATTTTGAGCCCTACGATGGGCGCCAAATGTTCCTGCGTGAATGTGGATATTCCGATGTATAGCTCGTCTTGCTGTCGCTCGAGCTAGTTTTCCTTGGAAAAGGAGTGTGGAACGTCGTCTTCTAATAAGAGAAGTGGCGTTGGGTACCTACAAAGGGACTCTAACACTCAAGTAAGTAAGAGTGTGTGAGTATTTAGAGTAAAACGAAATGAATTGCGTATCTGTGACTGAATGAGTCATCTATATATTAAATTACTTTTAGACCGTTATTCGTATTTTTATTACTGATTTTGACAGAATCTTTTATTGGTGGTCCGATATTTGGAGCTTTAGAATTTAAGTGTGAAAAAATTTGCGAAAAAATTATTTTATCTTACTGATTCTGATTCCAAAATTGTTGGTGTAGGTCGATTTTAAGATAATGGATCAAATATAAATTTTTATTATTCGCAGGCAGAGTGAATTCTATGAACAGAACGGAGTCAAATAAAGTAAAAATCCATCAAGTTGCCACTCCTAAGTCTCGGGTTATTCATGCACACGTAAAAAAGAAAAAAAAAAATCTTAGTGATGAGATGAATTTGGTGCTATCGGCACAAGAAAATCGAAATATTATTTGTGCTACGTGGTACTAAAGCTAAGAGATATTGACGATAGTAGTTTGACTAGTAGTTGAAGATTTGGAGTTAATACAAATATTTTAAGTGAACAAAAATACCAAAGAATAGATAAACCTCAGCTTCTGTTGTGCTTTTCGATTAATAAAGATGATTGATATGATAGGCATTTAACAAGATTAGAAACAAACATGTGTCGTCACAAAAACCAATAATTCAAAATAAAATTATTATACGGAAGCCAAACAAAATAAACGGTTCAATACGTGTGGGCTCATGAACATGTTCCCTACAAGAATGAACTAAGCTATGGAGCCATGACCATCCCAGACGTGGAGGAAAAGAATCGACTATATAAACCTAAAAAGGGTGTGATATTTTATTTTATTTTTATATATTAAAATCAGTTATTATATATTTATATATAAATAAATATATATTATTTAATTTTGTTTTAAATATTTATTTTATTTTTGATAACTAATTTTAAATGTACATTTTATATTTTGATGTACATTTTATAGCATAATTATTCATTTTATAGGACATTCATATATCACGTCTGTGTCCAAATTCCAATTAGTCAATATTTGTTATTATTTTTCATGCAAAATAGTCATTTTCAATATATTCGAACCCAATTTAGATTAGGATATCATTTTAATAAAGACACTAAAAATATATATTTTTTAAAATAATTATATGTGTTATGATGTTATTGGATATCTTTATTAAATCCGTTAATAATTTATTTTTTAATAAATCAGAACAAAATCGGTTTATTATAGCAATAATAATAGACCCAATTGTCCGCATTATAATTATTAGACCCGATTTAATCCAATCGATTTATATAATCTAAACTGAATCATGTTTAAATTTTTTTATAAAAAGATAAATATATCCCTAATTTTTATTTAAAAAAAATATGATCCAGTGGGTTATGTAAATTGGTCGGTTCGACTGCAATTAAGTTTATTGTTATTGTTTTAAAAAAATCGATTTTTTATTCTAGTTTATTAAGAAATTTAAAAATAACCAATTCATTTTTTTTTACCAAAGATAGAAGACTCGAACCCGCAACCTCTTACATGAATATGGAGGAGACTATACTATTTAAACTATAATTTATTGTCGCTAATTTATTAATACGTTCAATAATAATGTGACACATAAATATCTCTATAAAAAGATATTTTACGCATTATGAAACATCGGTCCTTTAAATTAAAATACTTTTATAGATAGATTTAAGAAATTAACGGTATATCATAGATACTAAAAATTAATTATTAAATTAATTATTTATATATAATACATATTAAAATATAAAATATATATAAAAAATAATTTAACCAATATGTATATACAGTGACTTTTTTTATAATTATTTTATTTATTTTAAATTTTAAATTCTTTAAAAATAAAAAAATTTAAAATTTAAAAAGAAAAATTAACGTTGACTAACTAAAAAATTGTTCTTATACTTTCTATTTTCGAAATTAGTTATGCAGGAGATATCATATCATTCTTTTCTTTTGATTGTTTTTTTTTTGGTTAAAAGCTTAATCTTGTAAAATCAAAATAATACTTTAATAGTTTAATTAACAGAAGTTTCTTTTTAAATATGACTTGTTCTTATAAAGTTAATTTTAATATATATTGCAATACCAGTAAAATTAATACCTTAGTAAATAATCTTCTAAAAGAATAGGAGCTCTGTATAGAAACAAATTAGATAATGACTTTGCATTAATTTTTATTTTTAAATAAAAAAAGTAAAATTTTTTTTGGTTATTTATGATATTTTTTATAATAAATAAATGAAAGATTAATTTGTTACGAATTTAAATTATTGATTAATAAATTATTATATATATTAAATTATATTTAAATTTTTAATATTTAAATAAGGGGACAAGTGAATTGATGAATGTATCTATTCAAGTCGGTCAGAAAGGAGCTTTTCTAACATGCGAATTCAACACAGAAACATAACGAATCAAACGCGAAAAAGAAGAATAAGATTCGCATCTCTCTCTCTCTCTCTCTCTCTACTTTATGATACTTAGCTCTTCAAAACTCAGAATCTGTCACTCTTTTTCTTCTTGGGAGATTTCTAGTGTCAGGTTTGCTTTGTCTTTCTCTTTCTTCTTCAATTCCCATTCTTGTGGAATTTACCCTTTTGAATCTCTCTAGTCATGCTATATTCCATTCACCTCAGAGCATCATTTTCATTCTGGTTTTCCTATTTACGCTTCATTTTTGGTCCTTTCCTTTTCTTTTTGAAGCTTTAGATTTGTGCCAGGAGTATGCTCAATTCTTAATTCATGCTTTCCATTTTCAAATTTACATGCTATGGTTACTTTGATTTTCCTCTTACTAGCTAGCTACTTGGATCTTTGGCATTCTTCCCCTGCGTTGTGAAGTTGTGTTGTTTTTAATTGCTTGAAAATGATGCTATATGAATCTGTTAGGGTGAAAAAGAAGTTGCATTTTTTATGCCCCTTTTGATATGATGAGTTCATTGCAGGTTTGTGTCTCCTTGTGTATAGTAGCAACTAGGAATAGCAAGTTAGTTGCTGAGAATCCTGGAAATCCCAACATAGATCATAAGTGAGAATAGAGACAAAGATAGAGATAGAAATTCATGGATTATGAAAATAATAGCTGGATTTGGGATGGGGTATACTACTACCCTCACCTGTTTGGTGGAATAATGGTGACAGCTGCTTTGCTGGGCTTGTCAACAAGCTACTTTGGTGGGATTGGATCCTTCCACAAGAGGAAATCCGGTGAGAAGAAGCGTGTTCGTGTCTACATGGATGGCTGCTTTGATCTTGTGCATTATGGTCATGCCAATGCACTCAGACAAGCAAAAGCCCTTGGTGATGAGTTAGTTGTTGGGGTTGTCAATGATGAGGTTATCGCGGAACACAAAGGGCCACCGGTTTTCAACATGGAGGAGAGGTATGCAGCTTGCCTCTGTGTGTTAGTTTTAGGATCTTATTGCATAGCATATTTGAATCCTGTTTCCTTTTAGATGCCCCTTTTCCTGTTAATCTCCTTTTGATTTGTTCTATTGATCAAAAGAAGTAAGTAACTATATGATTCATCTTAAGCTTTGAAGTTGTAGCATCTTTTATCTTGTTGCATTTTTTAATTCTTTAAATAGTTATTGACTTACATGATTAAAAGTATCCCGATCAATGATGATATACCTAGCTATCCAGGAATTAGAAGTGTACTTAAGTTATAAAATTATGGGTAGGTAATTATGTTACTGAACCTGGTATCAAACAATAGTGTAAAGGCCATGCAGATTCTGCTGCTGTAAGCTCTTGTTCATGTAAGTTTCTAAGTTCATTTCACTATATGGAACAATGAGAGAAAAACTCGGATTCTATTGAAAGGAAGAATTAAGTTTCAAAAGAGCTTATTAAAGCAATTCAAGTTAAAAGAGGAATAGAGCAGTTTGATAAAATTTTATATTGTAGCCATATATGAACAGTATATGCATATATTTCTACTTGTATTGACAGCTTTATAAACTTCATTATGAAAATAAACTTTTGATTTGAAAAAAATGGTTTGTTTCCAGGCTGACCCTTGTAAACGGATTGAAGTGGGTGGACGAGGTCATTCCTGATGCTCCATATGCAATTTCTGAGGAGTTCATGAATCGTCTCTTTAATGAATACAAAATTGACTATATCATACATGGCGATGATCCCTGCCTGCTTCCAGATGGATCAGATGTCTATGCTGCGGCAAAGAAAGCTGGGCGTTATAAACAAATTAAACGTACTGAAGGAGTTTCCAGTACAGATATTGTAGGTACTAAGTTTCTCTGCTTGTATTAGAAGGCCTGAAATTTTGTGAACCATGTGTATGTGCTCTAACTCTGCTTCAATCCAGGAAGGATACTTGCTTCTTCAAGATGTCGAGAAAATGGTGAAGACCATATTGTTAATGGTAAGCAACATCAAGAAGAAAGCCAGTCCGAGGACTCCCACATATCCCAATTCTTACCAACATCGCGCCGGATTTCCCAGTTTTCAAATGGCAAGGTATTTGATTTCTTGTGTAGTCAAGTTTCCCATTGCAGTATGTGTATACTTAGTTGATACTTGAAACTTGATAGTTCGGCATACCGATTAATCTGAATATCTTTAGATTATATTTGTTTTTGGTTTGCTATATTTTATTAATTCTTTTAGAGCCATTGCAAAGGATATTAATATTTTTGGAGATCTACTTGATGTAACACACTGGTTTTGATATATCATTGGCTTCATGGAATTTTTTATATGTTGGCAATTTTCCACGGAGAGGAGGCACAAGGGGGTGTCTGTGATAGTTTCAGAGACAGGTTCTAACATTATGAGTAATCACTAATCTTCAAAACATGGAACATTTTGATCTTTGCAAAATTTTAGTGAATGGTGATACTTGTCTGTGTTATAATGTTGTGAGGAACTTTTTAATTGGGATAATCCATTGCCATTTCATCTAACTTCAGGAGCCTGGAGCGAATGCTCGAATTGTATACATTGATGGGGCATTTGATCTGTTCCATGCAGGGCATGTTGAGGTACATAAAAGTTTCATATTATTTTAACCAAGTTCCAAATTTCATTCTCCCAAAGGCACTATCTCAGCTAATACTCATGGGTGGTATTTTCTTATTGACTTATTATTTCCTGTTATTCACTACTCTTTTAGATTCTTAAGAGGGCTAGGGAGCTTGGAGATTTTCTTTTAGTTGGTATCTACTCAGATGAAACAGTGAGGTATAGTTTCTTATTTAGCAAATTTGATTTTGATTGGTATTATCTAAGTATTTTGTTAACACTAGATAAGAGAGTAACAAGTAACAACTTACCTTTAGGGAACACCGGGGGAGTCACTATCCTATTATGCGACTTCACGAGCGTAGCCTTAGCGTGCTGTCTTGCCGTTATGCTAATGAAGTCATTATCGGTGCACCTTGGAAAGTTACAAAGGATATGGTATGTCAATTTTTTATGTGTGCAGTGTGCTTGTCTATTCCATTTTCCTAACCATTCTTAATCAAGCATTGAATGAAATTATCTATGTTCATTTCATATTTTTTGTTCCTTTGAATCAAACAGATTACAACTTTCAATATCTCTCAAGTTGTGCATGGGACTGTTGCTGAGAACTCACTTAAGGTAAGTTCACTGAAAGCTATTCTGTTCATATGTGGCAAAGATATTATCTTCCTTTTTTGCTGGTATTGATATTGGAGCATGTTGTCTTGTTTCAGTCTGAAAGTGATCCTTATGAGGTTCCGAAGAACATGGGCATATTCCGCTTGCTCGAAAGCCCGAAAGATACCACAACTACTTCTGTAGCCGAAAGGATAATAGCTAACCATGAAGCTTACAAGGTATTGTGTCTCTCTTTTTCATCATTCATTTGTTCAAAATTTTGGAAAATTTGAACTGCCCTTACAATCTGTGTTTGTGACTTTTGTATGCTTATAGTATATCACAAATTATATAATTCCCTTCTAAAAGAAAATATCCAAGAAAGATGTAGCTAGGTCTACTATTAGGACCAAGGTTCTGAAAACCTAACCAATCATCGAATAGGTGGAGCTAGAGGTTCAAAAGTTTAAAGGTTTAACTGAGGTTCAACCTTATATTTGTATATCAAATATATATTTTTCTTTTAAAATGGAATTCTGTGTTTCATTATTTTAAATTGGTTAACTGTTAAAAAAATCAGTTCGGTTTTTACCAATTTACAAGGCTTACCAATTTTTGACTGGTCCATTGACAACCGATTTTCATCTTGAACCGGACTGGTTTGATGGTTGGTTTTCAGTTAACCCGATTGAATTGACCTGTTCGATCCGGTTTTCATAATCATGATTAGGACCTGTAACCATGTTGAGTTTCATACATTTGAAATTCTAATTCAAAATCCGATGTCTAAGGTTTTATGACATAGACTTGTGCTACTCTTTTTGTTGTGTAAATGCTGCAGAAACGAAATGCTAAGAAGGCACAGAATGAAAAGAGATACTATGAAGAAGAGAAAAAATATGTCTCTGGGGAATAAGCCTTGTATGGAATTGTGTCACAGCCTTAGTTTGCTACACTAGTCTCCAAGAGTAAAGAGATGCTGATCTATATAGCATAAGTTGTGGATGGACTACATATGATTAAAATTTCCTCAATAACTGATGAAGTAATCTGCCACTTTGTTAAGTGAAAGGTTCCTTATATGGTTTGCTTATTACTCATTTTTTGGCATGTCTTGATGGGGTGGTATTTTATTTTATATGCTCCATTAGAGGTTGCCTTAATAACTTGGCAATTGTATCAAAGCATATGTGCAGACCTTAATATACATCAAAGGTTCTGCCTTGTTTGCTATTTCTTTTTTTTACTTTTTTTTAATAATTATTAACATTGGATTATATATACATCATTGTTATAAGAATCGGACCAAACCGATCGATTCAGATGGGTTAATCGAGAATTATTTACTAGATCGGTTCGTTTTAGATAAAAAAATTGGTTGATAATGAATCAGTAAAAAAATCAGAAAATTCAGTCGAAGAACCAGTTGACTAGTTAAATTGGTACGATTTTTTAGCAATTAACTGATTAAAAATAATAAAATATAAAATATTACTTTTTCTCTCCTAAAAACTATGTATTTTATACGTTGTATTATTTTCTTATATCTAATTCAATCCTAGATGAATAACGATTGAAATATTAAACTTTTGAACTTCTAACTCTGTTGGTTTAATAATCCGTTTGATTTTTAGAATCCTGATATATAGGAATTATTAGCTAGGATAGGTCCCAAGCTTTGCCACCTTTCATGTTGAATTTCTTGAGCCTTCCGAAGAACATGACAAGAATAAGGATGAACTTGCCTTTGTTGCTCCATTTCCCAGAAAATCCAACCCATAAATCTTTGCAACTACCATTCGCTTTCAATCGCCTTGCGCAGCTATATCCCATTGAGAAACCTACGTTCCCATATGCACTGCACAATTCCAAACATTTTTTAATACTTGTTAATTAGTATTTAATTAATAAATTGTAAATAGACTTACGAATTAAAAAAAAAAAGAACAATTACGTTTACTTCTCCTGTTGTTCAATGTTAAGCATTATTTATCATAATATTTCTTAATATATATATATATATATATATATATATATATATATATATATATATATATATATATATATATATATATATATATATATAGAAAATTAGTATATATATATAAACACTAATTTTCTCTGATATTATTTAAGTTAGGTAACATTTAATTTCCCGTGTGTTTTATAAATTGTTACAATGGTCTTCTTTATAATTTTGTATAGGCATGACAAGATAATAAATAAGTAATAGGGAACTAATTTTAATTAGTTAGTATTAATTAATTTATTATTGTAAAAAAACTTTAATTTTAATTTTTTTAAGAATTTAGTGTTTTTTTGGTGACTTAAGAATTTAGTGTTTAAAATTATGATTTAAGGTCTAGAATTTAAAATTTAGAGTATTAGAATTTAGAATGAAAAAATATTAGCTATCCAGTTGAACTAAAAATTTTATATTATTATCCTCAAATTTAATAAGAGGCTAGTGTAATTTACTCAATTTTTTGTATTTTATATTTTGTTCATTATGTTATTTTCAACTTCTCTCAATATAATTTTCAGTACAATAAATAATTAATCTAAAAATTAAGAACTAGTATCTGAGTTATTAAATAAATATATTTTAGTAAATAAATTTACAATCAATATTAAATTTTTTAATTAGTGTGCAAATGATTAAAATGACAAATATTATACTATAATCCAAATAAAGTGCAAAAATGGGTTGTTCAAGATAACTTAACATAACCTAAAGAGTATATACCTATTTTGGTCCTCAAATAATTTTAAACCAGACATTTTAGTTTTCAATTAAAATTAATTATTCGATTGGTTCCTAACAATTAATTCCGTCAGTCACTTAGGTCCTCGTCTGCATCAACTCTAACGAAAGACAAAATGGTCTCTAAAAACTCAAACATGGGACAAAATGATCCCTGATAACTCTAACAAAGGACAAAATGATTCCTGACCCCTTTATTCGAAAACGATACTGTTTTTCCCCAATTTTTATCATATCTCGCATAACCCAAACATTCATACTCTCCTTCTTCACCTTTACGGTTTTCTTTTTCATCTTTTTCTTCCTCCTCTTTACCTCCAAGATTAAGCTATAGTGTAATTGTCACACGTGTCGCACCTACCTCAATATGTCATGGACCACACACTTCCTAAATCTTTGTGACTGGTACATCCACCTCCTCTGCATTTCACCCACCAAAAGCATTCACTTCCACGTCTTTAATAACATCACTTCCAACCCCGACAACGTCCACGACATCCTCAAGACCAAGTTCTACAACTACTCAAAGGGCACGCCTTTCCCCACTCTCCGACAAGAAATATAGATTGTTGGACATTAGGACATCATGAGAAGATTCTCCTTCAACATCATATGCAAATTCTCATTTGAAATAGATACCGAGTGCTTCATTCATTCTTTCACGGAGTCCAAGTTGGATAAGACAGCTTCGACCTCGCATCCAAGCTATTACAACGAGCAATGTTGCCGTTGCCGCTCATATGGAAACTGAAGCGATTATTGAACATTGGTTCGCAGGAGAAGCTGAAGGAAGCAATCAGAGTGGTAGACAATGTGGTTATGGAGATGTTAAGGCAGAGGAGGAGGGAGATGGCAACGACGACGACGAGTTTTAAGAAATAAGACTTGCTATATAGATTCATGGGATCCATTGAAGACGACAATTAGTTGAGAAATATAGGCATTAGTTTCCTGAGTATGAATTGGTTGAGAACGAGGATTTTTTTTCTTGTGAACATTGAATTTATAGAGTATGCATTGTGTAGTTTGAAGTTACAGTGTTAAATTGTTAGTGTTATGCGAGATATGATAGAAATTGAGAGAGAACAGTGTCGTTTCCGAACAGAGGAAATCAGGGACCATTTTGTCCCCTGTTAGAGTTGTCGGGGACTATTTTGTCCTCCGTTAGAATTAACGGAGTAAAGGATCTAAGTGACTGATGGAGTTAATTGTTAAGGACCAATCGAGTAATTAATTTTAGTTGGAGACTAAAGTGTCCAGATTGAAATTCTTTAAGGACCAAAATGAGTATATACTCAAACCTAAAAAATTGATATAAATAAAATAGGAATCAATTCAATAAAAAAATTATTAATAATAGTTGAGAAAGAATATATATATATATATATATATATATATATATATATATATATATATATATATATATATATATATATATATATATATATAAGTGAAGAGAGAAAAGAAATTAAAGTGGCATGCCTGATGACTTCTAAGGTGATATTGAAAACATTAAAGTTGAGAGGATCCTCTATGAGGCTTTTGTTCTCAGTGATGCAAATCAAAATAATGAAAATAACCAAATATGAAAGTTGAGAGAACAAAAGGCACTCCACTAGGCTTCTTTTGTCTCTCTTGGCATCATTTTCAGTTTTGTGGTCCATTATGGGCATGAATGTTGTGTATGGTGGAAGGTACCTGATTTACATACCCATAACAATCATATCAAATTATTACACATAATTTATGAAAAGAAATATAGCGAAAACTCACGTGCAGTTGTAATCTTTAAGAATTGTAAGTAAATATTTACCAAAAAATAGACTTACATCATGACGACAAAGAGGACCAATATAGCTGAAGAGATAGTAGAGAGATCAAAAACGGATTCACCAGAATGTCTAGCATTTGTGATTTGAAACAAAGACGCAACAAATTTCTGATAAGGATTCAAACCATCCGTGATTTGTGTTCCCCACTCCATGGAACAAAAAATCACAAATTGAATTATATTGAACCCCAAAACGGTAGCAACAAGTAGCCAAGAATGAAGGGCAGGTAGCAAATGACCATAACCTATTTCCTTTGAATTCTTAAGCAAGTATGAAAATTCCTCTCTTTTGGTAATTTTCTCAAGAACCCAAATCACAAACCTCAAGCATGGTGCATATAAGGTGTTACCAAGAAGGATATATGGGAGAATAATAATAAGAAGGCCTGAATTCTTCTTGAAAACTATCATATTTTCATTTGTGGGGACATAGCCACAACTTGCAAAAGTTGAAACTATGGTGAATAAAGAAAATGTTAGGGTTTTGATACCTTTTTCTCTAAGTACTTGCCTTGCACTAGGTATGAAGCTCATGTACATAGAAACCAAGAAAGTGCCAACAAATTGAAGCACCAAAAAGTAACCTAAAACTACATGACTCAAATACTTAAGGGAGTTAGACCTAAGTAGCATATCTTTATTGTTAATATCATAATTGACATCAATGACTTGGTTTTGGTCTTGTGATGAGTGATGATTAGGAATAGAAACTAAACCAAGCTCAATTTGATCATTGACCTTTTTTATTGGAAGACTATTATTAGTACTAACTTTGACACTATAATCATTTTTCATGGAAGTGAATGAATTGTTATTGAACCTAGCAAAGACAAGTTCTAGTAAGGAAATGAAAACTTCACCACCAAAAAACATAAGAAAAGTTATGAGGACGAGTTGGGAGTTAGAGAAAACTTCCATTTCTATGGCCGTCATACTTGAGACAGTAGAAGCAGAGACAGAAGTATAAAACAGGTCGAAGTTCTTAGGCTTAACATAGGTTTTTGGTTTCGATACCTTGAGACCCAAGTATCCAAAAACAGACATGATCATAAAATAACAAAGCTGAATGAAAAATGAGTTGAAGTTGAATTGGAAATAAGGGCTAAAAAGATGTTGTAGCTTCCTACCAAAGAAGGAAAGGTTCATCATTTAATTTGATTAAAAATTGAATGGGGACTTGGATGATTACGTGAAGTGGGAATTGGAGGCATGCATTTATAAAGGCATTGGGAAGTCATTTTTGTCTTAAATAAAATATAAATTCATCTCTATTAAATAAAATATAAAATCTCTTCTAATAATATATTTTGGAAAAAAAAAACAAAGTGATTTAAAAAAAATAGTTTGATGGAAGATTTGTCTTAAATTTCAAAAATTAGATATTAATATAATTTTTATTTTTTTTCATATTTAGAATACAATGACTCATAGATGACTTAACTTATCTCGGATATTATACATTCGAAATACAATAAGTTTGTCAAACAAATTGAATTTTGGGAGCATCCAATATTAACATATTAAATCTTTTTTTATATATTGGATGATTGCATCTGGAATACCTGTATATTAATACCTATTATATTTGAGATACGTTTCAGAATTTAAATTGATAAATATTTCATAAATTACGTATATTAATAAATAAAAAAATTTATTTTTTATATATAAAAATATTATTTATATTGACTTTTTTTTGGATGATATAATTAATATATTAAGTAGTATTACTTACTTATTAGTTACTTATATGTTTATTTCTTTTAACATGTGCTATTTTAAAATATTTTAAATATAATCCGTCTTAATTAATGGTCAAAGCTAGTAGTTAAGCAGCAATGTTAGCATAAAAAAAAGGTAAATTTAAAATTTAAAAAATTTTAATAAATTTCTTAGTTCTTTCAAATAA
Organism: Arachis hypogaea; assembly: GCF_003086295.3. Classification (NCBI taxonomy): domain Eukaryota; kingdom Viridiplantae; phylum Streptophyta; class Magnoliopsida; order Fabales; family Fabaceae; genus Arachis; species Arachis hypogaea. The sequence continues at coordinate 94,210,294 of NC_092040.1, forward strand.
TAATTTAGTATACTATATAAAATATGGAAAATAGTGGCGGTTTTTTATGGTATTTGTGACAATTTTAAACTGTCATGTTTTTAAATTGCTGCAAAAAATTCACAGACGTTTGAATTTGAGATTGTGCTAAAAATTAAGGATAAGCACGGGTAGCGGATATTTGATTATCCATCTGAATTCGAACTGAACAAAACCAATTAAATTGGTTCTGAAACCAATGAATAATCGGGTCAATCCGAACCAAATCAATGACTCTCTCTAATAATTGGTTCGGGTAACGGTTCTGGTGGTGCGGAACCCGAACCAACCCGTAAACTCGACCATATATTAATCAAAAGATTATTCCTTTGAAAGATTATTTCTATTACACTTTTGTAATTAGCATCTAATGTGTTTGGTGTTTAATATGTTTGGATTTTAATGTGTTTGGTGTTTAATATGTTTGGATTTTAATGTGTTTAGTTTTTAATGTATTTGATATTTAACATGTATGGATTATTTCTATTGATATTACATGTTTATTGTACTTACAAAATTTTCAAGATAAAAATTTTGTTTTTTTTTATCTTTTTTTATAAATTTCTGTTTCATCGGGTACCCAATTACCCGAACTGAACCAATCCGTTCTTAATCGATTTAGTTTGGTTCCGGTATATACACAAAAAAACATAAATTCGAATCAAATCAAATTAATTACAATTCAATTAATTCGATTCTAATTTTATCATAAACCCAAACTAACCCGATCGGTACCCACCCTACTGTAAATCATCAAACTGATTCAAATCACTTATCATATTTAGTTATAAACAATAAAGAAATTAAGTTGCGGGAAGACTGGGGTCACTACAAGAAATAAGGGGTTTAGCCACGAAAAAAATTGTGGCTAAACTCTAAGTTAACCGTAGCAACTATACATTGGCCACGAAAGAATATTTGTGGCTAATCGGGAGGTTGCATTTTCAATTTGCCACGATTTTAGCGTTATTAGCCACAATTTTAAACATCGTGGAGACCTTCAAAGAGCTACGATTTGTATATCATTGTCCACGCATAATGCCGTGGCTAAATAAGAATAATTAAATAAAAAAAGTATAATTCTACTACACTTCATCCGTAGTTAATTTGTGCAGGTCAGGTTTTTCAGCCACATTTTTTTTGTGGCTAATGTTGAATTATTTAATCACACTATTTTTGTGGCTAACTCACTATATTTTTCACATACAATTCAGGGCTAATTTATGCTAATTTACTCTAATTGAACAATTTTATTAAATTAAAATTATATTTATATATATTACATTAATAACAAAAATCAAACTTCTTAAATATATAATATCTAACATTTTTCCATAATAATAATAATAATAATAATAATAATAATAATAATAATAATAATAATAATAATAATAATAATAATAATAATAATAATAATAATAATAATAATAATACAAGTCTAAACTTATATATAATAAGAAATAAAAAAATTTTAACATAAATAAAATAAATTCTAATCCCTTCTAGATTAAATATATTTAAAATTTCAACTATTACTTATTAAATATATTAATTAAATGTCTAACATATCACTGGATAAACTAGGCACTTTATCACTGTATTTTGATAACAAAAATTTGTACAGAGCTGTCATATCCATAGCTTTTTCTCTAAAGTTTCATTCAGTTTTTCTAAATTTATCACACATCATACATTTTCAACACCAAAGACCTTTCCAATTTACAGTGTTGCTCTACGAGCCATTACACCCAGAAATCGTATCAATAAATTTACGTCATTATCTCGACTTTGTTCATGCCCATCAAGTTCTATAGTCTTTTTCATCCATTTTTAAATGCCAAACTTAAATTGTCGTCCTTTTGCCGGTTGTAATTTCTCCCATAGAAGTGTCTGCAATGAATATAAAATTGAATAAAAAAAATAAACTAAATATTAAAATTCAAAAAATTACGTAAAAAAAATTAAAATTTCATATACCTTTGACATTCACAACTAAAGGGTCATTATAATCTTTTCTGGTAGGTACTAGTTGAGACTTATTTCACCTAAACCTTCTGCAAATTCTTCATTGTTGTTGATATTATGTGTTATCGTAATTCTGCTAAAAGGGTCTCTTCTGAATTATTATGTTTTTGTTTCACGAAAAAATCTACTAAAAAAACTAACAAATAACAAAAAAAAATCGGTATTTTGAGTTTGGAGGATACCCTATCATATGATAGGGTTCATATAGTGTGGTTAAAGAGAGTGCTTTTAAGGTGCTGCAGAAAAGTAGGAGTTAAAAGACCCGTGAATGATGGGAAGTTATATTAAAATTTGTCCGTGATTATTTTAACTTTTCGCCAAAAACTATTTCAGAAGTTAAGCGCACATTAAAATTTTAAATTTTAAAAATTCAGCTTGACCAATGTTGTTTAAATTGTCTTTTAACTTTCTTTAATCTTAAGAATATTTCTTTCATGTTATTATCTACTAAATATACCTTAAATTATTTTATTTTTAATACAATAGTTATTTATTTTTTTTAATGGTCAAATATAATAAAAAATTTAAATTTTAATTTTGTAATATTTTTATCTTTAATTTTTATTACAATAACAATAAATAACCAAAAAACTACTTTAATAAATATATGACCCTCACAATCTCTCATTTCATATAGTTGATAGTTGATGATTTAAACAATATACTATTATTTAATTATTTACCTATTATACATGAAATAATATAACAAGAGTTATACATTAAGTAAATTTTGTAAATACTTTTACCTGAAAATTTTAATGTTTAATAAATTTTAATTACTAAATTAATTACTAAAATTTTATTACATTAGACAAATTAATTATCAGATAAAATTGTTATAAGAAATTTTATAAATTAATTTCTTTGTTACTTAATAAAATTTCAAATTTTTATACAAGTGATTCATAAATTAATTAGTATTAATTTTTTTATAACTGAAAATAATTGTAAAATAATTAATTAATGAAATATACCAATTAAATAATAATAAAAATAAAAAATTTAATTCATAATTTCACAAAATAATTTTTAAAAAGATAATTATACATATAATAATAAGAGTACAGTACTCACAAAAATATATAGTATGTACTAAATCATATAAATAAAGACTAATTTTTTTTAACTTATTCTCATTTTTTTAAATTCAAAAAATGATAAATAATTTATTTTTAATAAAAACCAAAAAATTTTTTATACTTACAAATTATTGAACTTTTTATTATCTATTCAAATTATATTATTTTAGTTAAATAAATTTTATCTTTATAATTAACTCAAATATTAGAATATTATCTTTATTTTTATAATTTTTTATTTTATCTAAATTCATTTTTTTATATTTTTAGATTTAATTTCATAAATATGTGTTAATGTTAGAATATTAAAAAAATGATACTATACATTAATAAATTTATTTAAAAAATTAATTTATTCAAGACAGAATAGCCATGGTACGTTAATATAAGAAAGAAATACAGCTACAAAAAATATTGTTTGTAGCAAAAGATTAAATTTTAGCCGTAATGTTTCGTGATAAATAGAAGATACATTCATTTATTTTTATCACGATTTAATGTTCGTAGTTAAAATTTGATGGCTAAACACCGTTTTTGTGGTAGTGGTATGAAAATTGGGTTATCAATTTGGACGATAACAATAACCTTAAATACTAATGATATCATCATAAAGACTATAGTCCTAGATATTCACTTAAGCATCACAATTTCGAGTAATTATGCTGATGAAATAACTTTTTGATTTGTGGTTGAAGTAAAATTCGTACAAATCAAACAAATTCAAACGATGGAAGGTGTTTTGGTAAGTTGGGTGAAGCTATATATGTCATTAATTCCTTGAACAACAATGCATTGGCTTCTATATGCTTTGACTTTAATAGCACATATATGTGGTTTAGAATATTTCTTTGCGTAATGGTTATTTTCACATTTGAATGGCTAATATTCCTTTTAGTGTTTTATCTTTGGCATAGTTGGGTTAATCTTGAATTATTTAATTTGATTTCTTTTTTTTTTTTTTGGTTTAGGGCAAGCAATACAAAATTGAAGTTGAGTGTGACGTGATAATTTTCCAATAAATAAATGATAGAAAAATGATATTTTCACTCTTATTTTCCATAATATTACTTCACACATAATCACATATGATTATATATATATGAACTACAAAATTGAAAGATGAGATTACATAGCATAAAATAAAGGGTTATGTTAGGTAGTCAATGATTTTCTTGAATAACATAAATAACGGACCCTAAAATTGATCCAATTCAAGTAAAACATACTATACTTCAAAATATTTACCTAAATCTTAATATTAGAATAACCATCCACACACCTAATAAATTAAACATTCAATATATCTATTATTCATATTATTTAATATTTTTATTGTCTACTTATATTTTTCCTAAAATAAAAAGCTTGGTGGGTTTTACAATGTTCACCGTAATGTTAACCATTGATCAAATAAGAAAGAAAAAAAAAATTAAGTTCAAATGCACTCACTTTATACACGTTCATCCAATGATTCAGCAAAATATTGAGAAGTCTTAATAAAATGTGTGTTGACAAGTTAGTTCTTAATTCTATCATTTTGATAAAACTATTCGTATTTTTACTTTATCATTCGATGAACATGCAATGAATAATTGAAAATTTTAATGGAATGAATTTGATAATAATAAGAATAATATGTATATACGTATTTGATAAAAATATGTATGGTATGTAAATTAAAATAAAAAAAAACGTTTAATTGTACAGAGGAATTTGATATTAAGACAAAAATGTTAAATTATAAGGTAATTTTTCACACATATAATTAAACAATCAAAGCTATACTAACCAAATTGATCAAACCTTTAACAATTATATTAGCATATAATAATCAACAATCCACGTAAGATAAACAACATTTTGAAATAATCAAACCTTTTTATATGCGTAATCAAATATTTGTAACCGATATAACCAAATTCTTTACCAAAAATATATATATATATATATTGAAAATCATACAAAATCTTATACCACCACAAAATAACCCAAGTGATCCAATAATGAAAGGTTTATGTATAACGTATGAAAGGTTTAATTAACTGATTAATAGACGTACCAAAATATTCGATTATTATGATTGCAATATTTGATTGAAAATATATCTCATTAGTAGTTGTAAGTTAAATTGTTACTTTTGGAAAGTTTGATTATAAATTTATATCTAGTTCGTAATTTTTTGTATATTGTACGGCTATTATGTATTTTTATATCAGAATTGCTACACATCTAAGTATTTTTTCATCTAAATCCATTCAAGTAGGCTCAACACTAATAAAAATTATTCTCATTAAAAGAGCGTGATTACACGCACAGCTGCTTCTCCTTCTCATGCAGCTTCTTCTTCTTCTCACGCTCGTTTACGTACGTAGCGTCTTCTTCTTCTTAATTCTTTGCATTCTTCTTCTTCTTCTCACGCTCGTTTACGCACGAAGCGTCTTCTTCTTCTTCGCCTTCTTCTTCGCGTTTCTCCTCTTCTTCCTCCTCCTTTTTTTTCGCGTTCCTTCTTCTTCACGTATTTTTTCCTTATCGTCATTCTTTTGTTGTTGTTACTGCTATATTTTTTTTCTTTTTCTCCTTCTCTCCCTGGTAAAGAAACAGTAGAAGGTGGGAATGAAGAGTTTTGAATTGTGCAGAACAAAAATGAACGGAAATTATATTTAAAATGAATCAAAATTGTATTTAGAATGAACCAAAAATTAAATTCAGAATGTAAAATCGTTTCAAAACAAGCACATAACAAAATAATTAACTCATAAATAAACCGAAATCATATTCAGAAATGAACCGAAATTATATTTAGAATGAACCAAAAATTAAATTCAGAATGTAAACTCGTTTCAAAACAAGTACAGACCAAGTGTACCTTTATTTAAATTCAGGATGAAACAAAATTATTTAATAATTGCGACACAAACTCAATTCAAAAACAAGCACACAAACAAAAATTGAATCATCAACGAAGAATGAAAAAAGAAGAAAAAAGAAGAGGAGGAGGAGGAGGAGGTGGTGATAACGGTAACGAAAATAAAAAATAATAAAAAAGAGGAGAAGAAAAAGACGTAACATCAGGGAAGAAGAAAAACGTATACGTGAATTTGAAACGAGCACGGGTGTTGAGTTTGGAAAACTTGAATTATTATGATGATCAAACATAATTAAAAATATTAATTAAAAAATTGTTATTTCAATATTTGCTTCCAATTGTTTTTGTTAGTGTGCAAATTTTGATTATGGGTCAAAAACATTTTAAGCCCAACTTGTTATTTAAAGTTAATCAAAGCCTTGTATAAATCTTTTTTATCTTGTGTGGCTGAATTTTAAATTAAGAAGTCTAAAGCTGGCCCAACAATTTGTTAAGCCCAACCAAACACCTTTCTTGGTCCTATAGCATTGTGGATTCGAATTGGAAAAAGAGAGAAGGACTCCAAACAAGCCAGTGTTACCTACTATATTGTAGAATGGAATTTAAAATTCAAATGAATTAATTGTTTGTATAGATAACTGAAACATAAAATTAAATTGAGTTAATTTAGCATTGAAAGCTTTGTATTTTTTCTCTTCTCTCTCTCTTACTTTCGGTTGTCAATCAATTAAAAAAAAAAGAAAACAAGCTATCAGAGAAAGTAAACAGTGAAGCTATGAAAGAAAAAAAAGGTTGGATAAAAAAAGTCTATGAAGAAGAAAGATCCGAAGCAAGCCATGGTTAGATTTTTGTCATTGAAGACAAAATTTCAAGAAGAGCTTTAAGATCTTCCATGCTAGAAAAAGAAAAGATCCGCCTCGGTAAGAGAAGAAGATCTTAGTTGTAAAAGCTCATTTTCGTTTTTTATTCATCAAAGAAAGAAGATAGCTTTTGGAGCTACAAGATAGGAAGAAGCAAAAATGGAAAGCTTGGAGCTGTCAAGGATCAGAGGTTCATCAAGGATCAGAATTCTTTTTTGGAGCCAAATGTAAGACCCGGTTAATTAACGGCTAATTAACCTATAAACGAGAATTCATTCTAGAAATCCAAAAATGTGATTTTTATGGCTTAATATGATAGAGGAGATTGAGACGAGAATTTCGGTACCAATTTTATAGAAATCGGACTAAGATTGGACCGAACGGGGCAAACCGGGCCAACCGGACCCAAAGTGGGCCCTTGGCCCAACTAAACTAAACCAAAACCCTAGTTTTCAGCACTCTCTCTCCTCACATAACACTCTTACACGCTGAAAATGGAGGCCATAGGGGGAACAACACTCTCTCAAGTTCTTTCTCTCACTTGATCTTCAAACTACCATAACTTTTGATCTAGAGCTTCGATTGCTGCACCGTTTATGGCCACGCGTTCACCGCGGAGAGCTCTACAAAACCCATACCATCAATCTTGAGGTAAGCCATGTTTTTTCTTCGAATTCCAGCCCTTGTTTTCGAGTTTCATGAATAAAAATGTTGAGGTTTTGAGCTCCCTTGTGTTATAGGATCACATTAGCTTGAAGGGAGTGCTTGTTCTTGCTCCTTGGGTCCTTGGGTAAGGTAAGATATCTCAAACCCTAGTGAGAATGTTGAATTTATGGTTTTGGGTATTGAGCTCTTGTGTTTTGGTACGATGTTGTGGCTTAGGCATTTTATATATGTGTATTGGAGCTTGATTGGTGATTTGAGAAAGCTTGGAAGAGGGTTTTGTATGCAAAAATCTATTCTTGGAGGTTTTGAGGCCTTGAGAGCTTGAGGAAAAGTGGTTTGGAAGTGCTCCGGTTGAGCTTGGAAAATCGGTTAAGGTATGGTCTCGATTTCTCGTATCTAATATGTAATATGGTAGGAAATACTTAGGCTAGAGGCTCTAAGATAGGCATTGAATTGTTGATATTGTTGATATTATTGAATGGTTGAGATATATGATGTGGTCATATATGTGATGATGATTATTGATACCTTGATGGTATGTTGTATGAGAAATATGCATGTTGTGATATATGCTTGATGGTTGATCAAGGTTGAATTGTAGGTAAAACCATGTTGATGGTGAGTATGATATTGATTATGTACAATGATGGTTGATTGGAAATGGCATTATTGGAAATTGGGATGAGAAAGTATGTATGACATGTCTATGTGTTTGTCTCTTAGCCATTTGATTGAGAAGTGTTAAAATGGTGGGATGATGTTTTGTGAATTGTGGTGAAGTATTGATGTGTGAGTTGAGGAGGCTTGATGTTGATTTTGGTACATTTTGATTGATTTCAAAAAGGGTTGAAATTGGCATGTTTTGGTTGATTTTGAAAAGAGTCGTTTGATGGGAGATAACATGGACTACGGATTCCCATTTTGTACCAAACTTGTTTAGAAATGAAATTGGATCCAAGATGTCTATGCCGTTTGAAGAACGGGCGAAAAACAATTTAAAATGAGAAAGTTATGTCCATCAGAAAATTGGGGGTTGAATCTGTGAATTCTGCAGCTTTTAACTTAGAAAATTTTTTTAGCAGAATGACCCCCCACGCGTAGCCACACTTGGCGCGTGCGTGTCGTTCTTCAAGAAGGCACCATCCATGCGTGCGCGTGGTGTGCATGGGCGCCACGATGTGATGCACCCAATGCCCAGCCATTTTCACGAGAGTTGTGCCAGAGTTGTGCCAGTTTTGTGCCTGGGGCACAAATGTACCGTGCGTACGCGCGGCTGATGCGTACGCGTCGTTTAACTATTTTCAATCCACGCGTCCGCGTGTATGACGCTTGCACGTCGATGAGTTTTGTGGCCATCCACGCGTGCGCGTGGAGTACGCGTACGCATGGCCCTGTTTTCATCCCAAAGTTGATTTTTGAGTTTTAAAAGTCAAATTTCATACTTCTAAGCCTCCGATCTCACCACTTGTGTCTTAAATCATTATGATATGCCTAGCAATGAGGAAAGGAGCAAGTGAATGTGGTAACTTGCGAGTGAAGCAAGGGAAAAATGAATGATCAATGAGGATCAAAGATGATTATGTGAGATGCGGAGGATGGCGGTGGAAATGTTTGTTATGCCATGGGCCGAAAGGCCGTAATTATTAACGAATTGGCTGGTTATGAATTTAACCGTGAGCCGGATGGCTAGATTATTACTGTGTTACGGCGAAATCATGATTATGGCTAAGTATAAATGCATATATGCTGTTGAATGAATTGTGAATGTTTGCACTTCCACTATCGAAGATGAGAGTTTTCCTAGGAGGAAGCAGTGGCTAGCCACCACGTGCACCAGGTTGAGACTCGAAACTCTTTTGACCCTATGTCGTCAGGGTGGCCGGGCACTGTGAAAGCCCCGGATGAGCTCACCCCTATAAATATTCACCAGTGAGGGTGATGGATATGGATCATGATTATGATCAAGCTTATATTGAGTATAACTCGAGTTGGGGAGACACGACAGAGGGACAGTCCAATGGTTAGCTACCAGGACTTGTCGAGTTGGCTCTATAACCGACAGATGACATCATCAGCCATTAGGGATAGGCATTCATCATATGCATACTATGTGAATTGATTGAGATTGCCTATTTGACTGCATATTACTTGCTATTTGTCTAAATGCCTTATTTGTTCCTATTTGTATATCTCTTGTCTGATATAACTGTGTTTGCTATATTATACTCTCTCTGGTGGTTGGGAGGTCTGAAGGAATTGGAAAGGGAAGTATTAGTTAGACTGAAGGATCTTTAGTCAGATGCCCTTATGGTTTAGCTTGTTTATATGCTTTGATTTTTATCTGGAGAAAGTTCTAGGATTGCCTTCGGCTTTTCTCTATTATTATATGTTATATATGTGGAAGTTGTTACCATGCTGGGAACCTCTGGTTTTCACCCATGCGGATTTTGTAGTTTTCAGATGCAGGATGTGAGGTTTCTCGTTGAAGCATGCTGGAGACTTCTGGATTAGCGAAGATCCTTTTTTCTCGGGACTCTGTTTTGATTTTATGATTCCTCTTAGATACTTTTATCTCCATTGAATAATACAACTGTGATGACTCCTCTTATAGAATATTTTTTGGAGAATAGGTTCTCAGTTTTTGTGTCCCTTTGGGTTTTCCTTGGGGTTTCCTATTTTATTTACTTGTATATCTATATGTTGCTATGCTCGGACCGGTTATCTTCGCAACTGGATTTTGAGTTTTAATATTCCCATTTTTGACACTCTTTTGTATATATATAATCTCGCGTTGGTTAATCCTTGTTCGTTACGTTATCGATCGGAGTATTGCGCTTTTTGAGTGACGATTTTTATTTTACCCCTTTTTCTTAAAAAGGCTCTTAGTTATAATCATTTTTCACAATACTATTTGTACTAAATTTTTATTTTAGAGGTCGTAATACCTTGCCATCTCTGAATTATGACTTAAGCATAAGACTCTATATGGTAGGGTGTTAAATTATGGTATCAGAGCAGTTCATTCCTGTAGAGCCTGAGGGACGGACTGACTATGCTTCTGTGCATTCTCTGTATGTGTGTTATGTGCTATTAGTATATCTAGTTGATATAATTGACATAAACGTTCATGAGCATGCATTTGGAACCTTGAAGCACTAAACTTCCGGTATTGAGACTGATCAACTAATATCGATTGTTTGGTGTGTATAGGAACCAGATGGCGCCTCGTGGACGCGGTAGAGGCCGTGGGAGAGGTCATACGAATGCTCGTGCGTCGGAGAATAACCCTAATGACCCGGTGAATTTTATGACTACGTTGGAGAACATGGCTGCTGCTATGCAAGCTACTGCTGAGGTTCTTGGTCAACAGATGAATAACCATGGTAATGACGGAGGTGGAGCTCAGGGCCCAATGACACTGGAAAACTTCTTGAAGGTTAATCCTCCTAAGTTCAAGGGAACTATTAGTCCGACTGAAGCCGATACATGGTTTCAGGCTATGGAGCGGGCACTACAAGCGCAAGTGGTGCCAAAAGGATAACGTGTTGAGTTTGCTACCTATTTGCTCACTGGTGAGGCGTTGCATTGGTGGCAAGGTATCCGACGTCTCCTACAGCAGGGTGATGACTATATCACCTGGGATGTCTTTCGAGAGGAGTTCTATAAGAAGTACTTTTCGACTTTTGCTAGGACGGCCAAGGAGCTTGAGTTACTGTAGCTGAAGCAGGGTACTATGTCCGTATCTGAGTATACTGACAAGTTTGAGGAGCTGTTCAGGTTCTCTCGTATGTCTCAAGGGACTCCGGTGGAATATGAAGAATGGAAGTGTATTAAGTATGAAGGAGGACTCCGGAGCGATATTTTCAGTTCAGTGGGACCAATAGAGATTAGGACTTTCTCCGAGTTAGTGAACAAGTGTAGGGTTGCTGAAGAGTGTGTGAAGAAGGCAGCCGCTGAGAGAGGAAGTCACAAAAGATCATTCCCACAGAACCGATGGAAGAGCTTTGCACCTAGAGGTCCACCTTTCAAGCGGGGAAGCTCTTTCAGGAGGCCCAATAACAACAACTCGCAAGGGAAAAGGTTTGGGAAGCAGCCACAAAATGAGCAGGCTTGTGCTAGGTGTGGATGTCACCATCCAAGAACCCCGTGCAAGGCTGGATAGGGCTTGTGCTACAATTGTGGAAAGGTGGGGCATAAAGCCGCAAACTGTTCGGAGAAGCAGAAACAAGGTGCCGAGAAGGCACAGCAGACTGGTCGAGTGTTCACTACTTCAGATGTAGGCGTTGAGGGATCTGAGGCACTTATCCGAGGTAACTGTGAAATGGCTGGTCAAACTTTAAAATGCTTTATTTGACTCGGGAGCATCGCATTCATTCATAGCATTTGAGATAGCCCATGAGTTAGGATTGAAGATTGTAACCTTAGGTTATGACTTAAAAGTGTATAATGCTACCCATGAAGCCATGGTAACTAGGCTAGGATGCTCGAAAGTTTGCTTTAGGTTCAAGCAGTGTGATTTTGTCCATAACTTAATCTGCTTACCGATGATCGATCTTGATCTTATCTTGGGATTGGACTGGTTGTCTGAGAACCATGTCCTGCTTGATTGTTCTACAAAAATAGTGTGCTTCATGCTGGAAGGTACAGAAGGACCAGCTGTGGTAAATAGTTATTATTTTTAAACTCTATGATGGTGAATTGCTCTGGGACCAAATGTCAGGGTATTCTGTTGTTGACCGCGGGTGTTTCGGGTGATGATCAAAGACTGGAGCAAATTCCGGTTGTATGCGAGTTTCTGGAAGTGTTTCCCGATGATATTGATGAATTTCCACCTAACCGAGAGGTTGAGTTTGCAATCAAGTTGGTGCCTGGGGCTGGACCAATCTCAAGTGCTCCTTATAGGATGTCACCACTGGAAATGGATGAGTTAAAGTCTCAGTTAGAGGATCTGTTGGGTAAAAATTTTATCCGACCAAGTGTATCACCGTGGGGTGCGCCAGTGCTACTGGTAAAGAAGAAAGATGGGAGCATGCGGCTCTGTGTGGATTACAGGCAGCTGAACAAGGTCACGATAAAGAATAAGTACCCGTTGCCGAAGATTGATGACCTCATGGATCAGTTACAAGGAGCTGGGATTTTCTCCAAGATCGACTTACGATCCGGTTACCACCAGATAAGGGTGAGGGATGAGGATATCCCTAAGACCACTTTCAGGACTCGTTATGGTCATTACGAGTACACTAAATGTCTTTTGGGTTAACGAACGCTCTTGCAGTGTTTATGGATTACATGAATAGAGTTTTCCGTCCGTTTCAAGATAAATTTGTTGTTGTCTTCATTGACGACATACTAATTTATTCTAAGACTGAAGAGGAGCATGCGGAACACTTGAGGACCGTGTTGCAGATACTAAAGGAAAAGAAACTCTATGCAAAACTGTCTAAATGCGAATTTTGGAAGAGTGAGGTAAAGTTTTTGGGGCATGTAGTGAGCAAACAAGGGATAGCGGTAGATCCCTCTAAGGTGGAGGCAGTGATGGAATAGAAACAACCAACTACGGTAACTGAAATAAGGAGTTTTCTGGGCTTAGTTGGCTATTACCGAAGGTTCATCAAAGGCTTTTCGCAATTAGCTTTGCCGTTGACAAAGTTAACCCGCAAAGACACTCCGTTTGTTTGGACTCCTGAGTGCGAGGAGAGCTTTCAGGCATTGAAGAAATAGTTGACCACTACACTTGTGTTGGTGTCACCTGAACCGAACGAGCCTTTTGAGGTGTACTATGATGCCTCATTAAAGGGTCTAGGGTGCGTGCTGATGTAGCATCATAATGTGGTGGCGTATGCCTCACGCCAGTTGAGACCTCATGAAGTTAGTTACCCTACGCACGATTTGGAACTCGCTGCAGTTGTGTTTGCCTTGAAGGTGTGGAGGCATTATCTCTATGGGGTTAAGTTCCAAGTCTTCTCCGATCACAAGAGCTTGAAATATCACTTTGATCAGAAAGAGCTTAATATGAGGCAGAGGAGGTGGATGGAATTATTGAAGGACTACGACTTTGAGTTGAATTACCATCCGGGAAAGGCGAATGTAGTGGCGGATGCGTTAAGTCGGAAGTCGTTATATGCGGCTTGGATGATGCTTCAAGAAAAGAAGTTGCTCGAAGAATTTGAAAGTCTAAAAATTTGTGCTCGAGAAGTATCTGGAACTCTGTGTTTGAGCCGATTAGAAATCTCAAGTGACTTTAAGTCCGAACTCCTAAAGGCTCATGAAAATGATGAAGCGTTATGGAAGGTGTTACCGGCTATTGAGCAAGGAAAACAGTGGAGAGTGTCGGAAGAAAAAGATGGGTTATGGAGATTCAAAGGTAGGATCATTGTGCCGGATGTTGGCACTTTGAGGCAAGATATTTTAAAGGAGGCACACAAAAATGGATTCTCCATTCACCCGGGAAGTACTAAGATGTACCATGATTTAAAGGCGATGTTTTGGTGGCCAGGTATAAAGAATGATGTGGCGGAATATGTTTCAAAGTGCTTAACTTGTCAAAAGGTAAAGATTGAACATCAAAGACCTTCCGGAATGTTGCAACCTTTAGAGGTTCCGCAATGGAAGTGGGAAGGTATTGCAATGGACTTTGTGTCGGGATTGCCAAGGACTAGGGCTGGTTTTGATGCTATCTGGGTGATTGTGGACCGACTGACGAAGTCAGCTAACTTTTTGCCCATTCGGATGACTTATACCCTTGAGGAGCTAGCACGGTTATACATAAAGGAGATTGTGAGACTTCATGGTGTACCTACTACTATAATCTCTGATAGAGATCCTCGTTTCACTTCGAGGTTCTGGGGTGCATTTCAGAAAGCTTTTGGAACCCGATTAAGCTTGAGTACAGCTTACCATCCTCAAACAGATGGTCAATTCGAGAGGATGATCCAAACACTAGAGGATATGTTGAGAGCGTGTGTTTTGGACCAACCGGCGAGTTGGGATCGGTATATGCCATTAGTGGAGTTTGCATACAATAATAGTTACCATGCGAGCATTGGAATGGCTCTGTATGAGGCCTTGTATGGGAGAAAATGTCAATCTCCGCTATGCTGGTATGAAGCTAGAGAGAAAGGCTTGTTGGGGCCGGAGATGATAGTTGAGACCATTGAACAAGTCAAGAAAATCCGAGATAGGATGCTTACAGCGCAGAGTCATCAGAAGAGTTACGCCGATCAGAGGCGAAAGCCCTTGGAATTTGAGGAAGGAGACCATGTTTTCCTTAAGGTTACTCCAACCACGGGAGTAGGTAGGGCGATTAAAGCAAAGAAGTTGAATCCTCGATACATTGGTCCATTTCAGATCCTGGAGAGGGTCGGACCGGTGGTGTATCGGATGGCTCTACCACCTCATCTTTCGAACCTGCACGACGTGTTTCACGTGTCACAGCTTCGGAAGTACACTTCTGATGCTAGCCATGTGTTAGAACCTGAATCGGTTCAGTTAATAGAAGATTTGACGCTTCCAGTGGCTCCAGTCAGAATTGATGAAATTAGTATCAAACGGTTGCGTAGAAAAGAGGTTTCATTAGTCAAAGTGGCATGGAGTTGAGGCGGTGTTGAGGAACACACTTGGGAACTTGAGTCGGAGATGCGAACGGATTATCCGCACTTATTCTCAGGTAATTGAATTTGAATTTTGTGGGTAAAATTCCCAATTAGGTGGTTAGAATGTAAGACCCGGTTAATTAATGGCTAATTAACCCATAAATGAGAATTCATTCTAGAAAGCCAAAAATGTTATTTTTATGGCTTAATATGAAAAAGGAGATTGAGACGAGAATTTCAGTACCAATTTTATAGAAATCGGACCAAGATTGGACCGAACGGGCCAAACCGGGCCAACTGGACCCAAAGTAGGCCCTTGGCCCAACTAAAATAAACCAAAACCCTAGTTTTCAGCACTCTTTCTCCTCATATAACACTCTTACACGCTGAAAATGGAGGCCATAGGGGGAAGAACACTCTCTCAAGTTCTTTCTCTCACTTGATCTTCAAACTACCATAACTTTTGATCTAGAGCTCCGATTGCCGCACCATTTACAGTCACGTGTTCATCGCGAAGAGCTCTACAAAACCCATACCATCAATCTTAAGGTAAGCCACGTTTTGCTCTTTGAATTCCAGCCCTTGTTTTCGAGTTTCATGGGCAAAAATATTGAGGTTTTGAGCTCCCTTGTGTTATAGGATCACATTAGCTTGAAGGGAAGGCTTGTTCTTGATCCCTTGGTTCTTGGGTAAGGTAAGATATCTCAAACTCTAGTGAGAATGTTGAATTTGTGGTTTTGGGTATTGAGCTCTTGTATTTTGGTATGATGTTGTGGCTTAGGCATTTTATATATGTGTATCGGAGCTTGATTGGTGATTTGAAAAAGCTTGGAAGAGGGTTTTGTATGCAAAAATATGTTCTTGGAGGTTTTGAGGCCTTGAGAGCTTGAGAAAAAGTGGTTTGGAAGTGCTCCGATTGAGCTTGGAAAATCGGCTAAGGTATGGTCTTAGTTTCTCGTATCTAATATGTAATGTGGTAGGAAATACTTAGGCTAGAGGTCCTAAGATATGCATTGAATTGTTGATGTTGTTGAATGGTTGAGATATATGATGTGGTCATATATGAGATGATGATTATTGATACCTTGATGGTATGTTGTATGAGAAATATGCATGTTGTGATATATGCTTGATGGTTGATCAAGGTTGAATTGTGGGTGAAACCATGTTGATGGTGAGTATGTTATTGATTATGTACAATGATGGTTGATTGAAAATGGTATTATTGAAAATTGGGATGAGAAAGTATGTATGACATGTCTATGTGTTTGTCTCTTAGCCATTTGATTGAGAAGTGTTAAAATGGTGGGATGATGTTTTGTGAATTGCAGTGAAGTGTTGATGTGTGAGTTGAGGAGGCTTAATGTTGATTTTGGTACATTTTGATTGATTTCAAAAAGGGTTGAAATTGGCATGTTTTGGTTGATTTTGAAAAGAGTTGAAAATGGCTTATTTTGAAAATGACACCTTGTGGTTTTGTATGAAAATATAGTTTTTGGACATACTTTGATGGGACATAACTTGGACTACAGATCCCCGTTTTGTACCAAACTTGTTTAGAAATGAAATTGATCCGGGATGTCCATGTCGTTCGAAGAACGGGCAAAAAACGATTTAAAATGAGAAAGTTATGTCCATCGGAAGATTGGTGGTTGAATCTATGAATTCTGCAACTTTTAACTTAGAAAATTTTTTTTAGCAGAATGACCCCCACGCGTAGGCTCACTTGGCACGTGCGCATCGTTCTTCAAGAAGGCACCATCCACGCGTGCGCGTGGTGTGCGTGGGCGCGTCGATGTGATGCACCCAATGCCCAGCCATTTTCCTGAGAGTTGTGCCAGAGTTGTGCTTGTTTTGTGCCTGGGGCACAAATGTACCCGTGCGTACGTGCGGCTGATGCGTACGCGTCGTTTAGCTATTTTCAATCCACGCGTTTGCGTGTATGACACTTGCGCATCGATGAGTTTTGTGGCCATCCACGCGTGCGCGTGGAGTATGCGTACGCGTTGCCCTGTTTTCATCCCAAAGTTGATTTTTGAGTTTTAAAAGCCAAATTTCATACTTCTAAGCCTCCGATCCACCACTTGTGTATTAAATCATTATGATATGCCTAGCAATGAGGAAAAGAGCTAGTGAATGTGGTAACTTGCGAGTGAAGCAAGGGAAAAATGAATGATCAATGAGGATCAAAGATGATTATGTGAGATACGGAGGATGACGGTGGAAGTGCTTGTTATGCCATGGGCCGAAAGGCCGTAATTGTTAATGAATTGGCTGGTTATTGATTTAACCGTGAGCCGGATGGCTAGATTATTGCCGTGTTACGGCGGAGCCATGATTATGGCTAAGTATAAATGCATATATGCTGTTGAATGAATTGTGAATGTTTGCACTTCCACTATCGGAAATGAGTGTTTCCCTAGGAGGAAGCAGTGGCTCACCACCACGTGCACCAGGTTGAGACTCGAAACTCTTTTGACCCTATGTCGTCAGGGTGGCCGGGCACTGTGAAAGCCCCAGATGAGCTCACCCCCATAAATATTCACCAGTGAGGGTGATGGATATGGATCATGATTATGATCAAGCTTATATTGAGTATAACTCGAGTTGGGGAGACACGACAGAGGGACAGTCCAATGGTTAGCTACCAGGACTTGTCGGATTGGCTCTATAACCGACAGATGACGTCATCAGCCATTAGGGACAGGCATTAATCATATGCATACTATGTGAATTGATTGAGATTGCCTATTTGACTGCATATTACTTGCTATTTGTCTAAATGCCTTATTTGTTCCTATTTGTATATCTCTTGTCTGATATAACTGTGTTTGCTATATTATACTCCTACTGGTGGTTGGGAGGTCTGAAGAAATTGGAAAGAGAAGTATTAGTTAGACTGAAGGATCTTTAGTCAGATGCCCTTTATGGTTTAGCTTGTTTATAAGCTTTGATTTTTATCTGGAGAAAGTTCTAGGATTGCCTTCGGCTTTCCTCTATTATTATATGTTATATATGTGGAAGTTGTTACCATGCTGGAAACCTCTGGTTCTCATCCATGTGGATTTTGTGGTTTTCATATGCAGGACGTGAGGTTTCTCGCTGAAGCATGCTGGAGACTTCTGGATTAGCGAAGATCCTTTATTCTCGGGACTCTATTTTGATTTTATGATTTTTTTAGATACTTTTATCTCCATTGAATAATACAACTGTGATGACTCCTCTTATAGGAGATTTTTTGGAGAATAGGTTCTCAGTTTTTGTGTCCCTTTGGGTTTTCCTTGGGGTTTCCTATTTTATTTACTTGTATATCTATATGCTGCTATGCTCGGACCGGTTATCTTCCCAACCGGATTTTGAGTTTTGATATTCCCGATTTTGACACTCTTTTGTATATATATAATCTCGCGTTGGTTAATCCTTGTTCGTTACGTTATCAATCGGAGTGTTGCGCTTTTCGAGTTACGATTTTTGTTTTACCCCTTTTTCTTAAAAAGGCTCCTAGTTATAATCATTTTTCACAATACTATTTGTACTAAATTTTTATTTTAGAGGTCGTAATACATTGCCATCTCTGAATTATGACTTAAGCATAAGACTCTGTATGGTAGGGTGTTACACCAAAGTCAAGATCAAGGGCTCAGAGTGAAGGAACTTGATGAAAAGGGTTGAGAGAGATACATGAATGTTGGTTTTGTTTCGGTTTTTCCTCTCTCTTCTCTCTGTCTGAACCGTTGCTACTCTAGGTTGGAGAAGAAGTTGCTTGGTTGAACCGGTTTCAACCTTGGAAGCTTTCTCTTCTATAATAAGGGTGAATGGGCAAGGGTTGAGATCAAGAAAAGAAAGCACAGAGTTCTCATAACTACCCTAAGCTAACAGAGTTCTTCTCTTTCAATGGGTTTTATTTTGTTTTCTTTTCTTTAGTTTTGTCTGTCAGAGTCTCATGGTAAAAAGCAAATGTGGTGAGGTTTGTAAGAAAAATCCAGTGAGAGAAAAAAGACAGTGAGCAAAATTAAAGAAAAAGCCATAGATGTCTCAGAATTTTTTTGTCATCTATATGTTGTGTTTCATGATCCAATGGAAATTCTCTTGTAAGTTGGGTTAGTACTTTGCGGTTGAAAGTTTAGTAGGAGTCCAAGTCAAATTTAGATTTGGGGATAGAATCTGGATTTGTCCCAGATAGGATTGGGTAGATCCTAGGCAAGAATTGGTGTATGTAATCCGATAATTATAGTGAAATTCCGTCACTATTGTGATGGAGACTGGATGTAAATTGCATTGCATTTAGCAGCTGAACCAGGATACATCTAGGTGTGATTTTCTCTTTAATTTCTCTTCTACTCCTATTCTATTTCTGTTGTGTTGGAGACAAAAATAAAAAATATCTCCTAACTCGTTACGAGACAAAAAGAAAATGTCTCTTAACTTGTTATGAGATAAAAGTAAAAATATCTCCGAAAATTTTTTTGAAAAGGCAGAAATTAATATTCAGTAAAAAGAAGGGGCTAAGATTCAACTATTTTTTTTCTTAGCCATTGATTATCATCAACGGGAAAAGAATATATGCATGAATTTGAAACAAACGTGAAAAAAGAAGAAAAAGAAGAAGATGCGTGTGGCTCTAAATTATCATTTGAATAAACTTAGATGCTAAAATTATTTGAATGTGAAGAATAATTCTTTTTATATATACGTAATTAATTGATGATTAATATTTTAATTATACAGCATGGTTGTAAATAGGAGTGGAATTGGGCCTGTCAGATTACCCAACATGGACTCATGACTCATCAACATCGTTTTCTTTTTATTAAATAAATTAAGTTTGAATCTTTTGTAAAGTAGTCTATTAATTAGTTAAAAAGTGAATATATACTTAAATAGATCTCTAAAAAATTTTATGTCAAATATTTTTGTCTTTAAAATTTTTTTACTATATTAAGATTCCTAAATTTTATAAAATTAGGATAAATAAGTCTCTATTTTAATCAGATTCGTTATTTTTATTTAGACAAATAGATCATTAAAAATATGATAAAAAAATTTTATATATCTTATTTTTATAAAATTTAAGAATGACCTTTATGTAATAAACTAAAAATAATTTATTTTTAGAGAAATAATATTTTAAGAAGTTGGCTCAATAAATTTTATAGACTTTTTTTAAGAATATGGCATGCACCAACAAAAAAAAGACTATGACATAAACATTTTAAGAATATATACTCAAATAGGTTTTTAAGAAATTTTATATTGGACGTCTTGATTTCCAAAAATTTTTTTACTATATTAAGATTCCTAAATTTTATAAAATTAGGACAAATAAGTCTCTATTTTAATTAGATTCATTATTTTTATTTAGACAAATAGATCATTAAAAGTATAATAAAAAAAATTTATATGTCTTACTTTTATAAAATTTAAGAATGACCTTTATGTAATAAAAATTTTTTGAAAATCAAGACGTCCAATATAAAATTTTTTAAAAATCTATTTGAGTATATACTCTTAAAATATTTATGTCATAGTCTTTTTTTTTGTTGGTACATACCATATTCTTTAAAAAAAGTCTATGAAATTTATTGAGCCAACTCCTTAAAATATTATTTCTCTAAAAATAAATTATTTTTAGTTTGAATTTTTAAATATTTACTCATAATAAAATTAAAAAATCAATAGTCAAACTAATAATCAAAATTGCATATTTTTTAAAAAAAATTATGTTTATGAATTTTAGGTATAATTATAATATATGACTAACAATTAATATATAATTATAAGTTATAAACTCTAAAGTGTATTTAGTATCAATTTAGATTTTTTAAATTTATTTTAAATTATATTTCATAAAACAGAATTTTTAACTAGGCTCATGGACTTGTTAAATTTAAATTAGCTCGAATATAAAACAAATGATAAAAGATAACACACTTAAACTCAAATTATATATTTACAACATAAATCAGACTTATTTAAATTAAAATTTGACTCTATTCGATTAATTTCCACTCCTAATTAATAAAGCAAGTCAATATTTTTTATAATAGAAATTTTTTAATATTCATTGTATTATTCTTATAATATCTCGTGCAGAATCTGGCCTTGTGAAATAGGAGAAAGTGTGACAACAAAATAATTAAATAAATAATAATGTTAGGAAATTAAGATAGTTTTAGCCAAAAATTAGTTAAATATTTTTGGGTGAATCTAAAATTTTTATGTAGATAGTATTTATGTTAGGTATTAAAATTTTTTTTTTTGTAAATTAGATGATTCTAAATTTATCATATTTTAAGCATTTAAAAAGAAAAGGAAGGTGAAGAAACGAAAACTAATTAAATCAGTTTTTGTAATTCACGTTGCAATAATACTGAACGTATCTCTTTTTAATTTGAATGTGGTAAAACATTTAATAACTAATATTTAAATAAATAAAATTAATTACTATATTTATAATTAATTAAGTTATTCCATTTTTTACTAATTTGTAATTGGTTCATATACTTTTTCTTAAATAAAATTCCAAGTGCCAACAACACACGAACAAGTTAACAACAAGTCTAGTCACCAAAAAAGTTAACAACAATTCAACAACTATTTGCACTTTTTAATTTTTCGTTTAAGTCCTTGTTTTGTTTAATTGGAATGAAATAAAACAAAAAAATAAAAATAATTTTTTATTAATTTAAAATATAAATATAAATATTATATATCAAAACTACATGAAACTCCAAATTTTAGCATTTTCTTAGGGGATGTTTCGGGATTAGTATTTTTATTTTTATCATTTTGGAGCGGTTAAAAATGAGTATTTCTTCTCCATTTTATTTTATTTATTTTATTTTTTTAATTTTTGTGCGGTGGCCTTGTCTTCCTGTTAGGGGTGAGCATGGCCCGATTTGTCTCGAAGATCTGGTCCAATCTCGAACACTTTAAGGGTTAACTTGGTGTGATTTCATCGGGTCTAAGGCTGGGTAAGGATCTCAAAAATAGATCCGATCATTGTTTCGGGTCGGATTCGGGTCATAGTTCGGGTCACTCGAAATCGTCCCGGTGGTCTGATCACCATACACAATAAATATTTTGTATTATTAGTGATGAATAATGGCTATTATTATGTGGAATTTAAGTATTGTAAACTTTAATATTTTGTGTTATTAGTCATTATATATAAGATTATAAGTTAATGTTTTATATTTAAAATGCATAAGACTTTAGACTAATGCATAATATTGTGTTATTTGTATTGATTTAAATATTTAGTGTTATTAGGCAATATTAGTATTGATTATGGTTATGCTTTAATTTTAGAGAAGAGTTAGTTCTTGTTATATTTTTCTAAGTGAATTTTACCATGTCAAATAATGATTGGAGTCTTGAAAATTTGAATATTTTTACATGCTAATTTACAAAAAGGTATCAAGGTAATATAATGTTAACGGCCCGGTTTTCACCCGGTATAATTGTAGCCCGAAAGGGTATAGGTTTCATCGGGTTTAGGGTCGAATTCGGGTCTTAAAAATGGGCCCGGTACATATTTCAAATCGGATTTGGATCACATCAAACTCGGTTCCAACCGATCCATGCACACCCCTACTTCCTGTTTCTGAATGAAAATTTCATTGAATAAGCCGATCAGAAACGTGGGAGGGAGATAAGGTTGTGTTTGTTTTTGTATTGTATGTTTCATTGATAAGATATTAATAATAAGAGATAAAAGATAGAGATATAAAATTTAGTGTTTTTGTATTTTATTTAATAATAAAATAAAACAAATTATAAAAATTTAATTTATATTATTTTTTATTTAAAAAAATTTAAAAAATATAATAATAAAATGTATAATTATAAAATTAATAAAAATAATAAAAAATAAAAAATAAATTGTATCTTTTATTAGTATTTTTATATTTTTTTTATCAGGATAAACATAATGTCTATGTTCAATCTCACTGTTAAATACGATTTTGTATTTTAATGTTCTTATTTCAGTGTCCCATTTAAACACATAATAAAAACACAATCAAGTCCAAAAAAAATTTAAAATGAATTTGAAATTCTTTTATTGTATAAATTTATAGTGCTATTCATTCCAAAAAATCCATTTGTACCTTTTATTTTTTTTTACAATAATTAAATAACGTTTGATTTTTAAGAGCTATCAAATCCCCTTAAAATCTTCAACAAAAAATGCTAGCACTACTATAAACTAAGCAAACAAAGTGATATAATTATTTTTCCCTAGCAGTGCCAATCAAAATGTATTTTAATTTTTTATGTTTTTAATTATATTGTAAGTTTTTATCTACGTACTTAACAAGTTTTAAATATTTACTTTAGTTAACATATTTTTTCTTTTCTAGTCATCATATTGTCACGGCCTTGAACACACTCAAATGCTACCGTGTCGACATTCAGACTTATTCAACCTCTTGAGCTAACAACAAGTCAGCCTAACCCTCAAATACTTAGCAAGAAAGCTAAAAATACAAGAGAACACAAGAGAAAGAAAGCTTTGGTAGAAAGAGCAGTTTATTACTCAAGTGTTTGTTATAAGTGATTCACACACACAAACTCTAACGCTCATCCATATTTATAGCCATCCACCTCCTTAATGGATGGTTAGGATTAAATCTAATCAACGGTCTAGATTAATCATCCAGAACCTTCTTTACAAATATCTATCCTACCACAACTTTCTAAATGTTTCTAGATTATTCCATACCACTCTTTATACTTCTATATACATCTACACTCTTCTAGAATACTCTATGACCTTCTAGGATCTTCTAGAATCTTCTAGGACATTTCGGGACCTTTTAGGACATTCTAGAATGTTCTGGAACTATCTAAAGCATTCTCAAATACTCCAAAAAACTATACAAATACTGGTAAGTTTAACCTTCTAAAATTTACCGTGACATTCTCCCCCACCTAATGCGCAGACGTCCTCGTTGCGTTCTGTTCATGATAGCGTCGTAGGTGTTCTTGGAATTGCCACAAATCTTCACGAGTTTTCCATCTAGCTTCGGTTATCGGGAGTTCTTTCCACTTGATCAAGTATTGGATACTTGGTGGTACTCTTCTTCGTTGCACGATGCGATTAGCTAAGATCTCTTTGATTTCTTTATCAAAGGATCTAATCACCACGGGCGAAGCATGACTCGAGTCACTTCTACTTGATTCGTCTTGGTCTTCATGATATGGTTTAAGCATACTCACATGGAAGACCGGGTGGATCTTCATAGAGGGAGGGAGTTTTACTTTGTAAGCAACCTCCCCAACACTCCAATGATCTTAAATGGCCCTTCGTATTTGCGGATTAAACCCTTATAAATTTTGCGAAAGGCTTTGAATTGTTGTGGAAGAAGTTTGATCATTACCTTGTCTCCCACTTGATAGCTTGCATGCTTCCTCTTCTTATCTGCCCATTTCTTCATCCTCTTGGCAGCTTTGTCGAGGTAAAAACGAGTGACATCTGCTTTTTCTTCCCATGACTTAATCATTGATAAGCTCAAGGGCTCTTCCCTGAGTAAGAGGAAGAAAGAGAGTGAAGTGTAAGCGGCTGTTGTCCAATCACAATCTCGAATGGGATCTTCCCTGTAGACTCACTCATTTGCAGATTGTATGAGAACTGAACAATGTCTAGGAGTTTTGTCTAATCCTTCTGATTAGTGCTTACAAAATCTCAACTAACACTCGAGTAAGGCATTCACTCTCTCAGTCTGTCCATTGGTTTGAGGATGGAAGCTTGTTGAAAAATGAAGCTCCGACCTAAGGAGTTTGAACAGCTCTATCCATAGTCGTCCTATGAAGCGTGGATCTCGATCACTAATGATGTTCTTAGGCAATCCCAGTACTTCACCATATTCTTGAAGAATAGTCGTGCTGCCTCCTCTGTAGTGCAGTCGGTAATGGCGGGTATAAAAGTAATATACTTTGAAAATCGATCTACCACAAGAATAGATCCAAACCCCTCGGACTTCGGTAAGGCAGAGATAAAATCTAGAGAGACACTTTCCCACGGTCGCTCTGATGGAGGCAGAGGTTCCAACAACCCACTTGGTGTCTTATTTTCAATCTTATCTTGTTGGCACACAAGACAAGTCTTCACATAGCTCTCCACTTCGTCTCTCATTTGAGGCCAATAATAAGAAGATTCAATAAGTGCTAAGGTCCTTCGCTGACCTTGGTGACCAGCCCACTTGATGTCGTGGCATTCTCTCACTAATTTTCTTCTTAGATTTTCCCATTTAGGGACGTATAGTCTTCTCCCTTTAGTGTAGAGAATGTCATTTTCTAACCAAAATCTTTTGGTCTTACCTTCTCTAACCAACTCCACCAACTTCTTGGCTAATGGATCGTGATGCAACCCTTCCTTGATGGTATGCATAATATCTCCTTCAACCATAGAAATGGCCGCTAACTCAGCCTTGCGACTCAGCACATCTGCTACCATATTAGTCTTGCCTGACTTGTATTCAAATTCGAAATCAAACTGAGCCAAGAAATCTTGCCACCTAACTTGTTTAGAGGAAGACTTGGGTTTAGAGTTTCCCCTATGATACTCAGTGAGTGATTCGGCCACGACGATGGCCTCATCGACATCCTTAACATTTCTTCATTGTAGTTCTTGTTTGCCCAAGGTTGGAGTCCATCAATGAAGAAGAACAATGCATCCTCTGATGCTAAGTTGGGGATTTGAAGCGTGAGAGTAGTGAACTCCTTTACGTAGTCGCTAATCGTACTCTTGTGCTTTAACTCCCTCAACTTCTTCCTTGCTTCATAAACCACATTCTCAGGGAAGAATTGTCTTTTCAACTCCCTTTTGAAATCTTCCCATGTGGTTATGTTGCAAGTACCCTTCTCCATATCTACGCACTTTCTCCTCCACCATAAAGTAGCATTATCAGAAAGGCAGAGAGATGCAGTGCGTACCTTTATTGCTTCTTTGACAACCCCTTGGCCTTCAAAGTACCTCTCCATTTGCCATAGGAAGTTCTCCACCTCTCGAGCGTCCCTCACGCCCTTGAACTCCTTTGGCTTTGGGAGATCAATCTTTGTCGTTTCCCTTATAATGGTTGGTCGAGATTTTGCCTTCTCGAACCAAAATCGAACTTCCTCAAATAGTTTCAAGAAATTCTCAAGCTTCTCTTCGATTTGGTGCATGCTTTCTTTGAAAGCATCTAGTTCTCCCAACACGTGAGCCTCGAGGGTCTCCTTATCATGTTCTATCCTTTGGAAATACTCATCCATAGAGGATAAAACATTCTCCAACACAGAAACTCTCTCTTCTAGGAAGTTAGAGTCCTTACCTCTAGGCTCACTTGAAGAACGAATCTTCTTGCCTCCCCATTGAGAAGGAATAGCATTTCTTCCCCTTTGAGACTCAACATGCTCCATGGTTACACTAGAAGTCATACCCACAAACCACTTGTGCTCCCTCTCAAACCTTGCTCTGATACCAAATTGTCACGGCCTTGGACACACTCCAACGCTACCGTGTCGGCACTCGGACTTACTCAACTTCTTGAGCTAAGACCAAGTAAGCCTAACCCTCAAATACTTAGCAAGAAAGTTAAGAACACAAGAGAATACAAGAGAAATGAAACTTTGGTGGAAAGAGCACTTTATTACTCAAGTGTTTGTTACAAGTGATTCACACACACAAACTCTAGCTCTCACCCCTATTTATAGCCATCTACCTCCTCAATGGATGATTGGATGGTTAGGATTAAATCTAATCAACGATTTAAATTAATCATCCAGAACCTTCTTTACAAATATCTATCCTACCACAACTTTCTAAATGTTTTTAGATTATTTCATATCACTCTTTATACTTCTATATACATATACACTCTTCTAGAATATTCTATGACCTTCCAGGGTCTTCTAGAATCTTTTAGGACATTTCGGGACCTTCTAGAACATTCTAGAACGTTCCAGAACTATTTAGAACATTCTCAAACACTCCAGAAAATTATTCAAACACTGTTAAATTTAACCTTCTAAAATTTATCGTCACAATATTCCCCGCTAAAAAATACAAGTCAATATAATAGAAGTTGATGTTAAAAAATTAATGAGAAAAAAAAGCCACATTCTTGTTGAGAGAAACTTAAAAGTGAAAAAAAAAACTCCACTGCTGTTAGATATATATTCTTGTGAAAAAGTGAAAATGCCACCCATGAACGAGTAAGTAACTTCCTGAAGTTTAATTTGGGTGCTTGGTGGGAAGGACTTGGACATGAATCTCTTTGAATTTAACTGGAGTAACAACTCAACAGATTCTGTTATTAAGTAGTTAGAAGATTTCTCATCTAGTAACATTCAGTTGCAAACTTCTAATATATATAGCTTTATATAGTTGAGTGAGGCATTGTATCACACACACAATTATAACAATAATTAATCTCTCTCTCTCTCTCTCTCTCTCTCTCTCTCTCTCTCTCTCTCTCTCTCTCTCTCTCTCTGAAAAAGATCATCCTATGATAATCAGATGAAAATCTAGATATTCTAAACCAAAAGCTTTTCGTACAATACTTTCTACTACTAATCCTGATCTTGAGTTTTTGCAGATATAGCATCTTTTACTCAGAAAGCACTTCAATTTTCACATTAGAAGCAAGCCATGTTGGGTGAGTTAGGTGCCTTGCACAATACTCAAACATGAGATATAGTCACACCTCCCTCTAATAGCATCATAATTGGCTCAAAGTGGGGTATTTGTAATAAAAAAGAGTCACTAGTAAATATTACTAGATACAAAACTCTTTTAGTAGCATTGGTTAATCATCAAATAAAGAGAGTGAATTTTACTGAGGTTTTTAGTCCAATGATAAAATCAACAATAATTTCGATATTTTTAACGTTAGTTATCTTATATAAGTGGCTAATTCTTTGATATAATTTCAAAAATACTTTTTTTTTTAATGGCGAATTGAATAAAATTGTCTATATGAAACAACTAACCTCTTATTTTTGTAATGGAAATTTTGATCAAGTTTGTAAATTAATAGAGCAATTTATGGTTTAATAGTTTATTAATGGGCACTAATATGTTTGTTAATTTATTTTTTATAAATTGGAAATTATAATAATAAATAAGGTTAATTAATAATTAAAGTATTAATTTCTTTATTTTTAAAATGTCTTTTCATAGAAATAAATATAGCTGAGTAGAAAAATCATACATGCTATGCATTCCACAAAAGTTTTTTTTTTTTTTTTTTTACAAGAGAAGTTTTGTGGAAAAAAAAAACAGAAAAAGGACATTAAAACTAGGACATACAAGTTGAGCAAATAGAGATGCTTCTTTTACTTTACATGGAATCTGACGCTGTGCAACTATCACAAAATCTCGTACAAGTTCTAGAAGCTCTTTATTGATTCTACCATAAACGAGTATATAGTATAGTATTATGATGATTATGATAATGTATGTGGCACATGTTGGAGCAAATTAATAATTAAATTGTGGTGTGCTATATACCTAGGAATTATTAGCTAGGATAGGTCCCAAGCTTTGCCACCTTTCAAGTTGAATTTCTTGAGCCTTCCGAAGAACATGACAAGAATAAGGATGAACTTGCCTTTGTTGCTCCATTTCCCAGAAAATCCAACCCATAAATCTTTGCAACTACCATTCGCTTTCAATCGCCTTGCGCAGCTATATCCCATTGAGAAACCTACGTTCCCATACGCACTGCACCATTCCAAACAATTTTTAATACTTGTTAATTAATATTTAATTAATAAATTTTAAATAGACTTACAAATTAAAAAAAAATTACGTTTACTTCCCCTGTTGTTCAATGTTAAGCATTATTTATCATCATAATATTTCTTAATTTGTAGAAATATATATCCAGTTGAACTAAAAAATTTATATTATTATCCTCAAATAATTTAATAAGAGGCTAGTGTAATTTACTTTATTTTTTGTATTTTATATTTTGTTCATTATGTTATTTTCAACTTCTCTCAATATAATTTTAAGTACAATAAATAATTAATCTAAAAATTAAGACTTAGTAACTGATTTATTAAATAAATATATTTTAGTAAACAAATTTATAATCAATATTAAATTTTTTATTAGTGTGCAAATGATTAAAATGACAAATATTATACTATAATCCAAATAAAGTGCAAAAATGGGTTGTTCAGGATAACTTAACATAACCATTTAAAATTGATTAGATAATATAAACAAAATAAAGGAATTCAATAAAAAAAATATTAATAGTTGAGAAAGAATATATATAAGTGAAGAGAGAAATTAAAGAAATTAAAGTGGCATGCCTGATGACTTCTAAGGTGATATTGAAAACATTAAAGTTGAGAGGATCGTCTCTGAGGCTTTTGTTCTCAGTGATGCAAATCAAAATAATGAAAATAACCAAATATGAAAGTTGAGAGAACACAAGGCACTCCACTAGGCTTCTTTTGTCTTTCTTGGCATCATTTTCGGTTTCGTGGTCCATTATGGGCAAGAATGTTGTGTATGGTGGAAGGTACCTGTTACACATAACAATCTATCAATATCAAATTATTATTATTATAAGTTTAATTAACCTGAAAAAAACCCCTCCACATGTTCATAGTTTTATATATTTCTTGATTCTTGAAAAGCCAATTAACATTGCATTATCAATTTTGATTTTTAAAAAAAAGAAATCATGAAGACTGAAGAGATAGATTTTCAAGATAATTTATAAAATTCCCACCGCCTTAATTTCACAAACTGAATATTGACCATTTTAATAAATTTATGTGCGTATGGTCAATAATCATATCTTAAGTAAGCTTCTTTAGATATATTCTAATACTGAGTAGTCACCAAATCTAAAAATATATTCCAATTCCACATAAGTGGGAGGATAGAATTTATGCAAAACAATCAATAGAGAAAATAAAAGGAATATATCCATAATATTTTTGCTCTCATATGCTTTCACCAAAAAACGAAAAAGAAAAAAGAATGGAAAAAAAAAGGCTCTATAATCGAATCAAGTGTGGAATATTGCTAAGTGCAATAAAAAGGAAGCTACGGTTATAGAATCTTGTTGATTAGCACACAATAATAATTTACTAGGGATATCTGGTCTGGTCAATAATCTTGTTGATGAAGAAAGCTAAGAAACCCTTGAATATTCTTCATTTGTCCTAAGGAGAAAGCTAATAATATGATATATGCATTATATTAATTATTTGAGTATTTAACATCATCTCCTCTATATGTATATATCTTTAATAAACAGATTATTTAATGTTTAAGTTTTTGTATCAAACTAGTAAAGAAATCCAAGAAAACTAAAAGAAAAATGAAATAAACCTATTGAGCTGTGGGCATGAATATTAGTATAATTAAGGACATATATCTGAGGCAATGCTGAGATCACTTAATTTTGTTTCTAGAAAATCTAACTCAATTTCCACACATTATATTAGCATTGGGTAAGAGAAAAATTAGGTGGCAAGTAACTAATCATGTAATTGTTTGCAATTTAAAGGGGGGAAAAAAGGTATAAGTTTTTCTCATTAATTTCACGTCCAATCAAGCAATATATAATTAATGTCAATAGAAAACACATATAATGAATACTACTATTCTAATGTTATCTCTCTGCATAGGGAAGAAAGGGTAGTGCTTTCATTTCAATGACTCAGTGTGACTTATCTTGTAACACCAATATGTTTTGTTCTTTTTTATTATTATTATTATTGTTATAAGAAAACTCTAATAGAATCGTTAGAATGAGACTAAATTATTGGTTAGAATATAATAATTTTAAAAATTATGTATTTATCAGTATTAAACAAAGGAACTCAATAAATATGTTTTCCCTCTGAAACATGATACTACCATTTTTTCAACTTACTTTTTGGTGGAATACTAAGTATTATTAAAGGGGCAATATGAAAAAAAAGGCACGAAAAACAGAAAATATAATACAAATTTTGCATAATTTTGATAAATATGTTAGTTTTTGTCTATATAAGAAATGAGTTTATACAATATAGGCCAAAGTTATTGTTTTTAATTAATAAGTTAAGGTTTTGAAAATATCAATCCATTGGATTCGGTTCGTGTAGAAGATAATTTAGTTAGGTACTCAATCTATCAATATATAATAATATAGTTTAAACACCAATGGTAATATATAAGCTAAAAAAAGCATGTGTTCTAGACTCTTAGAGATATAATAAATTAATAAGCTCATTGTATGGAGTATAGTTATTATTGGATTCTTGATCAATATAGTGTTTACTTATTACTGAATCATATACGAATTCCAGTGTAAATAAAGTTCAGATAAAATTCAATGATAAATGAAATAGTATGTTGATATATATATGAATCACATCTATGATGGTAATTATTATATTATATATTCATATAAAAAATATTTGAGAAATAATAAAATATTAGTTTAAAATAAGTTTAATTATTTTATTGGTCTCTATAGTTTTGCAAAATTTTTAATTAAGTTTTTATACTTTTTTTTCTTTTAATCGGATCCCTGCACTAATTTTTTTTTCAATTAGATCCCTCTTAACAATAACTGACTTAATTTTATAGGAATTTAACTAAAAAAAATTAGTGTATGAACTTAACTAAAAGGAAAAAAAGTATAAGAATCTAATTAAGAAAAAATGATGTAAGAACTCAATTAAAAAAAATGTATAGAAATCTAATTAAAAATTTTACAAAACTATAAGGAACAACAGAATAATTAAATCTTTAAAATACATTAAAATTATTTTATTTTATATATCTTAATTATAGTTAAAATAATTAAAAAATATTAAATATAATAAATATATAATTATAAATATTATATAATTATAGATATTAAATTAAATAAGATAATTTTATATTATTATCTCCTTCAATAGTCTTATAATGTTATATTTAATAAGTTCATCTTAAGATAGAAATAGGGGTGGCAACGGGGCGGGTAGGGGCGGGTTTTAGCTCTACCCAATCCCGCCCCGCTCAACAAAAACCCACATCGAATCCGCTCTACTTCTACTCACGGGTAGTAAAATGTTAAACCCTAACCCGCCCCGCTCCTACCCGCCCCAATAATTATTAAATCCAAAAAATAAAATAAAATTTTAAAAATTATATAACCATTATTTACATTCATAACATAAATTAAAATAAAAATTTAAATATGATACAATATTATTAATCATTTTACTAATTATTTTATATATATTACATATATTATATATTAAAAATATATATATTTATATATCTATTATATATATTGGGGCGGGTAGGGACGGGTTTAACGTAAACCCGATCTCGCCCCGCCCCGCCCAAGAACCCAGCCCGCTAAAATCTGCTTCGGTGCGGGTGCGGGTAATTACCCGCCCCAAACGGGTAGAGGCGGGATGGGTACCCACGAGTTCGGGTAGTGTTGCCACCCCTAAATAGAAATACAAAGATATTGAGTTAAAAATAAATAGTCTTATTTAATTTACATTTATCTTATTTTAATTTTTTTCTCGCAACACCTCTGAATTTTTTTATATGAAAAAGTTAATATATAAGTAATAAGGCCTTAATAATTTATGAAAAGAAATAGACTTACATCATGACGACGAATAGGACCAATATGGCTGAAGAGATGGTAGAGAGGTCAAAAACAGATTCACCAGAATGTCTAGCATTTGTGATTTGAAACAAAGACGCAACAAATTTCTGATAAGGATTCAAACCATCCATGATTTGTGTTCCCCACTCCATGGAACAAAAAATCACAAATTGAATTATATTGAACCCCAAAACGGTAGCAACAAGTAGCCAAGAATGAAGGGCAGGTAGCAAATGACCATAACCTATTTCCTTTGAATTCTTAAGCAAGTATGAAAATTCCTCTCTTTTGGTAATTTTCTCAAGAACCCAAATCACAAACCTCAAGCATGGTGCATATAAGGTGTTACCAAGAAGGATATATGGGAGAATAATAATAAGAAGGCCTGAATTCTTCTTGAAAACTATCATATTTTCATTTGTGGGGACATAGCCACAACTTGCAAAAGTTGAAACTATGGTGAATAAAGAAAATGTTAGGGTTTTGATACCTTTTTCTCTAAGTACTTGCCTTGCACTAGGTATGAAGCTCATGTACATAGAAACCAAGAAAGTGCCAACAAATTGAAGCACCAAAAAGTAACCTAAAACTACCTGACTCAAATACTTAAGGGAGTTAGACCTAAGTAGCATATCTTTATTGTTATTATAGGAGACTATTGTGCCACTTGGAACATTGTTGTTATTATTATTATTGATACCATTGACATCATTGATTTGTTTATGGTCTTGTGATGAGTGATGATTAGGACTAGAAACTAAGCCAAGCTCAATTTGATCATTGACCACTTTTATTGGAAGACTATTTTTCATCGAAGTGGATGAATTATTATAATTGTTATTATTATTGAACCTAGCAAACATAAGTTCTAATAAGGAAGTGAAAACCTCACCACCAACAAACATAAGAAAGGTCATGAGAATGAGTTGTGAGTTAGAGAAAACTTCCATTTCTACCGCCGTCATGCTAGACACAGTAGAGGAAGAGACCGAAGTATAAAAAAGGTCAAAATCATTGGGCTTAACATGAGTTCTTGTCTTTGATATCTTGAGACCCAAGTAACCAAAAAGAGAAAGGATCATGAAATAACAAAGTTGAATGAAAAATGAGCTGAAGTTGAGGTGAAAATAAGGGCTACTACAAAGATGTTGTAACTTTCTACCAAACAAGGAAAAGTTCATCATTTTGTGTTTCTTCAAATTGAAGGTGGGAACTTTTGGATGGCAAGTTGGAGTGGGAATTGAAGGAATTTATAAAGGCATTGGGGAAGGAGCAATGGTATGTGCTCTTTCCTGTTCATGATGTGGGGCTCTCCAATTCCATTGTTGGTAGCAAGTGATAGGCCTTTAAAAAGAAGAAGCATATTGTAAACATGCAAGTATATAATAAATTCCTAATTCCTCATGGAATAATAATAAAAAAAAATCTTAAACATCATCAATGTGCATCTTAGTGCAAAAATGTAATGTTGACATGCTTACAATGCTTATACACAAGGGATGGGGAGAGAAATTTATCTTAAAACCACTTGTTTTTGTAAGTTTAAGAGTTTTTTTTTTCAATTTATCTTATATTAGAATCAATTTTTTTATGGTAATAAAAATCAAATTCAAGATATTTTGATGGTAGAGATTATGATATTATGTTATAAAATTATTTATTTTAAATGTCTTAAAATTTTAATTAAAGCTGTTAAGTAAAAGTACATAAATAATTATATATTTAATAATTTTTTAAATAAAGTTTTATATTTAAGTCATGACCTAACTAAGTTTAACCAAGTATTTTAAATTCACGCACGCAAGTTTTATTACCGTCGTTTCTTCTTTTCTTTTTTCATTATCTTTCTCTTTCGTTATCGTCATCATCAACAACACCAGCATTTTGCTAACATACTTATTGGTTCTGATTTTTTCTGGTGTGATCATTAAATAATTTCGGTTCATTTCTTAGTTTAATTGAGGTTCATTTGAATTCAGAAATGAATTTAATGTGTTTTTGTTGATGATTGAGTCTTTTTTACTGCTTGTCTAAATCTGAACTAATTTTGGTTCATTTGTGTGTTAATTGAGCTTTATTTGATGCTGCTGATAAGTATTGACCAAATTTTTTATTCTTTAAATAATTTCGATTCATTTCTTAGTTTAATTGAGATTTATTTAGATCCAAAAATAAATTCGATGTGTTTTTGTTGATGATTGAGTCTTTTTCTATTGCTTATTCAAAATCTGAACTAATTTCGGTTCATTTGGATCCAAAAATGAATTCGATATGTTTTTGTTGATGATGAAGTCTTTTTTACTGCTTTTTTAAATTTGAACTAATTTCGATTCATTTGTGTGTTAATTAAAGTTCACTTTATGCTGCTGGTAAGTATTGACCAAATTTTTTAGCAAAGAAGAATAGAATTATTCATTATCACTTTATTCAATTGCATTAGATTCCATTCCATTCAATTTGCCTTGAAAGTCATCTCAATTTTTGGGACAAATTGTTTATCAACAACATACGTGGATTGTAAATGAACCGAAATATTATTATAACAACACCATTGCATAATAAAAAATAAACCAAAATTGTGCATTTTGTAAACTCAGAAACTCCTATAATTTCGGTGCATTTCTGAGTTAATTATGTTGCAATTACTAAGTAATTTTAGTGTATTTGGTCTTGTTATCCTGCATAATTCAAAATTGTTCTTCCTTTTCCTTTTCATCTTCTGCTTCATCTTTTTCTTCTCTTTCATCTTTTTTCTTCATATTTAATTTCGATGCTTTTAGTCTCTTTATCTTGCATAATTCAAAACTTTTTTTCTTCTTCCTCCTCATCTTTTGTTGCGCCTTCTTCTATTTTTTTATTTCTTTTTTTTATTTTTTCTTCTTATTTTATTTTCTCAAATTCTTCTTGATTTACTCTCTTGAGAAATAATAAGTAAATAAATAAATGACTGGAATAACATGAAAAAGAGGAGAAGAAGAAATAAAAATAAAATACAGCAACAACATCACCAATAAAAAAAAAGGAGGTGCACGAAAAACAAACGTTAAGTAAAGCGGGATTTCATTTGCATTAATGAAGTGCGGCATGTGTACATGCAGGCACGGACCCAATAACAACCATGAGGGGCATTTGCCCCCACCGGGTTTTCAATATTTTTTAAAAAAATAATTATATATAATATGTCTCCACTTCAAATTTTAAATTATCCTACTACATATAAATTAAATTCAATTGGCTAAAGTCCCAAATTTACTTTTTTATTTCTCTATTATTTTGAGTATTATTTAACCAAATTAAATTTAATTTTTGTGTCATCACTCCTTTATTCCTTTAAATCCTCTTTTTTTTATATTTTTAACATTTTTTTATTTCATGTCTAGTAATTATCTTCTGTTCATCAAAAGGTAAATTTTAAATTCTCCATATTTTTTTATATAGCTTTTTATAACTCTATGTATCTTCCAATTTCATTGGTTTTCTTTTTGATATTTTCAATTGTAAATTTTAATTCAAACAATTACCGTTTAGGTATTAATCTAATATTTTATTCTCTTCATGACTTTATATATTTTATTTTGTTCTCAATTTATTCATCTTTATTACTTATTTTTTATCTTTTATTCTACTATATGCACTTATGTTGCATATAAAATTTTAAAATAAATTAATTAATTTACTAATTTAGAATATATTTTTTATTTTTAGAAATAGTAATGACAACATATTTTAATTACAATACATAATTAAACAAATAAATAAAATTTGTATCTAACATTATATCAAAATTAAATTAAAAAATATATAACAAATTTAATTATTTTAAAAAGAAAGAAAAAATTATAAATTAAGTTTCTATTATCTTATATAAACATACTTTTTATATATATATTTAATTTTTTAATATTTATATATAATTCTAGTTTTAAATTATAAATACTAGTATATCAATAATTTTTAATGTGTCAATTGATCTAATCTTTTATTATTAAATGTGTATAAAAAAATTAGTTAGGATAACAAGTTATCTATAATTTAATTAAAATGTTTTAATTTCAAGTTTTAGAAATAAAAAATATTTTTTTATAAATTATATATAATGAATAGTATTTTAAGAATAAAAGTGTTCATTAATTTATTTTAATGTATATATTTTTGTTTTCACTTTTAAAATTTTGTGAGTCAGTCACTGTATACACGCTATATGTATAATGAAAATAATTTTTATTAAATTTAAATAAATTTAATTAAATTTAATTACCAAAAATACTTAAATATGTAGTAGCTCTTTAAATTTTTTTACACTAAATGTAAATTTTATAACATCCCATTACATATATATACCCTTTTAACTAATTCATGAAAAACAAACTCATTTAATTTTTTTTATTGATACACAAACCACACGCTCTCTTTAAATCTCTCTTAAAATTAAATCAAAATTAAAATTTCAAAATTATAAGTCAAAATCCCAAGTCCCCAAAGAAACTTCCTACAAGAACATAATAAATCTAGAAATCAAATGTTAACAAACTAGCAAATCAAACTCCAAAAAATCTACTATCAAATCTATAATTTGCACGGATGAAATCTAATAAAATTCTCAACTAAAAACTATCAAATTCCCAAATCAAATCCTAAAATATATTTTACATAATTTTCTAATCAAACTGCAATTAAACTTCTTAGCAAAACCTATCCAGAAATTAAATATTAATAAATCCATAAATCAAACTTCAAAAGGCCTACCGTTAGTCACCAAAAAAACAAAAAAAAACCTACCATTAAACCATGATCCACATTACTGATCAAACTCAACAACACTTCTAATTAAATACTAACAAACTCATAAATCAAACTCTAGAAAATTTTTTAATTATTAAAAATATAATTATTTATGTTCTTTTTTTATTAACTTAAATTTTTGAAAGAAATAATTTCATAATATGATATCAAAATTTTTATGACCAACAAATATACAGTTCAATTCTTATTGAACCCCAAAAAAAATATAAATCCAAAAGCGACTCTATGTGAAAGAAAATATTAAAAATACAATCATTTATATACTTTTTTCTATCTTCTTAAACTTTAAAAAAAATACTTTTATGACAATAACTAAACCCAAAAAAAACCCCATGCAGCTAAACCCTGAATTGAAATCCAATAAACTCAAAAAAAAAAAAAACTAACATAACTAAAAAATAATATATATATTTTCAACATTTACTATCAAAGTCATGATTCACACTATTGATGGCGCGAGCTCTAACTAAACCCCCTATCAAAACTCAGGATTTGAGCTATTGATCAAACCCAACTAAACCACAAATTAAACTCCAATACATTTAGAAATAAATTACTAACAAATTCACAGATCAAACACCGAAAGACGATGTTAACCAAACCTATGATTTGCACAACAATCATATTACATATACACTGATGGTTTCAGTGACTAAGAGAAGGAGGGGGTTGAATCTTAGCCTCCTTTTTGTTTGATTACATTTTCTGGTCTTTGAGAAGACTTTTCTGTTTTTGTCTCGTCCCTAATCACGAGACTTTTATTTTTGTCTCGTCACTTGGCACGAGATATTTTTGGTTTTAGCTCCTGTACAGTAGAAATAGAAATGGAGTAGTAGAGAAAAAAAATACACCCAGATATATCCTGGTTCAGCTGCTAAGTGCAATGCAGCCTACATCCAGTCTCCATCACAATAATGATGGAATTTCACTATAATCAACCTGATTACAAACTGTAAAGTGCTAACCCAACTTACAAGGGGATTCCTACAGAATCATGAAACACAACATAGACGAACAAAGGAACTCTAAGGACATCTATGGCTTTTTCTTTTAATTTTGCACTCTCTGCCTTTTTCCGCTCTATGGCTTTTTCATACAAACCTCACTGTTTTTCTTTTTCCATGAGGCTCAAGACATGACAAAATTAAACAAAAAAATACTAAATAGAATACATTGAAGGAGAAGAAAATCTGTAAGCTTAGGTAGCTATGAGAATCCTGTGCCTTGCACTCTCACTACTTACTTCTAACTCCTTGAATCAAACTGTGACTGTTCACCCTTTTTATAGAAGAGGAGAAGCCTTCACAGTTGAAACAGAAACCAAGTTTAACTTCTTTTCCTTCACACAAAACCGGTTCGGCCAAAGAAAGAAAGGAGGTAACCCATGCAAAACCCAACATGCAAATACCTCTAGTTCTTCCTTGGTCATCACTCTTCATCAATCCGAGCTCTCCATCCTTGTCTTGCTCTCCAAGATGGATTTCTGGCCTTTGATGCTTCATGATGATTATGACTTTATCTGCTCCAATCTCTGCCTCTTCCATCACTTCGCCACTCTAGCTACTTCATGTGGTAGTTGAGCAGAATCAGAGATAAGCTATGCCTCCAATGATCTTTTCTTTACTGGTCGAATCTCCTTCTACCTTTTTTGGTATGAAGAATCCAAGATCTCATCACCATATCTTACCATTCATGGTTGAAGATCTCAGCCACCGCATACTTTATGTTTTTTTATGTTTTCTTGCCATCATCATGATGGTCTTGATACTTACTCTTCCTTTCTTTTGGTAGCTCATTTTTGCTTCTATGGTTTCGTGGGTATTGACCGAAAGAAAGAAAGAAATGAGAGAGAAGATGGAGTTTGAAAGGAAAGCAATTAAATGAAATAGAATAAATTAATTGTAATGAGTTGCTTTTCCTCTATACCGAGTAGCGTGTATCTTCAATGCAATCAATCATGTCAATCACACTTTCTCTCTCATATTTTCCATGCATTTCTTATCTCTACTTAATAAAGTTTTGAATTCCACTTCCTGATGAGTAAATGAGTTCTGTTGGAAGCAATGGAACTTTGCTTTCTATGCTTAGTGGATTCGGATCATGCATTGGGTCTTGTAGCATCAATATTAATTTGGGCTTGTAACAATAATAGCTTTAATTTGGCCCAATTAACAACACATTGTTTCAGCCACTATGATCACAATAATTTAACATCAAGGCTGAAAGTTTATAAGCATATTGGGCTTGCACCAGAATTTCATTTTCGACCCAATTATGAAACCTGCAACACAAAATTATTAATTAATATATGTTACATGAAAATTAAATTAATAATTTTATAATTAATTATTTTAATAAAGTTTAGTCATCACAAATATTAATTTAGAGTTTTCCAAACTCATCAATCTCCCCCTTGATGACAAACATTTTTAAAATTGAAATGGAAAGAAATTTAAAGATTTGAGTATAAAGTACTCCCTTTGAATATGAATTTCTTCTCCTTTCTAATTGTCACATAGCTCCCCCTTAATATATACTGTTTTTACCAAGGGAAGCACTAACCTATAACAATTTTGAAATCAAGCTTGAAGTAACAATGTTATTCAACATATTAATTTTGAAATGTTGAATGCTTGATTTATGAGCAGAGTTGGATGATAATCAAAACTCATTTGTTATCAATAATTTGATTTTCTGCTCAAACAATGATCAATCAAAAAATCTTTTGAAAGTAAATTGCTGTTTAAAATATTTTCCAATCAAATCAGAGCAACATACTTATGGAAAGAAAATATTTTTAATCATGACATGATCACAGCAAATTTTTTAACATTTATTTTTCATACCCAATGTTTAAAGGAACTGCCAAAAATAAAGTATTCTACAAACATGTTTACCAAGATGAATCAGAGTATTCCTATTCCACTAATAGCAAGCAT
Organism: Arachis hypogaea; assembly: GCF_003086295.3. Lineage (NCBI taxonomy): Eukaryota > Viridiplantae > Streptophyta > Magnoliopsida > Fabales > Fabaceae > Arachis > Arachis hypogaea. Next base: position 94,250,754 of record NC_092040.1, read on the forward strand.
ATTCATCAAGATAAATTCATTACTTTCAAACCACAAGAATTCATGTTAACAACCAGGCAGCCATGATATCAAAACAGATGCATCAGAATGATAATCAACCATGCATTATCAAGTGTATCATTCTAACAGGGGTGATCATGAATTCTCAAAGAGAATTTCATTCCCTATTTTCCAGTTTCAATTTTCAACATTTATTCTTCCCCTTTTATCATCAAAGGGGCACCTGCAAAACAGATATGGATATAGAGAACAGAATATGCAAAGTATAATTCAAAGGTATCCACAAAGTATCACAAGGTTATGGTACTAACAGTATCCAACCTAACAAAACAGAGTATCAGATTGAGTCTAAGAGTGCCAATATCAAAGAAAACAGTAATTAATCATCAGAAAGATTAAAATCAATCTTCAGTGCCTTCTTTGCTACCAATGTCCAGATCCTTCTCCAAGTTTTCCAGCATTAGTCCCACTCTATCTTTACATCTCCCCCAAGTCCTTTTATTCTCATAGGCTAGCTTGCGAGCCGCCCTATGAGATTGCACCATTAGCTTAGACATATTGGAGAATTCGGTGAGAATTTTCCTTATTGATTTGGTTGCTTTGGAGGATTCAGGCTAACTCTCAAAGTCGCTATCCGTTGGCATTGATTTCTTACCCTTGGTTCCTGTAGCTCCGCCTCCTTTGATCATAGAGATTTTGTTTTTTACATCCTCATTTGTTAAATCTACCTTAAAGTACTCAAAAATACACGTGAGAAACATTCCATAAGGTAAATTTTCCTTCTTGGTACTTTTTACAAATTCCCACATATGTCTACTCATGAGGTAGGCAAATGAAATAGGAGATGAAGTAACAAGAGCAAATAAGATGAGAGAATCAGATACTGTTACCCTGTTATGAGAACCACTCTGCATGGTCAAGATGTGAGTTATAATACGGTGCAGTAGTGAGTTGGTTGGTCTAAGAACTTTGTGAGTAGGAACAGTACCGTCCAATCCAGACATATTTGCACAGATACGAGAGAGAACCTGCTTGTATGTAAACCCAATGTGTGAGTCCCATTTGTCAGATATGTAAATACTTGGTCCTTCATTCGTGTAGCCAAGTGCAGCACCGATGGTCTCAGCGTTCAGAGTGATGTGCATACGCTTTACATAGGAGTGAAGACTACCATCAATCAGTCGCAGATTAGCATAAAACTACCTTACCAACCTTGGATAAACCATTTTGTGAATGAGAAGCAATGGGGACCATTTGAGATTTTCAAACAGAGGATGCAGATTGATCCCTTTGGCAGCCAAAGAATCAAGATTCACCAAATATAAGAGACACAGATGCCTCTTTTCCAATACTTCTTGGTGGAATTCATAGAAAGCACAAGTAGAGAACCTTGATGGATCATAGTGAGAGTGTGGCTTGTGAAATTTGTTCTTGAATTCTAATGATTCAAGGTTTGCGGGTTCCCTTGTCTCATGCAACACGAAACCTTTGGTCTTCTGAGAACTTTTTTCGGGAGTGACTTTCTTTGGTGGAGAAGATGGCAGTGATGGAATCGGTGAGGTGTGCGATTCTTCCTCTTGGTCAACACTGGGTTCTTTGTTCTTTTCACTTTTCCTCCTTCCAGAGGATTTCTGCGCTATTACCTTGCGCCTCATGGATTCAGGTCGCTTAGTGGAAGGTGAGGGAGAAGATGAAGAAGTGGAGTGAATATGGATGTGAGTGTGAGTTTGGGGAATGGAGGGTTTTGAGAGAGCCAAATTCTTTCACTTTTTCTTGGTGCAATTTTCTTTTTCATTATGTGAAGAAGATGAATGGGGATGGAGATTAAAGGGAAGGGCGAAGGGTGAAGTGAGTGGAGGAAGGTTAGAGAGGCATTAAATGCTGATTGGAGAGAGGTAGTGGGGGAAGTTAATGACCATCATGAGCGCGGTTATTAACCAGGGGGTTTTCAAGAATTTGAAAAAGTGGTTTCCTTAAATCAAGGGATTAGTTGAAAGGAAAGATTTGATTTGACATCATACCTCTTTCAACTAGATTTGATAAGACTACAAAAAGATTTTGATTTTCAAACAGTGGTGAACTAACAAAACGGTCATGGTGGAGTCAAAGAGATTTGGTATGGCTCACTAGAAATAAATTCTGCGTAGCCTCCCCCTTGATCACAGCCTCTCCAACATGCTTTTATTTTTATCTCGTCCATTCCTACGAGATAAAACTGAACAGAATCAAAATTTCACAAATTGTCAACAGAAACAAGATCAATCATTCCCAAGCTTTTTCTTAATGAACAGAATTTGTCTTCACAGAGGGATTTTGTAAAAATGTCAGCAAGTTGATCTTGAGATTTTACAAATTGAATATCAATAGTACCCTTTTGTACATGTTCTCTAATAAAATGATATTTGATCTCAATGTGCTTTGTTCTTGAGTGCAAAATAGGATTTTTTAAAATATTTATAGCACTCATGTTATCACAAAATAATGGTATACTATTGATCTTTAATTTGTAATCTTCCAACTGCGTTTTTAACCAAATTAATTGTGAACAACATGCAGATGCGAATATGTATTCAGTTTCAGCTGTGGATAGAGCTACTGTGGCTTGTTTTTTGCTTGACCACATGTTGAGTGAGCTTCCAAGGAAGCAACACATGTCGGAGGTGCTCCTTCTATCCACTCTATCTCCCGCATAATCTGCATCACAAAACCTTACTGCACAAAAGTCATCAGATTTTGGATACCACAAGCCATAATCACTCGTTCCCTTAATGTATCTAATGATGCGCTTAACAGGCGAAAGATGAGATTTTTTGGGTGAGATTGAAATCTTGAACATACACCCACACTTTGAACAATGTCTGGTCTAAAGGATGTAAGATACATGAGTGATTCTATCATACCTCTATACCTTGTTTCATCCACATCTTTCCCATTATCATCTTTTTCAAGCTTAGTGTTTTGATGCATTGGAGTTCCCATTGGTTTGGAATTTTCTAGGCCAAATTTCTTGATTAATTCTTTAGCATACTTTCCTTGGTGAATAAAAGTACCACTAGGAGTTTGTTTAATTTGGAGGCCAAGAAAGAAAGTTAGCTCTCCCATTAAACTCATCTCAAACTCACTAGTCATGAGTTTTCCACACTCTTCACACAAGGACTCATTGGCCGATCCAAACACAATATCATCCACATAAACTTGAACTAGAAGTATATCATCATTAGATGCTTTAACGAATAAAGTTGTGTCCGTGGTATCCCTTTGAAATTTATTTTCCAATAAGAAGGCACTAAGCCTTTCATACCAAACTCTTGGAGCTTGGCTAAGGCCATAGAGGGCCTTTGATAATTTAAAAACATGATTTGGAAAATTTTTATGTTCGAAACCAGGGGCTTGAGCTACATACACTTCTCTATCAATAAAGCCATTAAGGAAAGCACATTTAACATCCATTTGAAACATTTTGAAACCTTTATGGGCAGCATAGGCAAGAAGCAACCTAATTGCTTCCATTCTAGCTACCGGAGCAAAAGACTCATTAAAATCTATACACTCTTCTTGATCATAACCTTGGGCCACTGGTCTAGCCTTGTTACGAACAACTTGTCCATCCTCACCAAGTTTATTTTTAAACACCCACTTAGTACCCGTAACTTTCTTACCATCCAGATGAGGTACTAGTGTCCAAACCTCATTCTTGTCGAATTGAGTAAGCTCTTCTTGCATGGCTTTGACCCATGATGGATCTTCAAGAGCTTGTTTCACATTGTTGGGCTCCATTTGTGACAAGAGTGCAAAGTTGCTTGGTTCGAATTGTCTTTTGGTTGAGGATCTTGTTGTCACTCCTTGGGAGGGATCACCAATGATGAAGTCATGAGGATAACCCCTCATTGACTTCCATTCTCTAGGCTTCCTTTGTGGTGTTGAGCTTTGATGAGTTTCTGTTGGTCTCACTGTTTCAGTTTCTCGTGCTGGCTCAGGAGACAAAATGGAAATGTCTCCTCCAATCTGACGAGACAAAACTGGACTGGCAGATTCTTCAATTTGGGCAGACTTGGGATTCTCTTTACTTGTTCCAGCTTCTTCACAATCTAAATCATTATCTATCACAGTGCTGGGAATTAAATTAGAATCACAAAAAGTAACATGTATGGATTCCTCTATAGTTCTATGTTCTTTAAGGTAAATCCTATAGGCCTTGCTAGTGGTGGAGTATCCAACAAACATTCCTTCATAAGATTTTGGATCAAACTTACCAAGATTTTCTTTGTTGTTAAGCACAAAACATTTGCATCTAAAAACATGAAAATACTTAAGATTTGGAGGGGTTCCTTTACATAGTTCATAAGGAGTTCTTTTCAACCCTTTTCTAATTATTGTCCTATTCAAAATATAGCATGCTGTATTTACAGCTTCAGCCCATAGAAATTTAGGAACCTCATTCTCACATAACATAGCCCTTGTCATTTCTTGAAGGCTTTTATTCCTTCTTTCAACAAATCCATTTTGTTGAGGTGTTCTAGGACATGAAAAATTATGAGTAATTCCAAAGTCATCACAGAATTTTTCAAAGTCTTGGTTTTCAAATTCTTTTCCGTGATCACTTCTCAAATGAGCCACTTTTAAATCTTTTTTATTTTGAATTTTCTTGCAAAGGGTTGAGAAAGCATGGAAAGCATCATTTTTATGAGCAAGAAAAAGTACCCAACAAAATCTAGAGTAATCATCTACCACTACCAAACCATAGTATTTACCTCCTAGACTTTGATTTCTTGTTGGACCAAAAAGATCAATGTGTAACATCTCTAATGGATTTTTGGTTGAAATTCCATCTTTTGGTTTAAAAGAGGATTTAATTTGTTTGCCTAATTGACAAGCATCACAAGTAAGATCCTTATCAAATTTGATTTTAGGAATTCCTCTAACCAGATTTTTCTTTACTAGCTTAGAAATTTGGTACATGCTAGCATGACCTAACTTTCTATGCCATAGCCATTTTTCAGATTCAAGAGATGTAAAACATGTTACATTTTGTTCTTTCAAGTCCTTAGGAGTTAAACCTTACACATTGTTGCATCTTTTGGCTTCAAAAAGAATATCCCTAGTTTTTTCACAAACAAAAAAACACACAAACTTTATAAAAATCACTTCAAATTCTAAATCACACAATTGGCTTACACTAAGTAAATTATGTTTCAAACCATTTACAAGAAGAACATCATTTATACAAGATGAAAAGCTTTTACCAACTTTTCCAACAGCCACTATCTTTCCTTTACCATCATCACCGAAAGTGTCAAGTCCTCCATCATATTCATCAAGCTTTATGAAGAAGGTTGTCTTTCCGGTCATATGCCTAGAGCATCCGCTATCCATGTAACACATATTTTCTTTCCTCTAGGATGCTAGGCATACCTACAAAATAAACTCAAGTGACCTTAGGTATCCAAATCTTCTTGGATCCTTTCACGTTAAACCATTTCCTATGTCCCAAATCATTATAATCAAAAACAACTTTGTAAACTTTATCACCAATCATTCTTTCACCAAAAAAACACTGAATGAAAAAATGACAGTTTCGGTTGCATAGCCTACAAAACCTTGGAGTTGCTATTTTGTTAAAGTAGGTGGGATCTTGAAACCATGTCATTAGAGGAAGAAGCTCTATTTTTAAAAGAAGGTTTCTTATCAGATTTATAAAACCCCAAACCAGCTTTATCAAAGAGTGGTTTTTGATTAGCCAATATTTGATTTAAATTTTCAGAACTTTGAGTAAACTTGGCTAAGTCATTTTCAAGACTTTTAACCCTTTTTAGCAACTCTTCATTTTCCTTGAAACAGTTTACATATGCAACTACCGAATGATCACTTTCACAACTTCTAAGTTGAGCTTTCAACTGCTTATTTTCTTCCACAAGATCACAAGCAGTTTCGGCCTCCCTTAACTTTTCTTTGAGAAAATTATTTTCAACTTTAAGAATGTCAATTTGTTGTTTAAGATCTTGATTATCAAGCAGAAAACATCTTATTTTTTTAGAAAGGTGATCTATCATAAGATGAAGGTCTTCAGTGTCAGGATTTTGAAAGAATACCAGATCTATATGATTTGCCATGAGACACGGCTGTGACTTGGTTTCAGATTCTTCATCACTGTCTGAGTCATTTTCCAAGTCTTCCCATGATGCCATCAAACCCTTCTTCTTCCCCCTTTTTTGTTTCTCCTCCTTCTTTAACTTGGGACAGTCAGATTTGAAGTGTCCCATTTCCTTGCAGTTGTAACAAGTTACTTTGCTAAGGTCTTTCTTCATTTTCTTTGAGCTGCTGCCTTTGCCTTTGAACTTCACCATTTTCCTAAATTTTTTGGCAAACAACACATTTATTTTCAGAGGAGTTATCACTGGATTCATCATCCAGGGGGTTAGTTACAGAAAAAAAAAAAGCAATTTCTTTCTTTTTTGACTCTTTTTTTAAATAAGTGTTTTCAAAAGCAAAAAGGTTTCCTCTCAAATCATCAAATGTCATGGAATCAAGGCTACTGCTCTCAGAAATAATTAAAGCTTTTGTTTTCCACTCTTTAGTGAGACATCTCAGCACTCTTCTCACAAGTACATAATCGGAATGTGTTATTCCCATAGCATCCAAGCCAACAATGATGGTGTTGAACCGTTCGAACAGTTCATCAATGGATTCTCCTTCCTTCATTGCAAACATTTCATACTCCCTATTTAACATGTCTATCCGAGTCTTCTTTACAATGGTGGTTCCTTCATGAGTGATTTGCAATTTATCCCAGATTTCTTTTATCGTTGTGCATCGTGATACCCGTCAGTATTCCTCGAAGCTGATAGCACAGTTGAGTAGATTTACAGCCTTGGCATTTAGCTCTACTTTCTTTCTATCTTCTTCGGTCCAGCTTGCTTCAGGTTTAAGAGTGACTACTCCTTCAGCACTTGTGTTGCTTGGAAATTGAGGACCCTCCAGGATAATCTTCCATAGTCTGTAGTCTACTGCTTGCACAAAGATCTTCATTCTCTCCTTCCAATAGGTATAGTTTTTTCCATTGAAAAGAGGCGGTCTGTTGCTTGACTGTCCTTCTGTAAGGTTATAGGACACCAGATTTAAGCCACTGCTTTCTGCCATGAGGATCTTTTCTCCAAGCTGCAAAGCTTGATCTCTTTGAGACCAAGCTCTAATACCAATTGATGGTTTCAATGGATAAGAGAAGGGGGATTGAATCTTAGCCCCCTTTTTGCTTGATTACACTTTCTGGTCTTTGAGGAGACTTTTCTGTTTTTGTCTCGTCCCTAGCCACGAGACTTTTATTTTTGTCTCGTCACTTGGCACGAGATATTTTTGGTTTTAGCTCCTGTGCAGTAGAAATAGAAATGGAGTAGTAGAGAAAGAAAAATACACCCAGATATATCCTGGTTCAGCTGCTAAGTGCAATGCAGCCTACATCTAGTCTCCATCACAATAATGATGGAATTTCACTATAATCAACATGATTACAAACTGTAAAATGTTAACCCAACTTACAAGGGAATTTTCACAGAATCATGAAACACAACATAGATGAACAAAGGAACTCTAAGGACATCTATGGCTTTTTCTTTTAATTTTGCACTCTCTGCCTTTTTCCGCTCTATGGCTTTTTCATACAAACCTCACTATTTGCCTTTTTCCATGAGACTCAAGACATAACAAAATTAAACAGAAAAATACTAAACAGAATACATTGAAGGAGAAGAAAATCTGTAAGCTTAGGTAGCTATGAGAATCCTATGCCTTGCTCTCTCACTGCTTACTTCTAACTCCTTGAATCAAACCGTGACTGTTCACCCTTTTTATAGAAGAGGAGAAGCCTTCACAGTTGAAACAGAAACCAAGCTTAACTTCTTTTCCTTCACACAAAACCGGTTCGGCCAAAGAAAGAGAGGAGGTAACCCATGCAAAACCCAACATGCAAATACCTCTAGTTCTTCCTTGGTCATCACTCTTCATCAATCCTAGCTCTCCATCCTTGGCTTGCTCTCCAAGATGGATTTCTGGCCCTTGATGCTTCATGATGATGATGACTTCATCTGCTCTAATCTCTGCCTCTTCCATCACTTCGCCACTCTAGCTACTTCCTGTGGTAGTTGAGTAGAATCAGAGACAAGCCATGCCTCCAAAGATCTTTTCTTTGCTGGCCGAATCTCCTTCTACCTTTTTTGGTATGAAGAAGCCAAGATCTCATCACCATATCTTACCATTCATGGTTGAAGATCTCAGCCACCACATACTTTATATTTTTTATGTTTTCTTGCCATCATCATGATGGTCTTGATACTTGCTCTTCCTTTCTTTTGGTAGCTCATTTTTGCTTCTATGATTTCCTGGGTATTGACCGAAAGAAAGAAAGAAATGAGAGAGAAGATGGAGTTTGAAAGGAAAGCAATTAAATGAAATAGAATAAATTAATTGTAATGAGTTACTTTTCCTCTATACTGAGTAGCGTGCATCTTCAATGCAATCAATCATGTCAATCACACTTTCTCTCTCATATTTCCCATGTATTTCTTAGCTCTACTTAATAAAGTTTTGAATTCCACTTCCTGATGAGTAAATGAGTTCCGTTGGAAGCAATGGAACTTTGCTTTCTATGCTTAGTGGATTCGGATCATGCATTGGGTCTTGTAGCATCAATATTAATTTGGGTTTGTAACAATAATAGCTTCAATTTGGCCCAATTAACAACACATTGTTTCAGCCACTATGATCACAATAATTTAACATCAAGGCTGAAAGTTTATAAGCATATTGGGCTTGCACCAGAATTTCATTTTCGGCCCAATTATGAAATCTGCAACACAAAATTATTAATTAATATATGTTAAATAAAAATTAAATTAATAATTTTATAATTAATTATTTTAATAATATTTAGTCATCACAAATATTAATTTAGAGTTTTTCAAACTCATCATACACTAAAAATAAATCATCAAATTAATTAGTTATTTATATACATATTAAAATACAAAATACACATTAAAAAATAAATTAAATAATATATATTTATACATAAATATATAGTGGTTAATTTAGTGTATAAATAGAAATGGTGTTTGTCAATTCTAAAAAAATCAAAATTTAAGATAAATAGAAATGCTAGGAAGTAGGAAGATATTGAATGTATTTCCATTATTTATCACACATATAACTTTTTATGACTTTTGAATTTGATCTTATTTTTCTTTTTTTTAAATAATTAAAATATGTAATTAATTAATAATAACTGCATTTTTATATACAGATAGTATAATATTTAGTGTATAAATAGTAATTTTAAATTTTATATATTTATATTTTTAATAATTAATATTTTATATATGATAAATTGATCAATTCAATCGTTAAATTATATTATATTATTTTAATAATTAGGTTTATCAAATTTTATAAAATTTGAATATCAATAAATTTGTGATTTAATACTACAAGAGAAACAGAATTTAACAACAGTTTTTATGGAATTTGTTGCGATTTTAAACCGCCACGAAATGAATTATCAATGTTTTAAGAAGCTTTGCCGTATGGAAGGTGTAATAAGTAATAAGTAATAAGTAATAACCGATCAGATTTATATCAAAATAGAAGTACGCAGTCCGATAAAGTATTAATAAATTGCTTTCAAATTATAGGAGATTTTAGACAATTAATATACATGGTATATGGTGAAATATTTCAATTAACATTTAGATTGATCAAATTTATTTGGAGAATGTTAGGTAAACAATTATCATCTTGAACAACATGAACAACTACCAATTAAATAAAAATACATTATATTTTAATTTAATGTTATTAATTAAATTTAAAATTAATTTATTCTTTTAACTTTATTAATTCACATTGTTCATATATTGTTCAAAAATGTTGTTGATTACCTATACTTTTCTAATTTGAAATACACAAAAGTTGTTTGATATAGTGTAAGCATACCAAGACATACACTTATTCATCATCAAATGCATTAAAATTAATTTCTTTGTTGAAATAGAATATATATAAATTAAAAGAAATTCAATTTCTACTCGGATAAAAAATAAAAGAAAAAAATATAAATTTCCATATTATTGTTCTCCACGGAAACCATTATTATTATAAAAAAAATAGTATTTACATACTAAAATTAATAATTAATATAATATTAGATATATATAGCATTTTAATAATGTCATTTATATTTTCAATATATATATTAGATATAACTATTTATATATTTTTTATCATTTTTAAATTAAAAAATCATAATATAATATTAAAATTTTTAATATATAACTAGACACTCACAAAAATTCAAGTAGAATGTGAGTAAAATTAATACATGAAACAAAAGCACCATCAACACTTCTACAATTTTCAAAACTAATAAATTCTAACATTCTATAACCAAATTAAAACAAAAAAAATGATACCATTAACAATTTTGTAATAAAACTACTCATTCCAAAAATTTAACTTAATAAAAAGAGATAACATGAATTATTATATTTCTAACACTTCCTTTTAAATAAGAGCTTTGTATAAGACTTTTTCTTTCTTTTTTTTATTTTTTGAGATTCACCAAAAATTAAATTCTAAACCTTTCACATATAAAACTCATCATAAAATCACTCATCTAAAAAATTTAAACTAATAAAAAAAAGCATAAATCATTATATCTCTAATAATTCTTTAATACCTCTAAAAAACCTCCATTGAGGTGGTGCAAGCACAAGGACAATGATAGCAAAGGCCTAAAAGGGGAAACGCAATATGCAATGATAATAATAAGGTGGCTACTCCAATGAAGATTTTATGATTGTCATCATATGAAGATATTTCATTTTGACCATTAGATGATAGATTGTAGGGTTTGATTTTATTTAAAGTAAAAGTGTTATCTTTATTTAAAGTGTTGCTAAACAAATAAGTTACACTTTTTAAACAAAGATCATCATAAAAAGATGTTTTTGGCATCTTCATAGGAGTAGTTGCCTAATAATAATGCATGTCGCTTTCCTCTTTACGCTGCATTATGGCCCAATCATAAGTCATAAAACCGCTCATCCTCTCACCGATTGTCATATAGCAAAATGTATAGATAATATACATTAATGTAAATAGTAAAATTAAATATTTGTATATGTTTTAGTCTATAAAAAAACGTAGTTATTACCAGGCCTGACAATGAACTCAGTTAGTTAATATAATGGATTATTGGATCAGTTACTCAATCAACATATATCATACTAGTTCGTTGAACCGTACAAAGTGATGAATTTAATTAAATAAATATATAAAATAAAATTATTTAATATTTATGGACTATAATATATAAAATTAGAAAATATTAATGAAAATATACTATGTGTATGCAATATAGGTTATTTATAATTAAATCTTAATGTGAGATTTCACAATAAAATCCATAAATAAAGTTAATCCTCTTTCAAAACCCTGCTCGGGAAAGTTAGTAAGATGTTACGTTGAGTACTAATAACGAAATACGAAAGCGATGGCCAAATGATGATTAGATTATATTATCCAAAGGATCTAATGTAAAGTTAATGACCTAATTTAATATATCGAAATAAAAAATCAGTCATTAAATTAATCAACAGTATAAAATATATATTAAAAATAAATTAAATAATATATATTTATTATATATAATAATTAATTTGATAGTTAATTTTTAATATGTATCTAATATTTTTTATTTAGCTTTTATTCTGATGATCGATTATTTCAGCTTCTTAGCTTCCACATTCCTCGCCCCTCCCCAAAATTTTATTTATGAATATAATTTATATATTTATCGGATTTCGATCCTCTACATTTTTATATTTTTATTATAGATTTTGATTTAAATTCCTCTAGCCATTATTAAATAAAAAATTTGCACACCACATCAATTCTAATCCTACATTTTTTAAATTTTGTTCTATTTGTTTCAATATATCGGTAAAAAATTGAAAATAAATATTTATTTCTAATATTAAGATAAATTTATTTTCTAATAATATTTTTAATTAATTTTAAATATTAAATCATAATTAATTACATGCATGTATATATATATATATATATATATATATATATATATATATATAAGAGTAATTACATTTATTTATATAATACATATATATGTTATATATTACTTGTTCCAATATTGGTAACATTCTGCGAGATGTATAGAGTTATCATTTCACTTCGGCTTCATGTTTTACGAAAAAAATTTCAGACAATAATGACTCACATTCTCAACGAGCTATACATCAGAAAAATGCTACCAAATTAAAACACGACTATCAAAGTATATCTAGTACTAATCTTTTAAACTTCTACAAAACTGTACATATAGTTACCCATGTTAACACCTAACTAAATTTTCTTATACCTAAAACTTGTTTTCTCTAATTACCAGGTTAAATTTGCTTTTGGACATAAACATAACTAGAAGCACCATTTTGTAAGGCACATAATGATTGACTAACTTACTTTAAGCTGTTGAATCAGCTTCCCTAGGCAAAATGCCTTATCTTAGTTTTTTTTTTTAATTTAGAATTTTCTTTAATTTGATAGACTAATTAAAAACTAATTTACTGATAATCTAAATTCTGTTTAAAGATATGTCATTAATTAATAAATTATTACATATACAAAATAAAATTTAAATTTATAATATTTGCCTAAACAAACAAATAACCCAATTATTCAACCAATACAAATTAATTAAATGTTTTATATTATTTAACTAGAATTTAGAGCCATAATCTGATCTCTTGCATCTAAACATTTTATCATTTTCACATATTATAAACACTATTCCAACTCCATATCCTCCACAATGTACACATTAAATAAAAAAAATAAGATATTATTTTGATACTCAATATTTAGATCAAGTTCTAATTTAATTTATAATATTTTAAATATTTTATTTCAGTTTTAAAATATTTCAAATATCCTATTTCAATTTTAAAATGTTTTAAATATGTTAAATATTATCTCATCATTAAATTTAATACAAAATTCGCATATTAATAAAAAACCAATAACATTTAATTTCAGTTTGTAAGTAAAATCAACCCACCAACAATCATTAACACAAATCCTTTTCTTTTGATTTGGAGTGTTGATGATTGATGGCTATGATGATTTAAAGTTTTGTACGAGAAGCAAATTAAAAAAAAAAGTGTTATAAAAAATTTTGGTTATATTTATCTAATGCACAAAAGAATATATAACTTAACTAATAATATTATAATGTCCACATTATTCTCTATTAATTATTCGTGCCAAATTTAATGGTAGAACAATATTAAATTTATTTAATTTTTTTTAGAATAAAAATAGAATATTTAAAATATTATATATCAAATTAAAATTTAATTTAAATACGAGAGATTAAAATAATATTTTATCTAAAAATTACACCTTCTTTTATTATTTTTTTCCTTCTAAAATTAGACTTCTTTTATTTAAAATAAAAGAATATATATATATATATATATATATATATATATATATGTAACTGTCTAATTAATTAATGTACTTTTCAAATCAATCATATTATATATATACAAAATATTAAATATTGTATAAAATATATTTTAAAAATAAATTAAATAATATATATTTATATTTATATATATATATATATAATAATTAATTTAATAGCTGTATATAACATTTTTATTCTCTGAATACATATGTGTAATGCACTTATATGAATTTGTGAGGAAGAAAATTGATTTCTTTTTTCCCACCACATCTAGTTACCTAAAAGGGCTGCAAGTTGGAGTGTCACCTCACTCATAAAAAAAAAACATATGTGTGTGAAAATGTGTCATGATATACTGTAATGGATATATTTTGACTGTTCATTATTTATCTAGCCATATAGGTCTCTAGAATCTAGAGACTAGGTACGTATACGTAGGAAGACAATAGAGCACTTAATATTTTATTTTAATTTGGAGTTAGGTAAATGTTAGTGTTAAACTGTTGCAAATGGGGGGAGGGGGTGTCAACGCCAATTCTCCATATTGATTGGGACTTGGGATAACAATTGGGCCCTCCTAAACCCAACCGCATTTGAGTATTTTAAATTAAATAATATTTTTTTAAATTTATTTTATATGTACAATAATTGATTGACGAAGAATAAACTCTTAAATAAAATTTAATATTATAACAGAATAATATTTGATTTGTTGAATTAAAAAATACAGTAAAAAAATATGTTAATATTTTAGTAGCTACATGCACATATCATTATAATTTATAAATATATAACTTAGTGCATGTGTGCACATTTTGTGATGAGTAAACAATGTTCCCATGAAAGATGAAATTCCACTCTCTTGAGAACGTGTATGGTCCACCTAATTAATTACCAATACACCTTCCAACCCCACCTATTTATAATTTACTACTCTGTCTGCTTCTGCCGAAATTTGATCTTCTACGTGGCCGCTATTTTTCAAATTTTTTTGTTATCATTTTAGTCAGGGATTCGTAATTTTTACCTTGATTTGTTAAACTAATTTAAAATTATAATTCGTTAAATTGTAAGACAGAATGTAAATATAATTTATAAATTATAAAAATTTAAAAAAATTTAATAACAAAAATTAATTTTATAAAAAATAAAATAAATTTTAAATAAATTAAATTATCCATAAAATTATAACTAATATATATATACTATAATAAATTAAAAATAAAAATTCAACACAAATCCACAAATCAAAACACAAATTCATAATTTATAAATTCATACGATACTAAAATAAATTCAAGTAGCAAATAAACCAACCAAATTACTAGAATGAACAACTAATTAATTAAAATCTAAACAAATTATTTAATAATCATTCTATACTTCATCAGTCATAAAATTTTCACGAGTTTCACAAACTTCTGCACTACCATCTTTATCATTATCAGAAGCAGGAGGAAGAAGTCATTGAAAAAATTCTTCAAACTCATCATAATCAAGATAAGGAATTGCCAAAGAGTTCTTAGAGGCACCAACAACTCTATTACCACTTGCTTCATCATTTAAATCAAGATTTGGAATTAGAGCATCTAAATCTTCTTCTTTTTCTCTATCTTTGTCAGCAACAATTCACTCTTTGTTAGAGTCCAACTCATCAAGACTATAGTCATAATCAAGACTTCTAAGATGATGGAAATTATTATTTTCTCTGTATTGTCATTAAACACTTATTAAAAAAAACCACTCAACAAAATTAAGATTTATTTCTGAATGAGACCGAATGAATTTTATATAATAAATTAATAAAATTTTATTTTTACTATCATAGAATCAAGAGAGTGATGATGATTCTTTCGGCATTATCTTTACTTTGAACCTGTTATTACTTATATATTTATAGTTAGATACACCTAAACCCAATGAAGATCTAATTAACTTTTGGAACCAAATAACCGGCATACACATTAATATGACCCTTTACATAAAGTTACTAATAAGCCAACAGATTTATATATATAATATATGCTAAGTTTTGTATTTAGGGTTTTCTCACAATTTATTAATGATTGTCCATTATCACTCCGACATGTGATATTAGAGTATCTCTAGCTAGTTAATTGCATCCCACAATCTCATCATAATCAATATTAGAGTCAATTTAGAAATCAATATCAGTTCTAGCATTTACTTTTTCAAAACCTCTAACGGCAACGTTATATATCACATTGTCAATGGAATATGGGTTATTACTTATCATCACACAAAACTTTAACTCAATATATAAGTTTGAATATTTATAAAAAAGATCTCACTTTCTAGAGAATATGATTATCCAACTATGCAGCAACATTCAAGAAGAAAGTATAGCAGCACCAATCCAGATCAAACTACTTCAACTTTTTCAAACTAGAAAAAATCAAATTCAAAACAATAAAAGTCAAAAGTTCTAAACAAGCAGAACATAGGCAACTTATATTGATCCAAATCTCTACACATAAATACACAACCTGAATTTAATCGGTCTCTAATTATATTATAATAATGAGATAATTTTATCATTCTAGTCTTCTGCAGCATCATCAATTTTCTCATTCTCAGGCACACTACGAAGGTAGAGAACATTGTTACATCTAAAAATAAAAATAATAAAACAAAACATACTTATTTCCATTTAAGAGGTTTAGTCAAACACAAATCAAACAGGCGACAGCAATTTCATTTTCATGACAAAGTCACAACTTATAAACCTATACTTGCTAACCTCCTTTCTATTAAAGACAACACAAAAGGTTTGTAAGGCCAAATCACGAATTTATTTATGAGAGATAATTATCGATGAAGCTATGCTGGTAATCCACAACAATATGATGATGGATGAAATTGGCCTAATTAGTCTAATTAATTAGGTACATTGCTTATACTTTTAACACAAATTAGGATAAAATTTTGTCATATATTGACATAGAATCACAGAAATAGCGTTCAATTATATTACTAGAGTGAGAAAGTGACATGTTTCTTCTTAACTTACCTAATGAACTAGCAGCAAAGGGGAGGGGAAGAGCAGCGACCAGCGATCCAGATTCCAGAGCCAGAGACAAAGAGGCAGAGCCCCTGAGCCAGAGAGTCTCAATGTGTTGCAATCGCAAAATGACGCTCATGGCCTCACGCAGTCCAACCACCACTAGTCTGAGTCGATAACACCAGCGGCAAACCTCACGGAGTCACGGCGAGTGGCAATGTTACAAATTGGAATTTTCGGTCGCGCGAAATTCAAATTTCAGAAAGAAAGAGATATAGAGTTAGAGATTGAGACTCGAGAGAGGTGAAAATTTGAAATTTTGGCCATGGAGAATTGGAGATAAACTGTAAAAGTAAGGGAGATTAAGATATTAGAGACTGTTACTCTGCTAGGGCTCTTCTTCCATGGCCATCTATTTAGATTGGGCTATTGGGTTGGGTTGGGCTGCAATCAAGAGGTTCAGGGCCAAGAAAAAGAACTTCTTCAACCTGAAACGCAACCACACAGTAAAAGCTACGATTCCAGCGATTCTGCAATTTTCAACGGCGATTTCACACGAAGTAGCCTGGTTCTGGACGAGAAGCAGAAGTGCAACAGAAAGATGAAGTAGAAGCATATAATCGTGCGTTTCTACGAGTTTACACGCGATTCTAACTACCTTGTTCTAGGAACAATAAAAAAGGTTAATTGAGCTTAGGCTTATTTTTCTCAACTTTTTATCATGTGTTTAATTTCGTCCATAAATTTAAAAATTGTACAAATTGATACACTGATACATTAAGGATAATATAAATTAGCAAAATAGTTAAAATTAATACTTTTTTATCAATATTAATTATTTTTTAATATTTTATTTTTATATTATTAAAATTTAAAATTTAAAATTTAATATAAAAATACATTTATTAATAAAATATTGATCAAAAATAATAAATTTTATTAATTGTAGTATTACTTTATAAAGTATAATATTCAAATAGACGGATCAAATCAGATAAATGCTTTGGATTTTATATCCAACAAAATTTATTTTTAAAATTTTAAAGTAAATTTTTTTGTATTATTATTTCTAAACTACTTATATTGTACAAACGGAGCACTGGGTGACAAAAAGGTGAAAACAAATATAAGGGTATTAATTAATTAATATGACATAAATGATTATAATACTTAATTAAATAGATGAATAATTATATGCGAATGAGAGAATACAAATTATAACACGAGGGTTGGAATTATGAGGAGAGGACTCACTTGCAGAACATTCGAACAAGAAATTCATTAGATAATTAATTTAAGTTGGTCGAGTGGTCAGCTCATTCGTCTACTTAAATAAGTGTTGATAGTTTAAATCTCGTCTTATGTATATAACAATTTATTGGCTAATAAATCTTTAAATGGAACTTTAATTTGCGATAAATTAGTCCTTAATCTATCATATTAAAATATATAGTAGAAAAAAAATTCATTAGATGAAAAAAATAGAATAATAGTTAAAAAAAAGTTAAGAAAGATTTAAAAATATACTATATAAAATGGTCAAGTTCGAAAAATTTGAATACAAATTATAATACATGATAAAACCCATGATGTCGGGACTCAATTAATTTTGAGAAATCAACAATCAAAAGTCAAAGGAGCACAGAGAAATTAAAAGTATATGTAAGTGATATAGTTATGAAAAATGTAACAATGCTTTTTAAACGGTGGTGGAAATTCTGTTACGAAAAATGAGTTGCTGTGGAAGGTGATAGGATCATGTGATAATCATTTATTCCAATATATATGCATAGAATATATATAGAGATGACGAGTTTCATATCAAAAAAGTAGTGGGAGAAAATGGCAATAAACAAGGATAACAAGTGGATACAATGAAGGTAATGAAGATTATTGAAGATGTTATATGTGAAATTGTGAATAGTCAAAGATATTTATTAAAATTTTATAAAAATATCTTTTTTTTGAAGAAGCAAATTTCATTTTAAAATTTCAATTTATATATAAGTGTGTATCAAAAAATTATTATCATTATTATTATCATCGTTATCATCATAGCTGAGACCTATTCTAACACTAAGGCACTCTCACATACATAAAGCAATGGGGAATGGGGACACATTTATTTCCTTTAATTAATCTATTTTCACGAGTCTTCATCCAACTTGATTTAATTTATATTATATAAGTTATATATAACGAAAAAAACATATTAGCTGTCGGTTTATAATCGGTAGGAATTAAATACAATAGTGGAAAAATTACGTAGAATCTATTTGGCTAAATACATTAGTTAAACGTCGATATCAAAAGAAAGATAAACCTATCTATAAATAAGCTATCTTTTAGGATATATATATATAGTGTAAAACTGTAAATAATGTTTTTTTATATTTTTAAAATTATCTTTAATGCTTAATTTGAGTTAATTGTATTTTTAATATTTAAAAAAATTTTAATTTTATCAACACATATAATTTTTAAGCAGTCAACAATTAATTATTTTTTAATTCTAATCTTAATTACTTTTAGTTTCGTTTTCATCTACAACCTTAACTCTAACCTCATCCCATAATTCAAACCCTAACACCCCAAATCTCTTCTAAATCTGTTCTTTATTAGAGGTCGAGTAAATCAAAATTTAGTAACTGTTATTCATGTCCCTAATTTAGAATAGGTGGCTGATATCTTAATTAATCTATTATCTTTTTTATTTTTGGATAAATAATTTAAGGTCAAACTCAAGTTGGCATTAAAATCATCTTGAATTTGTAAGGGGTAGGTGTTAGGATAATGGAATATGATAAGTTGGTTAAAATAGTTAGACCAAAATAGAAAAGCTAGAATGCAGAGTTAGTTGTAACAAATTTCTATTGCTATATATATAACACTATCAAACTCAGTGTATATACTACATCATCATTCTAAACACTCAAAAACAAAAGCTCTCTTTCTTTTCTCTTCGAATTCTCATTCTTTCTCTGAATGTGTACATACACAAACAAACTCTATTGATATATATAATTATTGTGAATGATTAATTATGTAACTAAATTATATAAAAGTATAGGAAAAGGAAATTGATGATTTCTGTACTAAGTGTACTTAATTATTCTTTGTGGTAATAAATTCCCAGCTCCCTTGGCAGACTTGGTCTTGACCCTTGCATTATTTTAAGAACAATTTTACATAATCAATAAATATTATTATTTTTGACTAATTTTAGTTAATAATAATTTATAATCATATTTGTAAAAATTTTGTGCATAAAAAATATATAATTTATATTTATTAAAATTTATATACACAAATTAATATAATTTGTATTTATATTTTTTAAATTTATACACATAAATTAAATAAATTATTTATTAAAAATAATTTAATATTTATACTAATTAAATAATAACTAAAAATATTATTAAAAGCAAGAGTTTCCCTTATTTTAAATAGTTGGAATTAGGTTTTCTTTTAAACAAAAATGATACAGACGACAATGTTAATAATTTTGGTGGTGCGTGGTGACACATGCATTTAGCTATAAAATATAATATTATAATATAAGGCTGTGGTTCAATGTAATTTATATTTGTTGTTCCAGAATGGTTTTCAGCCACAAAGTCGCGGATGTTTGAATTTGATCCATAAGATTGAGATTGCCCTCAAAATAGAAAGTCATCATGGCTGATTACCCCTTTTCTGTAAACATTTTCTTCTCTTAGACGGTTCCTATCAAATTGTAATTATAAGATAAACGCTAGAGTAATCATTAGTCTCCCTGAAATGATTTCTTCGTATAAGTAGGGGTGGCAAAACGGGTCGAGCCCGCCGGGCCGATTCGCAAAACTCGCTAAAAAAGGTGGATTGGGTTAGGATTTTGAATCTGCTAAATTAAAAAAATTCGCCAAACCCACACCGTCAAATTGGCAGGTTTTGGCGGGGCAGGGCGGGTCGGTCTGCCGGGCCGAAGCTTTATATTTTTTTATTAAATAAAATAGTGGTTACTATTATAAAATTAATAATTATAGAATTTTTAAACACTTTTTTTTATTTTTTGTTTTTATTCTTCTTTTAGTTATTAACTTTATTTATTTTATTTTATAATTTCGTATATATGCTCAAATTATGTGACTTATTTTTTAAAATAAAGATGATTTTATTGACAAATATTATTTTGAACAATTTTATTAAAGTTAAAAATTAAAAAAAATAGTAAACAAATTATATTAAAATTTGACTATTTTTTATTTGTATTTTATTTTTTAATTATTATTTTTTGGTTAATTTTAATGAATTTTATTTTTCAAAAAAAAAAAGAAAAAAAAGTCAAGCGGGCTAGCCCGCCAACCCGCCAATCCGCCATAAAGCGAGACGAGCTAGCATTTTGAACCCATTTTAGTTGGCGGGACGGGCCGGTCCGCCCCGTTTATGAGGCGGGCCTAGGCGGGACGGGACGGGTTGGGGCGGACCAGCTCGCTTTGCCACCCCTGCGTATAAGTAACAAAACTAAGGAAACAGATATTTTGATTATTATAATATATATAGATAAAATATATTAAACTATATGATAGCCGCCTGATATATAGGTAGCTTTCACTAAATTATATATACATATGTCTATTTTATATTAACTCTCTACCATCACAATTCGTTGGTTATTTTTCATTTTTCTTGTTAATAAAATAACAGTAGTCCTATAACAATCCTTTAAAAGAAGGTTCATTCAGTACTGAACTTGCCACGCGTCAACTACTAGGCTCATTCAAATTTTAGCTGTGTGCCTTATTACACGAACATCCTTGCTGCATCTCATTCTCTTATCATATTATTTTTAACTTGCTGTATATTATACACACCAGTATATATTGTCTGACTTGCTATCACATATATACATCGAGACAAACAATGTTCTGACATACCCATTATAATTTACGTGTGGTCATTTCAAGTTCAAAAATCTGAGTCTTTATCATATATTACGTGAGTCTTTATCATATTATAATATATGATATATATGATATATGATATGATATGATATGATATATGATATGATAATATATGATGTTATATGATGATAAAATCTATATATTTATTTTTTCCTTTTTTAAATATCCGGTATACTTTATATAATGGATATAATAAAGTGGAATTAGAATTAGATTAGATACTATATTATATAATATTATAGGTAATAGGAAATTTATTACATATATTATATGATTACGATTATATGGTATGATATGATAGTCATAATAATAATAATAATATAATAATAATAAAAACATTAGGCTTCTGAAGAGTTAGTAGGTAATTAGGCTTTTCAAGCTTCTAATTAAAAGTTCCATTTATGCCGGTGTGTGCAATGAGAATTAAGTAAAAAGAATAATAAAAATAACAAGTTATCAGTGCTTTAAGATACAGCGTCATTAATTAATAATATTAGTTACTATTCATTTACATAAAGCATGGCCATGTAACTTTTCATTGTAGCATCAGCATCGGTACAATTCATCATGATATATATAGCATCGAACCATATCTCAAAAGAAGCAATAAGTAGCTACATATACAACATAATAGAGATCAGAGATCACTTCTAAAATATGACTCGAGAGGGCTTTGTTTCTGGATTAAGGGCCTTTCAATAAGGTTTTCTTCTTCGGTCTTCCTTCTTCAGGTAATTATTAACATTGATGACAACATAACTTTTTTTTTCGGGCATTTCTTATATTCTTTTGAGTAAATTTATATTCATTGGTTTTTTTTAATTCATAAACTCGTCTTTTATTGTGGTGACAACCAATCAATTATGCAAATTTAATTTGTTGACCATGCCATATGTTGAGTTTCAGGCAAGATGGATAGCCTTAACTCTTACTATCAAGGAAGATACTTTTATATGGAGGTCAACCCCGATTTAGTATGTAGCTAACTCACTGAATATACAAAATATTCATTTTATGTATCAACCTTAATTTGATTAGCGTTATATTATATCATACATTTAATGCTTGATACCTTCTATTTTGAAGGAGATGGGTGAAATTCCTTCGACATTCTATAGGAGATTTAAAGATGCACTACCAAAGTTGATGACATTTTATGATTCTGTTGGCAACGAAGTTGATGTGGTCATTGAGAAGTGCCATCGAACTGCTATAATTATTATCGGCTACAATAACCTTGCTGCGATTTATGGCCTCAAAGATGGAGGTTGGTTGAGTGTCTGTTACGTTGGCCGAGACAGATTTCTCATTGTTGAAGTCAAGGACCACAACATGCGGACCAAAGAGCTGTGCTACCCACCGTTAAAGCTGGGTGTGGACATCAAACCATCAATACCTCTTCCAGGAATCATAGAACTATCTGAAGATGAGTCTAATGCAACCCCACCGCTTGAAACTACTGAACCTGTCCAAGTTTCACAAATAGTGTATCAACAACCTGATGAAGCTGTGAATAATTCCAACTGGGATGATGCCACTGACGAACTCCAACATCTCCCAGAATCTGTGTTCAATCTGTTGACCTGCATTGACCCTCCCACATTTTATGGTCTTGAACCTTACTTTAATCAGCTGGAACCCAGTGTCAATAATGAGGATCAACACGACCAACTGGATCCAATAATTTCACTTTCTCCATTCCGGGCGTCTCTTTTTTTAGATGTCCCACAGACAAAAAAAAAAAAAAAACTCTGTTGTGGCCGAGGAAACAGGTGATAATTGTAACATTAGTACTGAGGTTGTTTCAACTGAGAATGCAGGGTTTCCAAATGGTCAGAGCCCTCCACCCCCGAGTCCTAACATTGGGCTTTCCCCACCGCATTCTCCAATCATGCAAGACTTTTATTCGGTTGTGAGGGTGATATCTGAGTACCAGTCAAAACACTATTCTATGGTATGTCTCTGCAATTCATAAATATTATCATTCTTCATATTGAATGAAGTTAATTTCCTTGCATCTAAGTATCTAATAGCCCACCATTTTATGCCACTTTCATTTGGTAGCTACTTCCGTCTGCTTTCTCTTCGCTTGCGTTTCCTTCGAGGCCTGATTTCGTTCGCGTTAGAGAGTTACACAAGCCACCCATCATCATGAAGCTTCGATGGAGGAGCCTCAGGTCATCAGAAGCCTTTCTTACCAGGGGTTGGAGAAAATTTTTAGTCGACCATGGCCTAAAATGTGGAAGTGTAGTTCGTTTCTGCGTCCCTATTAATGATGAAACTACTATAATTGTTTCTATATTACGTATCTAAGATGTTTATTTGGTAATGGTTTTTATTTTAGCAATGCCTCTAGAGTATGATGCAGTATTGGAGTGTCTCAACCATGTGTAATATGGTATTAATGTCATTAGTTGTACTAAGTTCCATCTATCTGTAACTTAAATGAATTAGAATGTTTCTGGTTCGACTTATCATTAGTTTATGTTTGAAGCCAATTGAGACACGGGCCGATCTACAACAATTATTATATTAATATATTATAATCGAGAACTGGACTGGGCCGCTTTGAAAGCAACGCCATCGTTTTATGTTTGTATAAGAAAAAACCAAAAAGCAATCACATTCGTTAGTCCCATGTTCCCCTAGCCCCTTTCTCTTTTTCCCTTCCGAATGGAATCAAAGCCCTAGATAGCCTTCATGACCACCACCGCCGTTTTGGTGCCCATCGTATGTGCGTTTAACCCCATTCAGTTTTATGCTTTCCCCGTATTTCTCCGTTACACAGGTGCTCAATTTTCCTTGGTTTTTTTATACTCTGTTCACAAATTCTTCAATGAGTATCGCATGTTTTGTGTTCTTATTGAATTTTCTTTTGGTTATTATTTATTAATTGATGGTAGGCAAATTTGGATTGTGAATGCTCTGCTATATTTTCTGTACTATTTTTGTCATTGTTGATTTATTATTATTATTATTATTATTATTATTATTATTATTATTATTATTATTATTATGGAAGTAGTGATGCGGTTCGATCACCGCCAACACTGCTATTATGTTATGTAGATTAAATTATTAAATTATTAATTTATTATATTCATGTACATGTAAATGTACATAGATGTAGAGGTATGTAGCTACTATTACTATATTATTAACGGATAACTACTAAAGATAATAATAATTAATATTTCAATTATTATATTATATATTATATATTATAGATTTAATTATTTTGTTGGTCTATATAATTTTGTAAAATTTTTTATTAGGTCTTTATACTTTTTTCTTTTTAATTATATTTTTATACCAATTTTTTTTCCATCTAAGTCTGTCTTGGTAGTCATTGGCTTAAATTTATAGTGATTCAACTTAAAATAAATTGGTGAGGGACATAAATAAAAAAAATTGTTGACACCCAATTAAAAAAAATTGGTACAAAGACTCAATTAAAAGAAAACAAAAGTACAGAAAGCTAACATAAAAATTTTCCGAAATTGTAAAGACCAATAGAATAATTAAACCTATATTATATTATACGATATTACTATGTGTATAATTACAATATAAATACTTGACTGTAACTACTGATATTGTATAGATTTAGATTAGCTTAGCGCAATTATATATAATGTACAATATTACAAAAAAAAATACAGTTATAATAATAATTAAAATTCTAATAATTATGTCTATAATTACAAATGAGTTAATTTACTGCAACAACAGAGATTATGTAGCTTTAGATATTAGATATAGATATAGATTTAGATTTACATTAGATTAGTTATATATACTGTATATACAATATATACAATATACATGCTATGTATTTAGTATATTTGTTTATTTGTTTATTTGTTTATAGAAATGATGATCAGCTATATATCTTACTGCAACTATTGATTTTATGTTCATAATTTTTTAAATTAATAGTTACTAACACTTTTTATAATTACCTCAACTCTGAACCATGTCATGTCTCCAATATGTTTTGGGCTATCAGATTGGTGTTCTGAAAATGTAATTGAGGAGATTGTACTGTTGTTCATGGCCTCATGTACTGTGGTGAATGTAGTTACTTTCTACAAGATTGCTACTTTGCGTGTACATGGCCAATGACCATGTCACTAGCATGTATAACATCAGGCACCTCCCACCACCACCATGGGCTACGTGTTACTATAAATTCATCACCCATATGAATACTCCAGCATCGCTCCAGTGAGACTTCAAGTAAAAACTCTTTACAGCTCCACATATATTGGTTACAAATGGCAAGCACGTACAACAACCTCAAGGATATTGAGGCATCTTCAGACCACTTAGTATTGAGGATTAAAGTGAGAGTCGTGAAAATATGGTCATTGTCTCCTGCTGAGCAAAAATACGTGAAGCCAACTTTAGAGTTGGTGGTCATGGATCACGTGGTGAGCTAACAACTACAACCTAGCACTTGATTTAACAAACTTTACTGATCACTTTGTTAGGCATATCATTTTTTTTCATGTACGAGTTTGATACCAATTTAATACCAAGCTTTGTTTTCAGGGCGATCGAATCCAGTGCACTATTAGGAATGCTCAGAGGAGGCTCTTTGAAGATGAGTTATCGGAGGGAAAAATCTATATCGTTTGTAACTTCTCAACTTCCTTGAATGACCAGAAATACAAGGCCACTAACCATGCATGTAGGATATACTTCAAGAGGGATACTCAACTTCAGATGGTCCATGATCCATCCTTTCCGGAGAATGTGTTTCGTTTTGTTCCTAACGATCTAATACTGAACCACACAAATGCTCAGTCGCATCTTATAGGTATGACGAAAATCATTCCCAGCCTTCCAATTAGCTTAATCAAACATAAAACATATATTCATTAATGTCTATTAATTAGTGATTAGCCGTTATATATTATTCTGTTTCAGATGTTATTGGTCTACTTACTGGCAAGGGTGACATAATTGAATTTACTAAGAATGGCAAGAAGTGCAGCTACATTGTTCTCGAGCTTGATGACATGCAGTTAGTGTTATATATTTTCTTAGTAAAATTGTTACTCACATCATTACCCACGCACTAAGTGCATCTCACGTGAGAGTTGTTTTATTCATGTGTGTTTTACGTTTCTTCCCGTCGGACTTTTATAACAGGGGAAAAGGCAAGATTAGGTGTACACTTTGGGAGGATTTTGCAACTATGTTGGTCAAGCACATTGAAGAGCAGCCAACATCAGAGTACATCATCATTGTACAGTTCGCTAAGTTCAACCTCTTTAAAGGTTTGCAATTATATGGCTCTTATTAATGTACCACATTTGCACTTCATGTAATTGCTTTCGAAACTAGACAATGAGCATGCTTTGATTCCGTCATTGTGTAGTTATTTCTATATACCTTAATTGACACAGGTGCAATGGGCATATCAAATACCAATCATAATTCAATTCTCTACATCAATGCGGACTTCCAAGAGGTTAAGGATTTTCGCAAGAGGTAATAAATCTAACCGTGTCGTCTGTATCAAATTGACACTCATACACTAGAACAGATTAATAAAATTCATGTACAATGTCAAAAATTTAAGCGTCGTCCTGGCGGGGGTTCCACGTGCAAACCAACTATCCCAAATTGCTGTGGAGCCAGCGTACTCTATGGAGGATGATCTCATCAATGTCTCCATTTACAAACCCATTTCTGAACTCAAGGCATCCATTGAGGTCTGTGATCAAGTTTTATTGACTAAGCAACGTAATCTCTTTGCTTCAAATTATAATCTACTATTTGCTTCTTCAATTTGTTAAAACTAAAATTTATTATAACGAGAAGTATATCTAAAATGGATGAGGTCTCCACTTATTTAAAATAAAATATTAATTCACAAACTTTCATAATAAAGACTTCATTAATTAATTATTTTGTCATTACTGTTTCGACTCAAAATAATATCTACCTGCATCGTATAATTTCATGATTTAAGTTTATGTGATAAGAGTAAAAGTTTCACTGAAAAACTCGCCTGAGAAAGAAGAACTAAACCACAATGCCGTAACAAATTTCTCCTGATAAACTACTACGCTATTTATTTTGCGAATCCAACTATGCGATGAGTTTGAATGTTGTTTATTCTTAAGAATGGTAGCTTCGTGACAATTGGAACTGTAATTGCAATTGACCCCAAGAACGGTTGGTGGTATAAAAGTTGTAAACATTGCTTTCATTCACTAAAGGAGGCTGAGGATTCCTACTATTGTGCCAAGTGTGCCACCTATCCAACGACTCACACACCCAGGTATACAAGTCAACCCTATGTTCAAGCTCTTATTCAGCAACTTCATGCAGTATCCATGTATCTTTGGTAACGCCTTATCCTTTGTAGGTATAGCATTAATATAAAGGTTGCTGATGATACCGATACGGCTTCATTCCTTCTTTATGACAAGGAAGCGGCCAAATATCTTGGAATCTCTGCCTCTGACCTCAGGCTTGCACAACTAACTAGGGTAATGTTTAAAATATGCATACAGAGTTATGTATATGTAAAGACATGCTATTCCTTTTACAAATATTGTTACACAATTATTTAATTAACCTATAAACCAAAATCAGGGTGGAGTAAATGAGGAATACCCAATAGAGCTGAATTCCTTTAGGGGTAAGAAATTCCTATTCAAGGTTTCTGTCAAGATGGAAGATCTAAATTCTTTTCAGCCTTGCAAGGTCATTGTGATGAAGATGACTGATGAGATATCGCTTATAACAAAATTTTTAGGAAAGCATGATATATACCAGGTGACTTATTTGATGACTTATTTGATTATGGTAAACCTTTGTGATATTCCTATTTATACGTCTGACTTGGTGCAGCAAAACCTTGCACTGGAACACTCAGAACTGTTGAACATGCAAACTGCTTCCACCGACACGCCAAAGGTAACTATCAAACGGTGAAAATCGTTAAGTTGAGCATTAAGTAGTGATATTTAGTTAAAAATGCAGGGCACGGGTTCTCCTTCTGTTGAGGCGTTGGTGGAAAACTCTAAGGATGCTTTCTCAACCCCCAAGAGAAACATTATTAGTGGTGGATGCTCTAAGCAACTCATTGATCTTTATCCAGACTCTGCTAATGGATCATCATCGAAGTGTAGAAAGCTCGAAGATGGCATTCTCGGAGTTGATAGAGTCTACCAAGATTAGTCTGGATAGATTCTCAAGCAAAATATATGTTGGACGAATGATCAAGCTCAAGTACCATACTATATTTCTCAGTATCAATGTTGCGTATAATCATGGTTTCGTGTTGTGTCCTTTAGTGAAGTGATGATGTTATTTTTTTTTTCCTATAGCTATGTCATCCAATAACGCATGGTCTAATGCTAGCAAACCATGCGAGTCATTGTGTGCATGTAATGCTTATTATGTATGTCGAGCAAAAGCAATATCTATGATATGCGCTTGCTTCTTATGTTTGGTTCCTTTAATCCAATCGTAGTGTGTTTGTTTAATAATTGCATCCTACTATCTAAATTGAAATTAGTATCTAACTTAATACTTATGATAGATAATTTGGATAATGATTCACTGCCTGGAAGATGTGCCCAAGCATTTTCTAATCATTTTCAGATCCATTAATAAAGGTTACCTTTTTTATCATTTTATAATATACATTCCTTATGCGGTTGTCTTTAGAATTGTATAGTTTATCCCTTTATACCAATTAGTGTAACAGTGATTATAGCATCTATATGAGACAAACTTTATGCGTGTCAACAAATGAACTAGCACTCTAGACGGGAGACCTAAGGACAGGATATGAGCTCTTATATACCCATATATACATTTTTTCATTTTCAAATTTTTAATTTCTAAATCAATATAAAAGCTATCATTTATTGTTTACTAAGATTACACATATTTACTTTTC
Organism: Arachis hypogaea; assembly: GCF_003086295.3. NCBI lineage: Eukaryota > Viridiplantae > Streptophyta > Magnoliopsida > Fabales > Fabaceae > Arachis > Arachis hypogaea. The sequence goes on from NC_092040.1 coordinate 94,280,180, forward strand.
TTACTACTGGCTTCAGGGCATGATGTGTGGCACCTCCTTTATTTGATTTATTTGATTATTTGATTTTTTTGAAATCATTACTTCCCTATATCCCTATTGAATATTTCTTCCCCATCAGAGCACAGCTGTCCTTTGTGCATGATCTCTCCTTCCTATGAGCGGTACTTTATGTACATCTGTTCACACTATTCCAATATAAAATATGTAAACTGGCTTCATGTACCTGTCTTCTTCTTTGGAAAGTTAATATATATTTACAACTATCCTATTCAAACATCAAACCTGCATTTTTTTTAGCCTGGACAGACATTGCTGGTTACTTTGTAAGGGCTAATAGAATAGTCATAAGCTATCACAACACTTCCATACATATTTCTACCTCCACTATTACAAACCATGGAGGAGAGTAGGCTCATTCCTGTGGACTTTGATGAGGATCGTATATTTTATCTTCATGTTGATCCCCAAGCTGTAAGTCTTATTTATTCACCCCTTGAGCCATAAATGGTTTCCAAAATATTCATATATATTTTCTCTTCGTTTTTTGAAAAACAAGATACTTATGATTATGTTAATCTATATTTTCAGGTTACACATGAGTTACCCTCCCTATTTTATAGGAAGTATAGGAACTTCTTCGAGATAGGATGATTGTAATAGACATGAATGACAATCAAATTGAGCTATCATTGAGCAGAGGGTTTTCTACTGGCTACATACTCCATGGATTTCATAATTTGGTCACATGTTATGGACTCAGCCATGGTGGCTGGATGAAGTTACTGTACGTTGGGGAGGACATATTTGTTGTTATGAAGGTGAAGGACAGCTTCATGATGCAGAGAGATTTCTCATATCCAACTTCTAATGTTTTGCACAAAAATAAACCACCAGCCAATCCCCTTTCTGCCCAACAAATGCCACGAGTTTCGACTCCTTCAGATTTGGTTCGTTCGAACTATGCAGATATGCCAGTTCTAGAAGTTAATTTGCAAAATAGCTTTGTACAACAAACTCTACATAATCCCATTGCCACAATACCTTCCCCTACTTCTAACGGGAACACCTCCGAGGTGAGAACTGCCTATAAGAAAGATCTTCAGCTCACAGGCTTCCAGGGACAGGATGGTTTCCTTAGTGCTTCTCCGCTGTCTAAGACTTTTCTTCACAAAGACCTGGACCGCTCCGCTGCGAGCGCGTCACATACCATGCCTAACAAATGCAACAAATTTGGCCAGGATCCAGCCCAAGTTTCCCCACAGGCATCCCCATACTGCAACGGTACCATCAATCATGTTTGTTCCATTACTAAAGTCCAAACTCACGTCCCCAAAAAAGCCGAACCGAACCAGTCCACTACACCGTTAACCACTGCTGGCCCCGACTCAAACATTCAAGGACCTCATGTCTATCGTTTCCTCAAGCTTCTCACTTCCAACCAAGTTAACAACAGTTCCGTGGTAATCATCCTAAACTTTTTTACTTTCGTGCATTGCTATACCTCATCCAACAATTTCTAACAAGTTGTTTAATTTTTTTTAATTTCCGTGGTCCTCAATTGCAAGATCATTCCCCTTAGATTTGCTGAGAGTGCATTTCCTAGCAGACACAACCATGTCAAGGTGATTATGGACAATGGCTCTTGCTACCGCATGGGGTTGAGGTGGAGCAAAAAAAAGAAAGCTGGGTTGTATCTTACGCGTGGTTGGAAGCTATTTGCTAAATACAATGGATTGAAATCCGGTACTGTTTTGCAGTTTTCCATTTTTACAAATGACGAGACGACGATGCATGTAAAGATCCTTAAGATGTGAAAAATGGTAAGATGTGAAAAATGGTAACATTAGTTTGGGTTTCAGCCAGTGAGTAGTCATCTATTTCAGTTAGCTTTAATTTTGTCATTTATATTTAATTCCAAGGCCAGTGTTATAGCCAACCTGTGATTTCAGTACTTTGTTTCATTAGAATGCAAGTTTTTTTTGGTTCATGTTCTTGGTTGTGCACACGTGTTTAATTCCATCTAATCTAATATCTAAGTCATGTTGAACTTTATTTACTTCATTGTTCCAACATAAATGTCGGCTTTTCCTTAAAGGCTAACTAATTCAATGTTGCTGATCTATGGAATGAATGTTTTGCTGCATAAATAACAACTTTGTATACCAAAAATATCAATCTGGCTCAATCTGTGACAATTCACACCTACTATGGAACAAATATGCAAATGAGTCCACAGTGTTTCGCCCTATAAACAGTCTAAATTTTATATCTGCTTCCATATTCGAAGACTGCAACTTAACGTTGTTATGCTTATCATGTGGATGAGAAATAAAAACAGGATCCTTTGTTTGATTCTCCTTATAATAATAACAGTGAATCATTACAACGAATCAACGGCTTAAGTTCTTTTAATTAAATGCTGTGGTCACAATTGCATAAGGAATTATCACATGCCCTTGCAAGGAGTGTTACTTTTCAATATATAATTCCAAAAGTTAATAACTTATAGCCCAAGAGGAAATCCATTCATATGCAGGGTAGTTAACCAATGATTCATATATATTAAAATACACTTCTCTACATACACCGTGTGGGTCCTCCCAATTACTATATGAGATCAAACCCATTGAAAAAATTTGAACCCAAAAGTATAGTACATAATAGATAATCTGCTTAAAATAATTGTGTGGCAAAATGTTAATTAATAATGGCATTGTAGTCTATGAACCTAATCGTAACACAAGATTGATTAAGTGGCTTCGTGGGGCTCTACTCAATCCCATCATAGTTATTCTGATACAATGTATTTACTCAAACCATGAAACCAATGAGAGTATGCAAGCCTTTACTCTATCATAATCCATTATTTTTATTATAATTCAGAACCCGCCGCTTGATACCTCTTAGCAGGTTGTCAACCAGTTGTCACGATTTGTCTTCGACTACACCCATCACCTGCTCTAACATCAGTTTCGTAACCACAGTAACACACTTCATTTACAAAATCAATCCTTTATAAGATCATGTTCAGACGCAGCTTGAACACTCAACCGCAAAATTAGGATTGAGTCATTACCAAGGCCTTAGGGATGGTCATTCTGGCACAAATTCCAAGTTGACTTTTATAGAGTTGCCCATACTTCACAGTTTGAGTAGTGACAACTTATCAACAGAGTAGACTAATGATGATATCTAAAACTATCTATCCCTATTTTGGCCACATGTCCCTATAATGAGTTTTTAAACAACCTAAATTCCCTTATTACTTATTACTTAATTACTTAATTAGCATATAAAATAAGTAGATAGAACTTATCCAGATTACCTAAGTTGAAATATCTCTCATCATCTGTAAATCACTTATAAAAAGTATAATAACTACATACATGGCTAAGGATAACTAAATATATATTGCACTCAATACACCTTTTTCTCATTCCTGTTGCATTCTATATTACGGTGGGGTCTCTCTATTAATTCATAGAGATGCTATTCAGTATGAAGCAAAGTATTTTTTACTCCTTCTATATACTACTTTAACTCTCCCAAAACACATGTATGAAAGTACCTCATTTACTTCTCTAGGTTCGATTCATTACTGAAGAAAGTTCTTTTTAGTTCTTACAATGAGCAACGATCACAAAGCCTCTAACATTGATGAAGAATGTCGTGTCTTTTACCTCACAGTTGATCCTTTTGCGGTATGAAATGCATCTATTATTGTTGAAATTTTTTTATGTCTCCAATGCATCTATTATTTTTTAAAACTTGCCTGAGACTTAGCTGCTGACACTAATGCCATACATCGTGCCATTCTTTTCCATTTTTTATTAATCAATCTGCATCTATGTTCATTTGCTATAGAAAATGCATTCTATCCCTAGCCTATTCTATAGAAAATACAACCATTTCTTGGAAGACAAGATGCGAGTTGTAGACACCAATCGGAACCAAATTATCCTCAGGATAGCTAAGGGATACAACACTGCCTATATTATGGAAGGCTTACACTTCTTGGTCCAACTTTATGGCCTCAAACAAGGGGGAACCATCAAGCTCCGCTACCTTTTCAGGGACATCTTTTATGTCATTAAGGTTAGGGATGATAAGATGGCAAGCCTCCCAATTCTGTACCACTATATGAAGGGTCGTTTAGATGACAATTTCTCACATAAGGGCAAACAGGTTATTCAAACTGACCCTTTATTTGATGAGGTTGAGCGATTCCACTATGGATCGTACAAAGTAAACAAGAAGAAGAAGAAGAACTCTGCTAAAGTCACCAGCAGGCAGACGAACAAGAAGGACCGTTACCGTGAGCATGCAGTGCCTGTTAAAGGAAAAACTTTCTTTAAAAGGACAAGCAATACTAAAGCTCGTGATGTTGCTTTAGAGATTCCAAAACACAAGCTCATTGCAAAGCATTTAGATATTGATCTGAATGTTGTCCCACCCGTTGATGAAGAGGACGTCAATATGCAGGAACCAAGTATGGGAAATAACAACCATCTCGATCACCACATTGACAAACCCACTGATCTGAGCAGAGCTCTCACTACCGTGCCCGCTCAATTTCATGAATTCATGCCATCTGATCCAGTTGGACAGTTAGTGGATTGCCATGGATGTCCTTTTGATTTTCCTGGCTTCAATGCTGGACCATTCAGCTTATACTTTCCAAACAACTTCAGCATCAACGCACCTTATTATTCTTTTGTACGCGAGTTAACCAAACACGACATACAGTGCTCCTACTTGGTAATTACATTCTACGCAGATTAAATATATAAATTCACTCAAGTTCTAGATGATTATATTATTTGACATAGCTATGCTAACATTTGGCTTTTTGTTTGTTCAGAATGTTCCTACTAATTTTGCAATGCATGCCTTTCCATCTAGATTTTATCATGTTTGTTTACTCCAGCACGGCGGGTTTCAATACCACATGGGACTCCGCTGGAAGATGACACCTGTGTTCATCCAAGTGGATCTTAATACAGGGTGGAGAGGTTTCGTAAGGAATAACTTATTAAGGATTGGCAGTGTTCTGAGATTCATTGCATGTCCCTTGAATGAATCTTTCATGTATGTTGAAATCTGGAAATGTTGATGCAGTAGGTACCACATTAGTTTTGGTTAGTTATTACCCCTTTTGGTCTTATACCTATATCACCTATGATTTCCTTTTGGGTTGAGTCACTCTTTGAACCATTATTGATAGATGTTCTCATATAGTTGGACCGGCACAATATCAACAGTCAACAATTAGGTGAAATGAGAACTATGAAGTGGTTCATGTAGTTACTTTTCATGATCATGTTCTGACTCCATGTGATGTAGTTATTATGTATGAAGTTTATGTGCCTTTCAATGTAAAGGAACAAGCAATATTTTTAGATTGAAAACGCTAATTGCATCAATCGTTTCTATTTCTAATATTTGTTCTTTGTATTTACTTCTCTTGATGATGCATTACATCATTTATCATGATACAATAAAGACAAGCACATGCATTGCATATGATGCATATAATATAAATTCAATAGATGACACTACATGTGCTAAGTGCACATTAACTCATAACAAGATCATAGCATTTATCATTTATGATTCAAGCGAGCATTGGTTTTTACATTATTTTTAAATTTATAAATAATAATAATAATAATAATAATAATAATAATAATAATAATAATAATAATAATAAGTAAATCTAAAGATTCTAATTTTAATAGGCTATAACATTCATTAAACCCTTTTAAATGTTATTTTAATAATCTGATTATCAATTTATGATTTGTTAGAATTCAGATGTTACCATTTTTTCCCATAGAATTCAATCCAAAAATGTAATTTTGTATTTAACAAAATTTTGTACTTTTATTGTAGCATTAAGAATTCTAATAAATTCAATAAATGACATTACATGTGTTAAGTGCACATTAACTCATAACAAGTTCCTACCATTTGTCATTTATAATTCACGCGATTATTGCTTTTTAAATTTTTCTTAAATTATTATGAATAATAATAATAATTAGAATAATAAGAATAATAACAATAATTATAATAAATAAAAATAAAAAATGCTCTAGCTTTAAGTGATAATAAGTATATGAAATAGAAAATTTAAACTATAGACATATTAAACTGGAAAGATTGTAATTTAAATAACCTATAAAATTAATTAAAAACATTTAAATGTCATTTCAATTTTTTTAATAAAGTACTTATCAATTTAAGGTTTATTATAATCCAAATACTACAATTTTTTTTCTTTCTTTGCTAGAATTCAACCCAAGAATGTAATTTTGTGTTCATCAAATTTTCGTTCCTTTTTTTTTTAAGCAATAAGAATTGTAATCATATTATAGAATTACATGATAGGTCAACATACTCATTTTTAATATGAGCCTGCTACGGGCATAAGCCCAATAACAAAGACCGTGACCCATAAAAAGGGATTAAAAACCATGCTACAATTATAGATTTTTTGATAAATATAAGGAAATTGATAACATAGATATCTCAACATATGTCTGCATATATGAATATAAATATAAAGAAAAGCATATATGAGTCACGCTATACATAATCATGTACACACACACACATATATATATATATATATATATATATATATATATATATATATATATATATATATATATATATATATATACTCAACATGTAGCATTGTACATGGATTTTCAAAATAGCATAGAAATAGAAAAATAGAAGATGATAAGATGATCAACCCATGCAAATTGACCTTCTGTTAAGTAACAGTATCAATTTTACATGATGCACTCTAGATTTCCACCTAGATTTCATACTCATTTATCTCCTTATTAATCTGTGCCATTCTTTTTTTATTCCAAGCATGTTGCTTCACATCGACCTTGCTATTCTTCCACACATTTAATTTTGGTTTGTTTGAAGCTATATGTACTAAACATTGTCGTCGTTCAAACCTTGAGTCTTTTATTCAAAGATTTACATATATTTCGTGCTGTAGTGTACGATGGATTATAATGAAAATATGTTTAATCCCAAATTAGCCAGGTTAAGGAGGAGCTTAATATTGCACAGCCAGAGAAGACAAAGACAACAACATTCACTTGAACAAGATACAACGACGGGTTTGTATCTTGCTTCTCTATAGTTAGGCTAAATTGATTCCTGAACTATGTTCATTAAGGTTCTCATTTTTATTGTTTCCAACGTGTGATTTAAATGTTTTAGGTTCAAGCAGGACACCAATACTTCCCCTTAAGAGAAACTCAGCCGTGCTTATGCGCGAATCGTCTTCATCACGGCAATCGGACACGTCAATCGATCTATCCTCATTAACAAATTTGGTTGATCATCCTCAACTGCATGGGACTAGAAATGACGTTACTGCATCCATAGAAAAAAACTGCCCCACCTTTTCCCACCCGAGGCGTACTCCTCTTGCAGACATGTCTAACGGTATTACGCACTTTCGTAGCCTGTTTAATTGGTTCAACGAGCAAATTTGGTCCATCAGGTGTTCTGTGAGAATAAAATTCTGACCATTTACTTTGCAGTTCACCAAAGTAGCCACCAAGCTTATGATTCCAGCGTTGGAACGATTCAGGAAATATATCCCGACTGCTCAAATGGTTGTATGGAAAATCTTCCCAAGAGCTATAATACCAACAATAGACCACCCATTGAAGTTGACATTGGGACTAATAACTGGATCCAATGGTGGGCACAATGACTCAATTTTCTTTATTATCTGAGGTATATGCATTACTTATAGGTTATTTGAAATTCGTTATGGCACTAATGAAACATTTCTATTGCATTCCCGTTTCTATATTTGCATCAGCTCAAGTCAAAATGCAACCAACCATGTAAGGAGGCATGTATGTGAAAAATCTAATGCAAAGCATACCTACAAGCGCTCCACCAAACTCCATCATCATATTCACGGTTAGCCTTTTCGCAACGTGCTCTTTCCTTTAGAATTTTCTACTATAGGGATCATGTACCAAACAGCGGATGGATCATAATAATTAAGTATTAAACTTGCAGGGAATGTGCAAACTGTATCACTATCACAGAAGACACACCTTCCTTATGGAGTCCCTGAGGCCTCAGCTATAATAGATTGTACCCAAAATACTAATTATTTAATGACGGAGGATCAAGGTAGGACCTCTAACTGATAAGTCCTTTAAATTGTATTTTACCTTTATATTTCGTCGACAAAAGGTTAGCATGGTGGCCACAAGATACCCTTACTAAGCTAAATGAATAAATAATTACAGATATTTTAGTTTCAAATTATAAATATTTTTTGTGGTTCCTATAATATAAATATATCAATGTTCAACAAAATGTATTTTCATATATTTTTGTCCCATTGAAATTTTTTTTCAACAGATCAAGACCATCAACACTTGGTGCACAATGTGGCAGCTTTTCACGAAGAAGGTTTGACGATATAGTTACTATTCATGCAGATATTATTAGCGTATAATTCACTTATATTGAAACATGAAACTCAGATGTGGAATTCATCATCATGTGACATGCCATTTCAAATTTCAGATGCTTGGGATGCAGGTGATCCAGTGCACCGTTGTTTGTACTGCAATGCATCAATGTGGGAAGACGAGAAACTATCAAAAAGTAGGAGAAATGCTATACCGAAATTTGGACTATGTTGCATGGATGGTAAAGTAGAACTTCCAATACTAAAAATGGTACCACAAACACTGCAGGACCTACATAGTATGAATAATGACAGAGCAAGGTACTTCCAAAAAAATATAAGAAAATTTAACTCGATGTTTTCATTTACATCAATGGCTGGAAAAGTCAATCATGCTATCAATAACGGGTCAGCACCACCAACTTTTTCTTTGAGTGGTCAAAACTACCATTCCATTGGAAGCTTAATTCCTTCTGACAATAATAGGCCAAGGTTTGCTCAACTGTATATATATGACACTGAGAATGAAGTGCAAAATCGGGTAACTGCCGTGAGGTAATTCCTGTTTATTGTTATAAATCTAGATCTGAAATAATTTATTATCCACACAACTTAAAATGCACTATAATCGTTCATCTTTGAGTCTAACACATTGTACAACATCTTTGTTCTAATTTCAGCTCTATGGAAGCATCAAATATTGTTGACTATCAGATTGTGACTGATCTTAAAGAGATGTTAGATGTGCACAATCCTCTTGCAAAGACCTTTCGGTTTGCCAGAGATAGATTTGCAGAGGGTTCAAACCCAAAAATCAAATTGAAGCTAATCAGAAAGCGGGATAAGGATGGAAGAGTATATAACTTACCAACTGTGTCTGAGGTTGCAATTTTAGTTGTAGGGGACATTGACGACTCAATTCTTGAGAGGGATATTATAGTACAATTCATGTCAAACAAGTTGCAAAGGATTGATGTTCTACATCCGTTGTACTTGGCTCTTCAATATCCTTTATTATTCCCTTACGGAGAAGATGGTTTTAGGGTTGGCATCCAAACATCCGTTCGTTATGGACATGATGCTCATAAGAAAAGGAAGACTATCAGCATGAGGGAGTTTTTTTCATACCGAATACAAATGCGATGCAATGAATCACCAATACTTTTACAATCAAGGAGATTATTTCAGCAATTTTCAGTTGATGCATATACTATGATCGAGGCAGAACGACTTAGCTTTATTAGGCACAATCAACCAAAACTAAGGGTTGACAAGTATAACGCACTATATGAGTCTTTGGTTCGGGGAGAGGCGAATGCTGTGTCAACTGGGCAGAGGATAATCCTTCCTAGCAGCTTCACTGGAGGACCTAGATACATGTTTAATAACTGTAAAGATGCCTTTGCAATTTGCAAGTATGCGGGTTACCCAAGTTACTTTATCACCATAACATGCAACCCTGAGTGGGATGAGATTAAGCGTCTTTTGAAAGATACCGGATTCAAAGCAGAAGATCGGCCTGACATAGTTTCAAGGATTTTTAATATCAAGCTGAGTCAATTGATTGCAGACTTCAAGCAAGGAAAGTTCTTTGGCAAAATATCTGGCTGTAAGTATAGATAATGTTATGCTTGATTACATGTCGCCTCATTTTTTTTAATTAGTCACCTTATTTGCAGACGTGTGCACAGTAGAATTCCAGAAGCGTGGTTTACCGCACGCTCATATACTGTTGTTCATGAATCCTCTATTTAAGCCAAAAACACCTGACGATATAGACAAGCATATATCAGCAGAGATCCCTGACAAGCATAGCAGGCCTAAGCTATATGCAGCAGTTGAGAAGTTCATGGTCCATGGTCCATGTGGCAGGCATAACAATGCCAGCCCATGCATGTCCAACGGTCGTTGCTCTAAGTTTTTTCCAAAACAATTTAGATCAAGGACTGTAATTGATGAGGCAGGATTTCCCAAGTATAGAAGAAGAGACAATGGCAGAACAATCATGAAGAAAAACATAGTTCTCGATAACTCATACATTGTCCCGTACAACCGATCGTTGTTGCTAAAGTACTGTTGCCACATCAACGTTGAGCATACATGTCAAACATCGGCAATAAAATATCTTTTTAAGTATGTTCACAAAGGAAATGATCGTGTCACTGCTTCTTTCTATCAGAGCAACGAAGAAGGGCAACTTGAAAAGGTTATTGATGAGATCAGGAATTATTACGATTGTAGGTACATATCAGCCTGCGAAGCTGTTTGGAGAATATTTGGATATGACATACAACAAAAAGAACCTTCAGTCATTAGATTACCTTTTCACTTGCCGGACGAACATCCGGTGGTTTTTAGAGACTATGAAAACATAGTTGACGTCATTGACAGAGTTGATGGCAGGCCTACAAAGATGCTAGCATGGATGCTTGCAAATAGGTTGTTTCCATTTGGTCGTACTCTTACATATAGCCAGTTTCCAAATAAGTTCGTCTGGAAGGAAGACATTTCTTTGTGGATGCCAAGGAAACAAGGATTCTCAATCGGCAGACTTACTCATGTTCCACGAGGAAGTGGTGAAGACTATTACTTAAGACTTTTGCTCAACATTCAAAAGGGGTGTGTAAGTTTTGTTGACATACGTACAGTTGCAGGCGTTGTGTACAGCACATTCAAGGAAGCATGTTACGCATTGGGCCTTCTGCAAGATGACAAAGAATTTGTTGATGCCATCTTAGAAGCAGGTAATTGGGCTTCTGCAAACTACATCCGTGACCTTTTCGTCGTGCTCTTATTGTCAAACAATATGGGCAGACCTGAAAATGTGTGGCAACAATGTTACAATGTTTTGTCTGAAGACATTCTTTATTTTCAGAGAAAATCCATACAGTCTGTAGGTAAGTTGAATTGTTACATCTTTGTTCGTGGTGCTAATTTATATTAAATTCAAGTAATTTATGTCTAATTAATATGTGCATCGTTGTGTATCCTTGATAGACCTGCAACTATCCGAAGATCAGATAATAAATCTGACACTTTCAAAGATAGAGGAAAAACTACAGGCTAATGGCAGATCACTCAGAGAGTTTGATGGGATGCCTTTTCCAAGCTTTGGCACTATTGAAGGGTTAGATGATCGGTTAATCATGGATGAATTAAACTTTGACGTCGATGGTCTGCGCAATCAGTTGGATAGGAACTTAACAAACATGAATGTAGATCAAAGGAAAGCATTCGATGTGATTATCAATGCAGTAAATGAAAATCAAGGTGGCTTTTTTTTCGTCTATGGGTATGGTGGAACCGGTAAGACATTTCTCTACAACACTCTCTCAGCAGCTATAAGGAGCAAAGGGGAAATTGTTCTGAATGTGGCATCTAGCGGTATTGCTTCTTTGTTGCTTCCAAATGGACGCACTGCACATTCAAGGTTTAAGATACCCTTGGACTTGAACGAGGACTCGATTTGTTGCATTAAGCAAGGCACCTCATTGTCTAAGCTGGTTTGCAGAGCAAAACTTATTATATGGGATGAGGCACCAATGTTGAATAAACTGTGCTATGAAGCTCTCGACAGATGCCTAAGGGACATTCTTAGGTTTGAGCCTTACTATAATTCAGAACTACCATTTGGAGGAAAGGTTGTGGTTTTAGGTGGTGACTTCAGGCAAATTCTACCTGTAATTCCAATGGGATCTCGCCAAGATATTGTCCAAGCTACCATAAACTCATCTTACCTATGGGAACACTGTAATGTATTAAGGCTAACAATTAACATGCGTTTAACTGTTAGGACAACTTATACGTCACTCAGTGATGTTTCTCAGTTTGCTTCATGGTTGCTAGACATAGGTGATGGTATTGCTGGAGATTCCACTGATGGTGAGTCTATTGTGGTAATTCCCGATGAAATTATAATTCAAGATTTTGACCAATTGGTTGACTTTGTTTATCCCGACCTGTTGCTTAACATCAACAACACATCATTCTTCAAAGATCGTTCAATTTTGGCCCCAACGCTAGAAGTTGTCAACGATGTAAACTCATTTATAATGCAACGTGTGGATGCTGATGCGAAAACTTATTTAAGCTCAGATACTTTGTGTCTCGAAGAAGGAAACATGGAATCTGAATTGGATACGCTTACACCAGATGTCCTCAATGCAATTAATTGCTCTGGTTTGCCGCCCCATGAGTTGACTCTAAAAGTGGGTCTTCCGGTCATGCTACTACGTAACATTGACCAGTCAAACGGATTATGTAATGGAACAAGATTACAGGTAAGGAGATTAGGTAACCATGTAATTGAATGCATTACGCTAACAGGAGGCAAAATAGGCCAAGTTGTCCTGATACCGCGCATGAATATGATTCCCAATAACCAGTCTTTGCCATTTAGATTCCAACGGAGACAGTTCCCGATCATTGTTTCATTCGCTATGACCATTAACAAATCTCAAGGACAGACCTTAAGCACAGTTGGATTGTATTTACCAAGACCGGTATTTACGCACGGTCAACTATACGTTGCATTATCAAGAGTAACGTCAAAGAGTGGCTTGCGAGTGCTAATTCAGAATACTAGATCATCGTCGACAAACTCGACAATAAATGTTGTGTATAGAGAAGTATTCCAAAATATTACATGATGATGTCAATGCAATATATACTCTCTTTAGCATTTTTCAAATTTATCAACCAGTGATGTATTCTAAGTATTTTGAGCTCAAATTAACAACGTCGTGTTTGTATTTCTATATCATATGCAACATAATTTCATTTTTTGGTGGCATACCCGTGCATGGCACGGGGGAATTCACTAGTATTTTACTATTTTATGGCTTCAACATATATACAGTATATGATTATATATTTCTAATCTATATACAGAGGGACGAGCATAGTGTTCGTTCCCAAAAATTTTGTTATAATTTAATTTTGATATATAGTATAAATAATTTTATATAATCATTTATTAAATGATTTTAAATACAATTTAAAAATGAACTATTTTTATTAATATATCAAATTAAAGGTGATCTTAAAATTTGAAAGACTAAGAGATGAATTTTCTCATGAAGCTAACTTAGAATCTCATTCATAACAAGGTGGAAACTCAGGTACAATCGTAAAGTTGATACTTGAGAGTAGTTAGATGATTTGACTAATTTGACTAAATTTTCATTTAACGGCTCTCACATATAACTTCAGGTGAAGTCGAATTTACTTGAGTTTTCACCTCATAACAATCAATTATTCCTTACTAATGACTTAAAATTTTTTTTTGTTTCAATATATTGTTTTTTTAATATATAAAAAAATTAAAACGATAATTATTAAGAAATAAAAGTTAACAATACAATAATGTTGCTATCAATAATGAAGAAATTGATGATGAGGTTTCAATCTTCTCTGTTCAATTACTCGATCTTAATTACCTTGCTAATCAATAATCACTTCAATATAAAAATTAAGTAAGAAACCTAATACAACTCAACAATTATTTATTTATTTATTTAAAAATAAAAATTCAGGTACAATTAATTTCATGTGAAGTTAATAAAAAAAAGAGTTAGAGCTTTGAAAATATAAAAGGGAATGTATGTGAATATTAATAGGCCATGTGAATATTAATAGGCCATGAAAAAAGAAAACAAAAAAAAAACACGTTTCTCTAATTTTCTTTTATATGCTAACTGAATCATCTTTCATCATCAGATTCAAACTGGTATCATGAGCCAAGCAATCTTCTATGGTTTCAAGCATGTAATTGTCTACCTCTCGTGAAAGATCTACTCTCTTTGTGTCTGAAATTATTGGAAAGCCTCCAATCGCGAAAGATCTACTCTTTTTGGTCATCGAACGCCAACCCTTATCAGTACCCTCACTTCACTTGCTGTCGTCGCCCTTGTTCACCTCCGCCGCATCTCTTCGCTGGTCGCCAATCATTTCTATCCTGCCATTCTGAAATTTCAGAAAGCCCTTCCCCACAACATCGAATCATCTCCCGAAACGCCAGCGTTTGTTTGGATTCATGGCTAAAATCATTCCATTACCCACCGGTTCCACCAACAAATTCTTTCACTCCATACCTGTTCTTGATAAACTCGATAAGAACTCTTACAAAACATGGTTGCAGTTGGCTCTTCATGCAATTACCGTAAATTTCCTCAAAGATCATCTGATTCCAGAATAAATTCCTCCAAAACTTTCAACAGAGGCTGAGAGACAAGCAAACACTGAATCTACAGCATACAAAGACTGAAAAGCCAAAGATCATTACTTGATGACTTGGTTACTCTCGTCCATGGAAACGTCAATCAAGAACAAGATGCTTAATTGTGCTTTTGCTTATCAAGTATGGCAGCACATTCAAGATTATTTCTCTCACACTTCCAAGATTCAGGTAAAATAATTAAAACTCAAACTTAAAACCATCAAGAAAGCAGGATTATCCGCCACAGAATACCTCAAACAGATTCAGACAGTAGTAAATTCTTTAACTATTATTAGCTATGAATTTACTGTCAATGAGCACAATGATGCCATTTCTGATGGGCTAACCGAAGACTACTCTCTGTTTCTTTTATTTTGTCAAAATCTGATAATATCACTATTTTAGAAGTAAAATCCTTGCTTCTTGGGCATGAAGATATGCTTGAGAGATTTTGAAAAACTGAACTCGGGCATATACAATCCAATTTCACTCAAACATCATTTGGTAGAGGTTTTGGTAGAGGGTTTCAAACAAGAAGAAGAAGAGGAAGAGGAACTACTAGGAGTTATGGTAGAGGATTACAATTTCAGAATTCTTTCTCATCAAGACCACAATGTCAACTTTGTGGTAGGTTTGGTTACACTGCAATTTCATGCTTTCAACGGTATGATCAACAATTTTCTCCTCAATCTAGTTTTGGTCAAAACTCATCCCCTGTTCCTACTTCCACCCCGTCCAATTTTCAGAATCCACGATCTTTTATGGCTACTACGTCAAATTTCTCTGAACATATCTCCCACATTGGTCATAGTTATTTGGTGTCTCTTGATACAAATCAAAAGTTTTTATTGAGAAATTTAATTCATGCTCTCGATATGTTTGAACATTTGATAAGCGTACAAAAATTTGCTCAAGATAACAATTGTTTTTTTGAATTTCATGCTAATCATTGTGTGTGATGAGTTTGGAAAACTCCAAATTAATTTGACGATGATCAAACATTATTAAAATAATTAATCACAAAATTATTAATCTGAAGTTTTATTCACATTTGTTAATTAATAATTTTGTTATTTGCAGATTTTGTTTTGGGCCAAAAATGACAAGCCCAATGTGAAGTTAACATTCAGCCTTTGGTATAAAATATTGAAAAATATATATGGCTGAATTAGTGATATGATAATTGGGCCAGATTTTGTTGAACAAGCCCAAATTAATATTTGCTACAAGACCATCAAGGCTTGGTCCGAAAAATTGAAAAAAGAAAGAAAGCAATATTGTATGCCTTCCTCGGTTACCCACTTTCATCATAGAATGGATTTCAAAATTCAATTAACTTGTATTAATAGCATTGGAAATATGAAAGAAAAAGTGAAAATTGATTTGATGGCCTTTAATGTTTTACACGTTACTAGGCATGGGGTTTTGGTAACTTAATTCATTTTAATTCTATTTCTTAGTTCCATTGAAAGCTTTTTCTGCATTCTCTCTCTTCTCTTTCTTTGCTTTTAGTCATGTCACAGGAAATAAGAAGAATTAAGTTATCAGAGATGAGGCACTGTAGCAGTGAAGCTAGAAGCAAGGAAAGGGCCATTGTGATGATGGCGTTATCAAAAAGAAGATCCATAGTAGGGTGCGGCTGAGATCTTTGCCAGTAATGGTAAGATGTGGTGAAAAGATCTCAAGCTCTTCATACCCAAAAATGAAAGAGATCCAACTCAATCAGAAAAAAGATCCCTTGGGTATGGCTCGTCTTTACTCTCTGATCAACCACCACAGAAGGTAGCTACTGTAGCTACGTGGAGGAAGAGGCAGAAGATAGAACAGATGGAGCTGTCAAGCATCAAGGACTCATCATGGGTCAGGAATTCTTCTTGGGGAGCAAGTCAAGATGGAAGGCCCGGATTGATGAAGGTTGGTGAGAAGGAATGAGAAAGAGGTAATTGCATGTTGGATTTTGCATTCGGTTCTCTCTCTTCTCTCTTTGGTCGAACCAGTTTTGTTGCTTGAAGAAGAAGAAGATTAGCTCGGTTCAACCATTTCAACCTCGGAGGCTTTTCCTTCTATAATAAGGGTGAACAGCCAAGACTTGAAGTAAGGAGAAAAGAGTGAAAGCACAAAGTTCTCATAGCTACCCAAGCTTGCAGAAGTTCTTCTCCTTCAATGTGTTTCATGTTGTATTTTTCTGTTTAGTTTTATCTGTCTTGAGTCTCACGGAAAAAGGCAAACAATGAGGTTTGTATGAAAAAGCCATAGAGCGGAAAAAGACAGAGTATACAACATTAAAAGAAAAAGCCATAGGTGTCCTTAGAGGTCCTTTGTACATCTGTGTTATGTTTCATGATTCTGTGGGAATTCCCTTGCAAGTTGGGCTAGCACTTAGCAGTTGAAAGCTTGGTGGGTGACCAAGTCAAGTTCAGGATTGGGGATAGATTCTGGACTTGTCCCGGATAGGAAGGGTAGTTCCTAGGAAAAATTGGTGTCTGTAATCTGCATGATTATAGTGAAATTCCATCATTGTTGTAATAGAGACTGGATGTAAGCTGCATTGCACTTAGCAGCTGAACCATGATACTTCTTGGTGTGATTCTCTCTCTTCTACTCTATTTCGATTTCTGCTGTAGAGGAGATAAAACTGAAAAACATCTCTTGACTGGTTACAAGACAAAAAGAAAAAGTATCTTGGCTGGGTAGGAGACAAAAATAAAAAATATCTCCTTAAGGCATTCTAAAAGACAGCAAGCATTACAAGACAAAAGGGGGCTAAGATTCAACCCCCTTCTCTTAGCCACTGATTACCATCAATTGGTATTAGAGCTTGGTCTCAAAGAGATCAAGCTTTGCAACTTGGAGAAAAGATCCAGATGGCAGAGAACAGTGGCCCAAACCTGGTGTCCTACAATCTAACAGAAGGACAGTCAAGCAACAGACCTCCTCTCTTTAATTAATGGAAAAAACTACACTTATTGGAAGGAAAGAATGAAGATTTTTGTACAAGCAGTAGATTATAGACTCTGGAAGATAATCCTGGAAGGTCCTCAATTTTCAACCACCACAAGTGCTGAAGGAATAGTCTCTCTCAAGCCCGAAGCCAGTTGGACTGAAGAAGACATAAAAAAGATGGAGCTCAACACCAAAGCTATCAACTTGCTCAACTGTGCAATCACCTTTGAGGAATACCGACGGAAATCATGATGCACAACAACAAAGAAAATTTGGGACAAACTTCAAGTCACTCATGAAGGAATAACCCTAGTCAAGAAGACCAGAATAGACATGTTAAATAGAGAATATGAAATGTTCTCAATGAGGGAAGGAGAATCAATAGATGAACTGTTCGAACGGTTCAACATCATCATCAATGGCTTGGATGCTATGGGAATTACGTATCCTGAATCTGTGCTTGTGAGAAAAATTTTAAGAAGTCTCACAAAAGAGTGAAAAACTAAGGCTATAGTGATATCTGAGAGTAGTGGTCTTGATTCTATGACATATGATTACTTGAGAGAAAATCTACTTGCATTTGAAAACACATATTTGAAAAATGATTCAAAAAGAAAAGGAATAACTCTCACATCTATTTCTAAACCTCTGGATGATAAATCCAGTGATCACTCTTTTGAAAATGAATTTGTTTTATTTGCAAAAAAATTCAGGAAAATGGTGAAACTGAAGAAAATAAGAAAAGGAAGCAGCTCAAGGAAACAAAAGAAGGACTTCAGTAAAGTGATCTGTTACAACTGCAATGAAACTGGGCATTTCAAATCCGATTGTCCTAAGTTGAAAAAGGAGAAAAAGCTGAAGAAGGGAAAGAAGAAAGGATTGATGGCTTCTTGGGAAGACTTGGAAAATGACTCAGAAGATGATGAAGAATCAGAAACCAAGTCTCAACCGTGCCTTATGGCAGATCACGTTGAACAGGTAGTATTTCATAACAATGACACTGAAGATCTTCATCTCATGATTGATCATCTTTCTAAAAAAATTAGATGCTTCCTAAGTGAAAACCAAGATCTTGAATAACAAATTACTATTCTTAAATCTGAAAATGGTTTTCTCAAAGATAAGTTAAGGGAGGCTGAAACTGCTGTTGAACTTGTTGAAGAAAACAAGCAGTTAAGAGCTCAACTTAAAAGCTGTGAATTCCATCATTCTG
The DNA here is from genome assembly GCF_003086295.3 of Arachis hypogaea. Lineage (NCBI taxonomy): Eukaryota > Viridiplantae > Streptophyta > Magnoliopsida > Fabales > Fabaceae > Arachis > Arachis hypogaea. Next base: position 94,299,023 of record NC_092040.1, read on the forward strand.
TGACTGTAAATCTGAATTACTTAGAAGAAAATGATTGGTTGCATAAAGAGATAAGAAGGCTTAAAGAAGACTTAGCCAAGTTTACTCAAAGTTTTGAAAATCTAAATCAAATCTTGACTAGTCAAAAACCTCTTTATGATAAAGCTGGTTTGGATTTTCATAAAACTCTAAAATCTGTTGAGAAAACCTTCTTTTGTAAACATGGCTTCATCTTCTAATAATACAAGGTTTCAAAACCCAACAAGCTTTAGCAAAACAGCATCTCCAAGGTTTTGTAGATTTTGTAATCGGAGTGGTCATTTTTCCATTCAATATTTTTTATTGAAAGAATGATTGGAAATAAAGTTTGTAAAGTTGTTTGTGATACAATGGCTTGGGACAAAGAAGATGGTTTAACGTCAAAGGATCCAAAAAGATTTGAATACCTAAGGTCACTGGAGCTTATTTTGTAGGTGTGCCTAGCATTTAAGCGAAAGGACAATATGTGGTACATGGATAGTGGGTGCTCTAGGCATATGACCGGAAAGGCAACCTTTTTCATAAAGTTTGATGAATATGATGGAAGGTTTGTCACATTTGGTGATAATGGAAAAGGAAAGATAGTGGCCATTGAAAAAGTTGGTAAAAGTTTTTCTTCTTTTATAAATGATGTTCTTCTTATTGATGGTTTGAAACACAATTTATTAAGCATTAGCCAATTACGTGATCTTGGATATGAAGTTATTTTTAGAAAATTGGTTTACTTAGTTATTTGTGAAAAATCTGGAAAAATTTTGTTTGAAGCGAAAAGGTGCAACAATGTGTATGGATTGACTCTTGAGGATTTGAAAGATTAAAAGGTGACATGTTTTACCTCTCTTGAATCTGAAAAATGGCTTTGGCATAAGAAATTAGGTCATGCTAGCATGTACCAAATTTCTAAGCTAGTTAAGAAAAACTTGGTTAGAGAAATTCCAAACATTAAATTTGATAAGGATATTACTTGTGATGCTTGTCAATTAGGAAAACAAGTAAAATCCTCTTTTAAACGAAAAGATGGAATTTCAACCAAGAGGCTATTGGAAATGTTACATATTGATCTTTTTGGTCTAACAAGAACTCAAAGTTTAGGAGATAAACAATATGGCTTAGTGGTGGTGGATGATTACTCTAGATTCGGTTGGGTATTTTTTCTTGCTCATAAGGATGATGCTTTCCATGCTTTCTTAACCCTTTGCAAAAGAATTCAAAATGAAAAAGATTTGAAAATTGCTCACTTAAGAAGTGATCACAGAAAAGAATTTGAAAATCAAGAGTTTGAAAAATTTTGTGATGATTTTGGAATTGCTCATAACTTTTCATATCCTAGAACCCTCAACAAAATGGGGTGGTTGAAAGAAGGAATAGAAGCTTTCAAGAAATGACTAGGGCTATGCTATGTGAAAATGAGGTTCTAAAATTTCTATGGCCTGAAGCTGTAAATATAGCTTGTTATATTTTGAATAGGACTATCATTAGAAAAGGGTTAAAGAAAACTCCTTATGAGCTATGGAAAGGAATCCCTCCTAATCTTAAGTATTTCCACATATTTGGATGCAAATGTTTTGTGCTTAATAATAAAGAAAATCTTGAAAAATTTGATCCAAAAGCCTATGAGGGAATGTTTGTTGGATACTCCACCACTAGCAAAGCGTATAGAATTTATCTCAAAGATCATAGGACCATAGAGGAATCCATACACATTTTTTTTTGTGATACTAATTCAATTTCCAGTATTGTAGATGATGATACAGGTGGTGAAGATTTTATCAATCAGGAAGTGAGTAAAGAAAATTCCAAGGCTGTCCCAAATGAAGATCCTGCCTGCCTAGAAATGTCTCATCAGGAAGGAGGAGACATTTCAGTTTTGTCTCTTGAGCCAGTAAGAGAATCAGGAACAGAACAACCTGCTGAAGCTCATCAAAGCACAACCTTACTCCGAAAATTAAGAGAATAAAAGTTTATGAGGGGTTATCCTCATGATTTTATCATAGGTGACCCTTCCCAAGGAGTAACCACAAGATCCTCATCCAAAAAAAGTAAGCCGAGCCAAGCAATGTTGCTTTCTTGTCCCAAATGGAGCCTCACAATGTGAAGCAAGCTCTTGAAGACCCCTCTTGGGTCAAAGCCATGGAAGAAAAGCTAGCATAAGTTGACAAGAATGAGGTTTGGACACTAGTACCTAATCCAAATGGTAAGAAGGTAACGGATACTAAATGGGTTTTAAAAATAAATTAGGTGAGGATGGTAGTGTTGTTCGTAACAAGGCTAGATTAGTAGCCTAAGGTTACGATCAAGAAGAATGTATTGATTTTGATGAGTCTTTTGCTCCGGTAGCAAGAATGGAAGCAATTAGATTGCTTCTTGCCTATGCTGCCCATAAGGGTTTTAGAATGTTCCAAATGGATGTAAAATGTGCTTTTCTTAATGGCTTTATAGATAAAGAAGTATTTGTAGCACAACCTCCCGGTTTTGAAAATAAAGAATTTCCAAATCATGTTTCAAACTTTCAAATGCCCTTTATGGTCTTAGGCAAGCTCCAAGAGCTTGGTATGAAAGGCTTAGTGCCTTCTTATTGGAAAATCAATTTCAAAGGGATACCACCGATACTACTTTATTTATTAAGGTATCTAATGATGATATTCTTCTTGTTCAAGTTTATGTGGATGATATAGTGTTTGGATCGGCCAATGAATCCTTGTGTGAAGAGTTTGGAAAACTCATGACTAGTGAGTTTGAAATAAGTTTAATGGGAGAACTAACATTCTTTCTTGGTCTCCAAATTAAACAAACTCCTAGTGGCACTTTTATTCACCAAGAAAAATATGCTAAAGAATTTTAGTCAAAAAATTTGCCCTAGAAAATTCCAAACCTATGGGAACACCAATGCATCCAAACACTAAGCTTGAAAAGGATGATGATGACAAAGATGTGGATGAAACACGGTATAGAGGAATGATAGGTTTACTCATGTATCTTACCTCCTCTAGACCGGACATAGTTCAAAGTGTGACTGTATGTTCAAGGTTTCAATCTCACCCAAAAGAATCCCACCTTTCAGCTGCCAAAAGAATCATTAGGTATATTAAGGGAATATGTGATTATGGCTTATGGTATCCTATATATGATGACTTTTGTGCAGTGGATTTTTGTGATGCAGATTATGCGGGAGATCGAGTAGATAAAAGGAGCACATCCAGAATGTGTTGCTTCCTTGAAAGCTCACTAAATATGTGGTCAAGCAAGAAACAAGCCACAATTGCTCTATTCACAACCAAAGCTGAATATATATCTGCCTCTGCATGTTGTTTATAATTAATTTGGTTGAAAACTCAGTTGGATGATTACAAATTGAAAATCAATAGCATACCCTTATTTTGTGATAATATGAGTGCAATAAACATTTTCAAAAATTTTGTTCTGCACTCTAGAACCAAGCACATTGAAGTGAGATATCATTTTATTAGAGAACATGTGCAAAAGGGAACAATTGATATTCAATTTGTAAAATCCGAAGAACAGCTTGCTGACATTTTTACTAAACTCTTGTGTGAAGACAGATTCTGCTCTCTGAGAAGCAATTTAGGAATGTTAGAATTGAATTCTATTGATAAATTGTGATTTTTCTGATTCTGTTTAGTTTTGTCTCATAGGTAGGGAGGAGAGTTGAAGACGTGATGAACAAGCCTTGATTCAGGGGGAGACTGGTATTGAACTGATGATAATGAACTTGGGCCCAACCAAATCTTCTTTGACCTTATCCATGACTCTGGCCCATTTTGAGTTCCTCATTTTTAATAATATTTTTTTGAAAGTTGTCACATCATATCTTGTTGAAAAGAGATCTTGTCAAATCATAATCTCTTTTCTTATTCCCTCCATTAATTCTAGGAAAAGATTTTCAGTTACTTTCCCTTGTTGATAACTGCAGCATTAAATGCCCATTACCCCCATTAACTCCTCTCCACTCAGCATTTAATGTGGCCACTCCCTCTCTCCAATCCAACTCATTCGGCCATCCCTTCATCTCCTCACCTTCCTATTCACTTCTCTTCCATTATGAAAAAGAAGGTTGCGCCTAGGAAGAGTAGTCGAACCCCACATTTCAAAATTCCTCCATCTTCTTCTACTCCTCACAATCACACTCATATCCATATTCACTCTACTTCATCTTTTTCACCCTCTTCTCAGTCAACTGAAGCCATGAGGAGGAAAGTCATTGCTTAGAGAACCTCATCTCGAAAGAAGATTGGAAAGGAAAAGGATCCGGTGATAGAAGAAGAAGAAGAGGAGTCACAATCCTCTCCACCTCTGTCACCTCCAAGGAAAACAACTCCACATGCTTCTGGCCGCAGCTCACAGCGCACAAAAGGACATGTTCTTCGAAACACAAGAGAGCCACCAAACTTGGATTCTCTTGATTTCAAAAACAAGTACAACAAAAATCATTCACATTTTGATCCTGCTAGGTTCAACTCATGTGCTGCTTATGAGTTTCACTCCAAAGTTCTAGTCAACCGCAAACTGTGTTTCTCTTATGCAGTTTCTCTGGAAAATCTATTTGAAAAGGGTATTGATCTATCTAATCTCTTTGATAAAATCAAATTGTCTCCTCTGCTCAATATCCGCAAACCGGTCTACCCTAATCTAGTTCGCGAATTCTATGCGAACATGAGGTACATTGATGGAGCAATCCACTCATATGTCAAGAAGGTACATCTGTCTCTAAATAGAGAGACCATCAGTGCTGCACTAGGATATGAAGATAATGGACCTAGGGCTGCACACGGATTGGATCGGATCGGATATAGCATAAAATTCTATCCGATCCGCACTGCACTCATCGGATTGGATCGGATACGATATGCAATTTTTCAGGCCAGATCCGATCCGATTCTATCTGCAAATATGTGGATCGGATCGGATCTGATATCGGGTATATCCGCATAATTAAAAAAATGTTTTCAAATTCCATTTGGCTATTTTTACAAAAAAAAATTTATTTTTCACCTGTTTAAGCATATTTAATTCTAAAATATTATCAATAAAAGATCTCTTGAATAAAAAAAAAATAATAACACAAGATTTAAGTTTAATTATTCTAAGTCAGTACAACATAAAAAATAAAAACGAGATATCATAAAATTCATAAAACAACACACTAAAATTCATATCACATTAGGGTTTATTTTCTTAAACTATGCTATTTATATGTGATGTACGGATATGCGAGTTTGCAGATTGGATCCGCGGATATCACTGCCAAATTTGCAATCTGATCCTACCATAGTGCGGATCAGATAATATCCGCAAAATTCAGATCGGATGCGGATAATTACCGTGGATATGCGGATATTATCCGATCTATGTGCAGCCCTAAATGGACCGATGGCATATATGACAGGAAAGTGGGATTCTCAAGTTGGAGTCTTTTATCAGATTGCTCTCACTCAAGTTTGTGAAAAATTCTCTGCATTGGATGGGACGGTTTTGACTCATAAAGCTCTTGGACCTGTAAGAGCATTACTTCACCACATCATTAACCATATTCTGATGTCTCAGAGCAGATCATATCAGAGGGTAATAGTTTGTGATACTCTGATTTTATTTTCTATTATCACTTCATCTCCTATCTCTTTTGCTTACTTAATGATTTGTCATATGTGGGAATGTGTACAAAGTGACAAAAAGGCAAACTTGCCTTATGGTATCTTTCTTACCTGCATTTTCGAGCATTTTAATGTTGATGTGCTCAATGAACCTATAGAGAACAGGGTTTCAACTTTGAAAGGAGGAGGAATTTCTAAAGCCATGAAATGTAAAAAGGGAAAAAGCGCTGTTGCCTCATATGATGAAACTGAATATTATCACTCAAACTCTTCCAAACTTTCTGACTCAGTCAGTCAAAGATGTGCTGCAAGAATTCTCTCAGATGACCCATTTGATGATCAAATCTTTCAAGGAAGCCAGAAAACACGCTTATGAAAATGAGAAGGCTTGAAAAAAGTGTCATGAGAGAATTAATCTACTGATCAACAGCTTTGAAAAGGACATGGGTGATGCGGATGAAGACAATGAATCCTTTGGCTCTGATGTTAATCTTTCTTATGCTTGATATATTCCTAGCTGATAGTACCTTTTAAACTCTGTTATCTTTTATTGCTTTCTTATTCTGGTATTTTGTAACTGTTAGATAACTGTACTTGGATACTCTGGACCTTTGTGTTTTGGTGAAAATAAATATTCTGCATTTTGGCATATTGTTTTCATTTGTTTTGCAGGACCCCATTGATGACAAAAGTGGGAGAAAAGTTGGAAAAAAATTGAAAAACAGGAGCTGAAATCAATTTGATTAATGATTACCCTTGTGCATGTGTTCTAATCTTATTTTTATATTTTATGATATATGCTCTGGTTTATGCACTATCATGCTCTGAATTTGGCTGTGATATTTTGATTAAGCTTTGTTTTCCTAAATCTGCCAATTTCATGAAGTTTGAATGTTGACTGTATATCTCAGAAAATGCTTCATAGATCATGAATTACTGTTTTATTTGGCAAATTTTCTCTTGGTAGGAATCTGTTTTAACAAGAACTATTTTGTTAATTTGAAGTACGTTGAGTCTTAGTTATATGTTGAAATGTACTCTGAAAATACTCAAGCATGCTTTAATTTGGTTGTGAAATTGAGAAGAAAATCATTTATATAACAAATTAGGTTTTGACTATCATTTCACCTTTGCTCATAAATCAAGTTGTTCAACATAATTTAATATTCAATATGTTGAACAAATTGTGGCTTTAAGCTTGGTTTAAGAATGTTACATGTAATGCTTCCTTCAATAAAAAGGCACATATTAAGGGGGAGCTATGTAACAAATGGAAAGAGGGAGGATTCCAAATCTTCAAAGGGAGTACTCTTAATCCTTACTCTTTTCATTTCAATTTTTAATAATGCTTGTCATCAAAGGGGAAATTGATGAGTTTGAAAAAATCCAAATTAATTTGATGATGATCAAACATTATTAAAATAATTAATCACAAAATTATTAATTTGAAGTTTTATTCACATTTGTTAATTAATAATTTTGTTGTTTGCAGATTTTGTTTTGGACCAAAAATGACAAGCCCAATGTCAAGTTAAAATTTAGCCTTTGGTATAAAATGTTGAAAAATATATATGGCTGAATTAGTGATATGATAATTGGGCCAGATTTTGTTGAACAAGCCCAAATTAATATTTGCTACAAGACCATCAAGGCTTGGTCTGAAAATTTGAAAAAAGGAAGAAAGCAATATTGTATGCCTTCCTCGGTTACCCACTTTCATCATAGAATGGATTTCAAAATTCAATTAACTTGCATTAATAGCATTGGAAACATGAAAGAGAAAGTAGAAATTGATTTGATGGCTTTTAATGTTTTACACATTACTAGGCATGGGATTTTGGAAACTTAATTCATTTTAATTCTCTTTCTTAGTTCCATTGAAAGCTTTTTCTACATTCTCTCTCTTCTTTTTCTTTGCTTTCGGTCATGTCACAGGAAAGAAGAAGAAGTAAGTTATCAGAGATGAGGCACTGTAGCAGTGAAGCTAGAAGCAAGGAAAGGGCCATTGTGATGATGGCGTTATTAGAAAGAAGATCCACAGTAGGGTGTGGCTGAGATCTTTGCCACTATTGGTAAGATGTGGTGAACAGGTCTCAAGCTTTCCATACTCGAAAATGCAAGAGATCCAACTCGATCAGAAAAGAAGATTCCTTGGGTATGGCTCGTCTCTACTCTTTGATAAACCTCTACAGAAGGTAGCTACTGTAACTACGTGGAGGAAGAGGCAAAAGATAGAACAGATGGAGCTGTCAAGCATCAAGGACTCATCAAGGGTCAGGAATCCTTCTTGGGGAGCAAGTCAAGATGGAAGGTCCGAATTGATGAAGATTGGTGAGAAGGGATGAGGAAGAGGTAATTACATGTTGGATTTTGTATTCGGTTCTCTCTCTTCTCTCTCTGGCTGAACCAGTTTTGTTGCTTGAAGAAGAAGAAGATTAGCTTGGTTCAACCGTTTTAACCTTGTTTTCAACCATTTTAACCTTGAAGTAAGGAGAAAAGAGTGAAAGCACAGAGTTCTCATAACTACCCAAACTAACAGAAGTTCTTCTCCTTCAATGTATTTCATGTTGTATTTTTCTATTTAGTTTTGTCTGTCTTGAGTCTCACGGAAAAAGGCAAACAGTGAGGTTTGTATGAAAAAGCCATAGAGTGAAAAAAGACAGAGTATACAAAATTAAAAGAAAAAGCCATAGATGTCCTTAGAGGCCTTTGTACATCTGTGTTGTGTTTCATGATTCTGTGAAAATTCCCTTGCAAATTGGGTTAGCACTTAGCAGTTGAAAGCTTGGTGGGTGACCAAGTCAAGTTCAGGATTGGGGATAGATTCTGGACTTGTCCCAGATAGGAAGGGTAGTTCCTAGGGAGAATTGGTGTTTGTAATCTGCATGATTATAGTGAAATTCCATCATTGTTGTGATGGAAACTGGATGTAGGCTGCATTGCACTTAGCAGCTAAACCAGGATACTTCTTAGTGTGATTCTCTCTCTCTTCTACTCCATTTCTGTTTTTGCTGCAGAGGAGACAAAACTGAAAAATATTTCTTGCCTGGTTACGAGACAAAAAGAAAAAGTCTCTTGGCTGGGTACGAGACAAAAAGCAAAAATATCTCCTTAAGGCATTCTAAAAGACAGCAAGCATTACAAAGCAAAAAAGGGGCTAAGATTCAACCCCCCTTCTCTTAGTCACTGATTACCATCAATGTGGTTAAATCTCAGGGCACTCATCAGATCCTACTTGAAGGAGTGCCTAATAATAGTGTATATCAATTTTATCGTGTTGCAATTGCTACTTCTCTTCCAACTGATTCTGATTCTGTGACTTGTGCTACTTTTTCTTCTCCCTCCAGCAATGCAGCTCGTGTTTTTCCTTCTGTTTTACCTATTTTTGATTGTACTTCTTCTTTTTCACCATCTATTTCTGATGATCCTTGTGTGTTTGGTGTGAAATACTCTTCCTTCTCTGTTTGGCATGATAGATTAGGTCATGCTTCTTCTATAGTTGTTAAGAAAATCTTGAACTCATGTAACATACCTATATCAAATTCAATAAAAACATATATTTTGTGTAGATTTTGTTGTATGGAAAAAATACATTCCTTACCATTTGTTAAAGATGATTTTCAATTCAATAAGCCTCTTGACATGATTTATACATATGTATGGGGTCCTTCTCCAAATTTGTCTTACCATGGGTTTTGCTACTATGTTTCATTTATTGATACTTTTACTAGGTATACCTCTATTTTTTTTTACTATATACTAAAACTCAGGTTTTTCAAGCATTTGTTCAATTTAAGACTCAAATTGAAAATCACACTGGTCTTAAGATTAAGGCTTTGCAATCTGATCATGGTAGAGAATATGTATCCCACTCTTTTACAGAATTTCTCACTAAAAGTGAAATAGAACATCAATTTTCATGCTCTTACACCCATCAACAAAATGAAAAGACTGAAAGAAAACATAGACACATTGTTGAGATTGGATTGTCTATGCTAGCTAGAACTTCTATTCCCCTTGTTCATTGGGATGACGCTTTTTTGTCTGCAACCTATCTCGTAAACAGATTGCCATCTTCTACCACTCATGCTATATCTCCATATGAACTTTTACATAAAAAATATCCATATTATTCTTTTCTCAAGGTTTTTAGTTGTGGATATTTTTTTTATTTACGACCATACAATGATAAAAAAAATTTCTTTCAAATCTGATCTTGCTGTGTTCATTGGTTATTCTCCAAATCATAAAGGATACAAATGCTTAACTAATTCAGGTAAGATTATCATCTTTAGAAATGTGCTATTTGATTAGACAATTTTTTCTTATTCTAAATCATTTTATACACACTGCTAAACAAGCTCCTACACAATTTTCTCATACAACTTTAACTATGCATGTTCTGTATTCTTCTTCTAACATTCCTACTACTGAAAACCATTTTGGATCTTCTTTATCCCATTCCCAAGTACCTTCCTCTCACATTCACTATCTTGCAGACGCACCAACAAATCCTTGTATTTCAAACCCAATAGCCTCTTCTCCATCTCTTCCACCTGATCCAGATTCATCTCACCCTCCATCCTCTTCATCTTCAATCCCTATCTTCGGCATTGAAATTCATTTGCCCCTTCAACAACTAAATTTTTTTATTACAAATAATCATCCTATGATAATTAGATCCAAATTACCTCCTCTAGACCAAAGGTTTTTAAATTTGCACTTCCTATATCTGATTCTGATTCTCAGCATCTTTAAACTATATCCTCTTTTGTTAAGAAAGTTCTCACTTTATCACATTAGAAAGATGCTATGTTTGCTGAATTAAATGCTTTACAACGTACTCAGACTTAGAAATTGGTTGATCCTCCATCTAATAGTAAGGTTATTGGGACAAAATGGGTGTATGCTATTAAAAGATATGCTTCTGGTGAAGTGAAGAGATACAAAGCTATGTTAGTAGCCCTTGAAAATTATCACGTTGAAGGTATAGATTTTACTGAAGTATTCATTCCCATTATCAAACCTTCTACTATTCGTATTATTTTAACTATTACAATCTCCAAAAATTGGACAATTCACCAATATGACTTTAATAATGCCTTCTTAAACGGTACTCTAAATGAAACTGTCTATATTACACAACCTCTTGGTTTTATTTTACATCCTTCTTCTTAGGTTTGCATACGCAATAAGGCCATCTATGACCTAAAACAGGCTCCTAGAGCCTGGTATCTTACATTATCTTTAACTCTTGCTCAGTTTGATTTCAAGAGCACCAGGTCTGATCATTTCCTCTTTTGCTTACAAACTAGTGCTTATAGTGTGTATATATTGGTGTATGTAGATGACATACTAGTCACAGGTAATAATTCTTCAGTTATAACATCTATAATGACTAAACTAAATCACATTTTTACTCTCAAATATCTTAGTACCTTCAATTACTTTCTTGGCATAGAGGCTCTTCAATTAAAATCTAGCTCCTACCTTCTATGCCAAACTAAATATATCAAATATTTGTTGTTAAAATCTGTCAAGCATGATTTGAAACCTGTTCAACTCCTATGTTATCTTTCGAAAAGCTATCTCAATTTGGTGCTGAATCATTTGATGACCTTACACATTACAAGTCTATTGTTGGTGCCTTACAATATTGATATTCTCACTAGATCTGATATTTATTTTGTTGTCAACAAAGTCAGCCAGTTCATACACAAACCCTTGATCTCTCATTGGAAAGCTGTTAAGCGTATTCTTAGATATTTTTCCGACACAATAGATCAGGGTCTTATTTTTTATCCCTCTTCTCATTTTTCAATTTTTGCTTTTGCTGATGCAGACTGGGGCTCTGATGTGGATGACCGGCACTCAACTTCTGGGTACTGTGTTTACTTTAGTGGAAATTTGGTGGCCTGATCCAGTAGGAAGCAACACTCAGTCTAGTACAGAAGCCAAATTTCACAGTGTTGCTGATGCTTCTACGGAAATTATTTAGCTTGAAAATCTCCTGCATGAGTTACATATTCCTATCTATGGCACCCCTACGATTTACTGTGACAATACTAATGCTGTCTAAATATCTGCAAATTCGATTATGCATAGTCGTACCAAACATTTTGAGCTCAATCTTCATTTTATCTGAAACAGAGTTAATCAACAAAAATTACATATTATACATGTTCTAAGACTTTATCAAGTTACTGATATTTGTACCAAATCCTTGTCTCTAAATATTTTTGAAAAAATTAAGAGCAAATTTAAGATATTTTAAGAAATCCCGTGAGGGATGCTGAAAAGAGGAATAAACTTAAAACTAAAAAAGGATAGTTATAGATTGAGAATTAGTAAGAAGGAGTTAGAACACTAAAAATATAAAAAAGAATATATGTGAATATTAATAGGCCATAAAAAAAGAAAAACAAAAAAAACACGCTTCTCTAATTTTCTTTTATATATTAATTGAATCATCTTTCATTATTAGATTTCAACAATAATTAAAAATTATTAACATATTTAGTTAAATTATTATTTGACGATTGTTATTTTATATGTGAAATTATATGTTATCTGCACATGAGATTTTACTTTATTTAAATTCAACTATCAGCTTTTGTATGTGTCAACGTGCATACAATAATTATGCTCAAATCAGATTCGACAAGAACTTGCCATTAGAAAGAAAATTCAAAGCACTACTCATAACGCACTTGGAATCGCAATTAGTTAATGTGCCTCATCACTTCAATGGTAAGTTTTCAAATTTCAACACATTTTACATTGAGTGGATCCTCTACTATTTTAAGTTCGTGCACAAAATTACAACCCAGAGCTTAAGAATACAGAATATTCTATGCACTAGGCGCGCTTAATTTTATCAGTCTTGTCATCATATTTTCGTGGTCCATGATTATTATTATACATAGTCTATATATGGTGTGGTACACGAATTATATATCGATAATATATTAAAGAGATCATATTTAAAATTATTTTACATAACAACATTTATAATTTTATATATATCATCTGTAGTTATATATTTATTATATTTAAAATTATATAATTAATTTAATAATAATTAATGAATATTATTTGAATTAATTTTTTTATTCTCTTTTAAATATTATTGATTATATATACACACTCTATAGAATGTTAACTTAGGAATATTCTCCCTCTATATTACTTCGAAATTTCGAATTTATCTCTTACGTTGTTAACAAGCTCCACGTCCATTGACAACAAGGGTTCGAATATATATGTATATATATTAAAAGTGTTGATTTGAGAGTATGTTTTTAAATTTGGACAGAATATAAAGGAAGATAGAATAATTTAATCTATTAAAGTTATTGCATTGCGGAATATTGTTTTTTTTTTATATATTTATGCTAAGCAGCATATTCTAGATAAATTATATATAACGTTAACAAAAATATTTTATATATATTAAAAATTAATCACTAAATTAGTTATTATATATTTAAATATATTTATACATAATAATTTTTATTTTTAATTAAATAATTAATTATCAAAATAATTAAACATGTCATAGTATAATAATCAAACATATAATAAATAAAGGTGTTTGCTACGGTACGATGATAAATTCATACGTACCGATACGTTTAAAATATGGACAAATAACAATAAGATATGTGGAATTTATTTTCCACGTCAGCATTTAATTTTTTCTTTTTTAAATATATAATATATCACCACTTTTACTAAAACACCCTTTTAATTAAATAAAAATAAAAAATATTTATTTATTTAATTTTATAAAAAAAAACTTAAACATCCTTCCTTTATTTGATTAGACAAAAATACCCTTTTAATACCCCAATCTTCAACAGCTTCTCCCCAACTCAAAAAAGAAAGTTGAAATAGGAAACCTAGCTTCTCCACCACCGCCGCAAGGACTGCCGCCGTCCGTTGCTCTCAGGCACTACCATCGTCGTCTGGTCGTCTGTGCTTCTTCCTCCTTCAAGAATCGTAGCTTCTTCTTCGTCGAGCTCGGCGCGTCAGTTCCTGGTATTCATCTGCTCCATCGCGCTCCTGTCGCCGTCCGTCGGGCGCTCAGTCACCATCGTCTTTGACTGGTCGTCGCAGATTCTTCCAACCCACCACCGTCTTCTGAGTTGTGTTCGTCGCCTGGCCTCTGTTTCCATCATGATTCTGCCCCGCTCTTCTCAGACTGCTCAGAAGAAAAACCCATCTCCATTCCAGTTTCCTTCCTTCGAGTTCAGAGAGCAGAAGCTCAACCAAGAAAAAAACTTTAGACTTCGACGTGTTGGTGGGTCCCCAACCTCAAATGGGACCCACAACCTTTTAAAACAAAAAAAATAGAAAAACAAATAAATAAAAGAAAGTGGCCTAATAGCCACGAGAGAGGGAGAGAGAGTTTGAAGCCTCTCTTTTCAAAAGAAAAGAAAGAAGGAAACAGAAAGCACGGCGTCGAGAGAAGAAGGAAATTTGGGGGAAAAGGGCATGTCAATCTTGATCACATTGACTTGGTAAACTTGCTCTATTTCTTATGAAATTTTAGTATGTTATTTCTGGTATAGAGATGAACATTATGATATAACTTGCTTGTTGTATTGCCTTCTCTTTTGCCTGATTTGAGATACCCACTTTTGTGGAGGGTTTATGTTGATTCCATCAGTTTTGATGATGTATTTTATTGATTGTTGAGATGTCCTAGTGTTACTAGGAAGACTGTTTGTGTACCCATTATTCTGATAGTGGAAGATTTCTCTGGACTAGGTCCCGTTGGTTTTTTGTCCCTCTTTTGGGGGTTTTCCCACGTTAAAATTCTGGTGTCTGATTATTTAATTTCTGCCATTATATTTGCTGCTTGGAGTATCTTTGGTGTTGTCCATTTAATTGCACAGGTTGTGAAAAAATTATTTTTGGTACTTTCGCTGCTAGACAGGTTCTTGATTTAAACCTGTGTTGAGTTTTCCCAACAAAGTGGTATCAGAGCCTGGTTGGTTATCTCTATGCTGATTAAATGGAGGAAAATACTCATGGACCGAATATGGTCAAACTGAATTCCCAAAATTATTTAATTTGGAAGACCCTCATGGAAGATATGTTGTATAGCAAGGACTTGTATGATCCTGTGGAGGGAGATAAATCCAAAGGTACTAAATCCGATGCTGAATGGAAGAAACGGAATCGGAAGGCAGTTGCTTTGATGAGGCAATGGCTTGATCTTAGCGTGTATCCACATGTTGATACCGAAATGAATGTCGAGAAGATGTGAAAGAAATTGAAAGAGTTATATGAGAGGAAGAATGTGCAAAACAAAGCATTCTTGATTAGGAAGCTTGTCAATATGAAGTATGTTGAAGGTAAATCAATGCCGGAGCAGTTGAGCATTTTTCAAGAGACAGTGAACCAACTGACAAATAACGAAATCACTTTGAATGATGAGTTGCAAGCCTTGTTGTTGTTGAGCTCTTTGCCTGATAGTTGGAAAGTTCTGGTTGTGACACTGACTAACTCAGCTCCAAAAGGAAAGTTGACGTTAGCAATGGTTAAAGAGAGCATGTTGAATGAAGAAGCCAGAAGAAGAGAGCGAGGTTTGACTAATGCCTCCTCCCAATTAGAAGCACTTGTTTCAGAGTCACGGGAGAGAAGTCAAAGTAGAAAACCTCACAGTTCTGACAAGTCAGAGAGTCGAAGCAAGTCAAGAGGAAAGTACAAGCCAAGAAAAGAGTTCATTTGTCACCATTGTGGCAAGCCGGGGCATATCAAGAGGTATTGTAGGTTCTTGAAAAGAGAACAATCAAGGGGAAGAAACGAAGACAAAGGTAAAGATAGTGATAAAGAAACTACTGCTATTGTTTATGAAGATGTTCTTATCACATATGATGAAAATTATGTAAATCTTGTCTGTGATGATTCCACTTGGATTACGGACTCTAGTGCCTCATGTCATGTCACTCCGAGACGTGAATTTTTCACTTCCTATACAGCTGAAAATTTTGGCAAGATCAAATTGGGAGATAAAGGAGTGTGTGATATCATTGGTATGGGTGATATGTGGCTTGGAACCACCATGGGATGCAAGTTGTAGTTGAAGAATGTTAGGCATGCGCCAGATATGTGATTCAGTCTCATTTCAGTGAAGGCATTGGATCAAGAGGGGTATTGTACTTCCTTTGGTAGTGGAAAATGCAAGGTTACCAAAGGAGCTCTCATTGTTGCTAGAGAAGACAATAGTCTCACTACTCTCTACTGGTTGCAAGCAAAGTTGTGAAAAGAAGATGTGAATGTAGCTGATTATTCCTCTTCTGATTTGTGGCATATACGTCTTGGTCACTTGAGCGAGAAAGGACTAAGCGTCTTGGCCAAGAAGCACTCACTTCCAGTGAAAGGTACAACTTTAAATACTTGCACTCATTGTTTTGTTGGAAAGCATGCTAGAGTATCATTTCATAATTCTGGACCTCATAGGAGATCACATGTTCTAGATTTAGTTCACACTGATGTTTGCACTATGGATGCTAAGACACTAGGTGGTGCATCATATTTTGTTACTTTTATTGATGATTATTCTCGAAAAGTGTGGGCTTTTATTTTGAAATCTAAAGACCAGGTGCTCAGAATCTTCAAACACTTTCATGCAAGTGTTGAAAGAGAAACATGAAGGAAACTGAAATGTGTTCGAGCAGATAATGGTGGTGAATACAGGGGTCCATTTGAAGAGTATTGTAAAGGACATGGGATCAAGCTTGAGAAGACGGTTCCTAAGACTCCTCAACATAATGGAGTTGCTAAGAGAATGAATCGCACTATTAATGACAGAGTCAGGTATATGCTCTCTCATGCAAAGTTGCCTAAATTCTTTTGGGGTGAAGCGATGAGTACTGCAGTAGATCTGATCAACCTTTCTCCTTCAGTTCCACTTAATGGTGATGTTTCAGAGAAAGTTTGGAGAGGGAAAGATGTCTCCTATAGTCACTTGCGAGTGTTCGGCTGCAGAGCTTTTGTTCACATTCCAAGAGATGAAAGGTCTAAACTTGATGGGAAGTCAAAGTAGTGTATCTTCATGAGTTATGGTCACGAAGACTTTGGTTATAGATTATGGGATCTGGTGAGCAAGAAGATAATTAGAAGGCGAGATGTGATTTTTCTTGAAGACCAAACTATTGAAGATCTTGAGAAGACAGATAAGCCAACAGTAACTGTTAGACGTTCTGTTGATGATGAACCTGGTCCTTCCACTAGACCTCCTGTTGATGGGGGAGATGTACAAGTTGATAACGATGGTGATGATTTGCATGATGAACCTACACCTCAATCTGAGGTGCCAGATGTTGAAGTTTCACCTGAACAACCAGTTGAGCCTGAATTGAGAAGATCTATTAAAGAGCGTCATCCTTCTCAAAAATACTCTCCTCATGAGTATGTGATGAACACTGAGACTGGGGAGCCAGAAAGCTACCAGGAAGCTATGTCTGATGAGCATAAGGAAGATTGGTTGAAGGCCATGCAAGAAGAAATGAAATCCTTGCATGAGAATCATACTTTTGAATTGGTGAAGTTGCTGAAGGGTAAGAGAGCATTCAAGAATAAATGGGTGTTCAAATTGAAAGCAGATGAAAATGTCTCACGGCCAAGGTACAAAGCTCGATTGGTTGTGAAAGGCTTTGAGCAAAAGAAAGGTATTGATTTTGAGGAGATTTTCTCTCCAGTTGTGAAGATGTCCTCTATTCGAGTTGTGCTTGGGTTGGTGGCTAGCTTGAATTTAGAGGTTGAGCAGCTTGATGTGAAGACTGCATTCCTTCACGGTGACATAGATAAAGAACTCTATATGGAGCAACCAGAGGGTTTCGAGGTTAAAGGAAAGGAGCACCTTGTATGCAAGTTGAAGAAGAGCTTATATGGGTTGAAGCAAGCGCCAAGGCAGTGGTACACGAAGTTTGATTCCTTCATGGAAGGTCATGGGTACAGTAAGACTTCTTCTGATCATTGTGTATATGTTAAGAAATTCTCTGATGGTGATTTTATAATTCTCTTGCTTTATGTTGATGACATGTTGATTGTTGGTCATGACACTAAGAAGATTGAAAGTCTTAAGAAATACTTGAACAGATCTTTTGCTATGAAGGATTTGGGTCCTGCAAAGAAAATCCTTGGCATGAGTATCACTCGTGACAGGAAGAATGGGAAACTGTGGTTGTCGCAACAGAAGTACATTGAGAAGGTTTTAGAGAGGTTTAGCATGAGTAATTCCAAACCTGTTAGTACTCCACTTGCTAGTCATTTCAAGCTGAGTTCGCAGCAATGTCCTACAAGTGAGAAAGAAAAAGCAGAAAAGAAGAAGATTCCATATGCATCTGCAGTTGGCAGTTTGATGTATGCTATGGTTTGCACCAGGCCGGATATTGCTCATGCCGTTGGAGTTGTTAGTCGGTTTCTCTCTAATCCTGGCAAGGAACACTGGCAAGCAGTGAGGTGGATTCTCAGATACCTTAATGGTACTTCCAGAGTTTGTTTATGCTTTGGGAGTGGCCAACCTGCGTTGGATGGTTACACAGATGCAGATATGGCTGGGGATCTTGATTCAAGGAAGTCTACTTCTGATTATATGATGACTTTTGCAGGGGGAGCTGTGTCGTGGCAATCTCAACTTCAGAAATGTGTTGCTTTGTCTACTACAGAGGCAGAATACATTGCTGTTGTTGAAGCTTCTAAGGAACTCTTGTGGATGAAGAAATTCCTACAAGAGTTAGGCATCAATCAAGAGAAGTTTGTGTTATTTTGTGACAGTCAGAGTGCTATCCATCTTAGCAAGAATCTGACGTTTCATTCCCGATCGAAGCACATAGAGGTGAGGTATCATTGGATACGTCAAGTGCTTGAGATGAAGTCATATGCACTTGAGAAGATCCATACTGATGATAATGGTTCAGATATGATAACTAAGAGTTTACCTACAGTGAAGTTTGATTCATGCAAAGAGAAGGCGGGTTTGGTAGAGCAGCCTATCCCCACTTGAGTTGGTGAGGGAGAGATTTGTTGGTGGGTCCCCAACCTCAAGTGGGACCCACAACCTTTTAAAACAAAAAAAATAGAAAAACAAATAAATAAAAGAAAGTGGCCTAATAGCCACGAGAGAGGGAGAGAGAGTTTGAAGCCTCTCTTTTCAAAAGAAAAGAAAGAAGGAAACAGAAAGCACGGCGTCGAGAGAAGAAGGAAATTTGGGGAAAAAGGGCATGTCAATCTTGATCACATTGACTTGGTAAACTTGCTCTATTTCTTATGAAATTTTAGTATGTTATTTCTGGTGTAGAGATGAACATTAAGATATAACTTGCTTGTTGTATTGCCTTCTTTTTTGCCTGATTTGAGATACCCACTTTTGTGGAGGGTTTATATTGATTCCATCAGTTTTGATGATGTATTTTATTGATTGTTGAGATGCCCTGTTATTACTAGGAAGACTGTTTGTGTACCCATTATTCTGATAGTGGAAGATTTTTCTGGACTAGGTCCCGTGGGTTTTTTGTCCCTCTTTTGGGGGTTTTCCCATGTTAAAATTCTGGTGTCTGATTATTTAATTTCTGCCATTATATTTGCTGCTTGGAGTATCTTTGGTGTTATCCATTTAATTGCACAGGTTGTGGGAAAATTATTTTTGGTACTTCCGCTGCTAGACAGGTTCTTGATTTAAACCTGTGTTGAGTTTTCCCAACACGACGGTCAGTTCACTGCAAACTTCTTCTGCGTTTTTTATTTATTTATGCCATGTTCAATGATTATTTGATTACTGAATATTTGAATGTTTTGTGTTTTAATTTTTTATTGAATGATTATTTGATTACTAATGAAGAGTGAAACAAATTGTGTTGTTCCTTATTCAGAGCTTGGATAGGCTTGTGCTTTGCTTGGTTGTTTTTGGATCTGGTATAAGAAGATCAAGAATGTTGCTGCTAAAGATTATGGTGATTTGGATCTTGAATCTGGGGATAAGAAAGGGTTCTTTCCTATGGTGTTAGTCCAGATCCCCGTGTGCAATGAGAGAGAGGTAAGATAAAGATACAATGATGATTTGATTGATTTCTCTGTTTGGATTAGTCCATTTGTGGGTTCAACTTGCTTTGAGAAATTAGCCAATTTGTGTTCCTAGGATGGAATTTCAAGTTTTAGTTGTAAGTGTGGATTAATTGAATGGTATATATTTGTAAAGCCTTAAAGCTTTGGATCAAGAAGTGATGCTTGACTTGTTTTGTCATTTATTGCTTAACTTGTTAATTTGGATTTCTTCCAATTTGGACTCCACCTAGCTACTTGAAACCAACATAATCTACCTCCAAACCTGATAATGTGGTTTGTTTATCCAATCATGTTGATTGTGTTCTTCAGGTTTATCAGCAATCGATTGGTGCTGTTTGCAATTTGGATTGGCCTAAGTCCAAGTTGCTAATTCAAGTTCTAGACAATTCAGATGATCCAATAACTCAGTCTTTGATCAGTGATGAGGTGAAGAAATGGCAACAAGAGGGTGCCAACATTGTGTATCGGCATAAGGTGATCAGAGAGGGTTACAAGGCAGGTAACTTGAAATCTGCCATGAGTTGTAGCTATGTGAAAGACTACGAGTTTGTCGTAATTTTCGATGCTGATTTCCAGCCTACTGCTGATTTCCTTAAAAGAACAGTTCCTCATTTTAAGGTGATTCATTAATTCATTAAATTCAATGCCCTTATTAGAAATTTAGCATCTATTGTTGGATGGATGTTTTTGCTATAGTCAATTGAATTTATTTGGTTTGATACTATGCAGGATAACGACGAATTGGGATTAGTTCAAACGAGATGGTCTTTTGTGAACAAGGATGAGAACCTTTTAACACGGTTGCAGAACATTAATTTGGCTTTCCATTTTGAGGTTGAGCAGCAAGTAAATTGGATCTTCCTTAATTTCTTTGGGTTCAATGGCACCGCCGGAGTGTGGAGAATTAAGGCCTTGGAGGATGCCGGTGGTTGGTTGGAGAGGACCACTGTTGAGGACATGGACATTGCCGTTCGAGCTCATCTTCATGGCTGGAAATTCATCTTCCTCAATGATGTTGAGGTTTGCCCCACTAGTTTAATTTTCTACCAAACTATTAAATTATTAGATTAAACTAGGTATTTAATCCCTCTAAGACATGCTTAGTCCTCCTTAAATAGTTAAATATATACATCAACATTGCTTTAGTCTCTAAAAGTTACATGTGACATCAATAAACCGATGTCATGAATCTTTCAGGGATCAAATTGATCTTGCATGTATCGTTGAGGGACGACGGCTAGCTTAGCCTAAATTTTGTTATTCAAAGTCATCTTCTATCATACTAATTGTAACTTGTTACTATTTCCAGTGTCAATGTGAGCTACCAGAATCTTATGAAGCTTATAGGAAACAACAACATAGATGGCATTTCGGACCAATGCAATTGTTTCGCCTTTGTTTATAGGAAACATCGCACTATGCATATCTCAATTCAGTACCTTGTTTATATGGCAATAATCAAGACCTTAACATCTATTGCTAGTGCTTATACAATGTCATTACCAATTATGTTCTGCCAGATAAGCTTATCAAAGAAATTCAACAGCATATTTATGTTATTTCTTCTTAGAAAATTGATACTACCCTTCTATTCATTCACACTATTCTGCATAATTCTGCAAGAGAAGAAGAAAATTGCATCATCATCATCATCATCATCAAAGAAGAATAAGAAGCATAATAGAATATATATGAAGGAACTTGCTTTGGTCGTTTTGCTTCTAACAGCCTCAGCAAGGTCTCTTCTTTCAGCACAAGGAATCCATTTCTACTTCTTTCCACCAGCGGGTCATGTCCAACCACCCCTCCGCCAGCTCCAATTCTCGAGGTGGTCAGCGAAAAGGTTAGAAGTCTACCCAACAGGAGAGGGCCGGGAAGGCGTGGAAGAGATAGGAAAACTGGTAATAGACGCCACCGCAAAGTTGTTGCTGGAAGTAAAGACATGGACACAGCAAGTTAAAAAGAGTTTTTTTTTGGGTGATTATACTATTTTTTTATTTTGTTTCTGATATTCCATATACGAAAATCATTCATTGGAGAGCAGCAGGAGAAGATGCAAGATGTATGTTGTAATTTGATTCTCTCATTCTTTTTTTTTTTTGTTATTTTGTGCAATTGTCTATCTAAATTAATTTTTTGTACATATAGCAACATCTTCAATAATTATTTATAAACATGGGTTACCACTGAATTCCTCACTTGGCAACCCATTCTGCTATAGTACTTTCCTCATATGACCTTGTTCTTTCTTTTAAGTTATCTTTACAACTAATTTTAAATTGTAAGGTTTTCAAAAACATGCAAAAACAACGAAGAAAACCTCATATATGTTCATGGCCGTTTCACAAAAATAATATATCCATCCATGCAACAGTTATTGGAAATTCACTTTCAAAAAGAAAACATTTCTGTTCACCAAAACATTAATGATAACAAAAGATAAAAGTAAACCGAGATAACAGATTAACAGATAACTTGGGAGTAAGCAACAAACTCAGCTGCTATACTTAATATATGGCACATCAATTGTCAAATCAGTAAAATAAAAACTACTTTTATTTTCCTTACACCAAACAGAAATCAAAGGTAGAGAAAAATCTAGAAAGTTTGCTGATTCTATGCCTTGGAGTCAAAATCACTAGCCGATTTTTGCTTGCTTCTTAAGTTGGCCAACATCCTTGCAGCAGCCGAGTCTCTTGCTTCGCAAGGATTGGAACAAGTGTCACCCCCCAATGAACACTCGAAGTCGGGTCCTTTAAAGGTCACCAAAGCTCGGAATCCACCTTCATTAAGCAATGTATATATAGCATATATAGTGCATGTCAAATACATAATAATTCTTCAACATAGATATACAAGCAACATAACTATGTATCACAAGAATCTTGGCTTCTACACCTAAATTGGACAACTTACCGTCTGATGGAGATACTCGATACATTGGTATGGTCCAAATATTTTCATTACATATACTATCTAGTTCCTGCAAGATTAAACAGAGATCTGAGTACCTGTATGGAGATCAAAGGAACAGTTGCCATTGACTGCTAACTAACAGGTCATGAACATAAGCATAGATTCGTTGAAACAGATTTAACAAGGCATCATAGATTCGTTAAACCGGTTCCTCTTGTTTTACTCAAACACATAACTTAAGCATGTGAATGCACCACAAACACCAATCACAGCATGCCTAATTTAGTATTAGGTTGGAAATTGTCTTGCCTGGCAAGCACTTTGTGCAATGAGTACAGACTCTCTCCAACTTTTCGTCTCATTAAATGGAGCTAAGCATGGATCCTCAAGATTTTTTCTTATCCCTCCATGATTTCCTTCCCATGAATAATTACAACCCTCTATAATGGCGTCTATCGTTGTTTCCAGACTATCTTCCACATCTGTCAAGCAAGCAAAACCAATCAACATCTTTTCAACCCACACATTGACGAAGTTTAAATGATAGGTGAAAATATCAGTTTGCTTAAGTCAATTATGCTCTCAAATACTATGCCTTCAATGCAAACAAAATTTGATGTGGTCATGAAATAGGGAAAATGCCAATAAGGAAATAACAGGCATCTTTTTTGAGATTTTGCTTGATATTTGAGAAAATTAATTATAAAAGGGAAGTAACTGAAAGAATGTTTTTCCTTTAAAATAAATACTAAGAGAAGCAGACACAAAAAAAAGGGACAAGCAACATTATAGGAACATACCAGCTAAAATTCTCTGAATTTTTTTTATCACATAGAGCAATATCCTCTTCTATCATTCGACGCTGAAGAGTCTGCAAACAAAAACCAAGTATAAGATGAGTGCAAATGCAGGAACATACCAGCTAAAATTCTTTGAACTTTTTTAGCAGCCAAATTATTCCCAAATTCACAAAGGGCCATACAATCAAATTAGTTCCAAAATCCAAACATAGTCTACCATAAACCTTAATCACAAGCTAAGATCACCATCATAGTAGCCATAAACGCATAACATTAAATACCAGTATAGATAAACAAATAACAGATATTAGAAATAGAGAATATTCAGCAGATCATGCATTGCAAAAACCAGGTTAAGACTACAGCCTACAATCTACATAGTCAACTTATGGTCAATCAACAAAAATTGCACAATCAAAATTCTTTCACTTCACCCCAATAAAATTTTTAAAAAATAATAAAAAAAAACTACAATTACTCTCAAATTATGCCCCCACCACCACTAAGCCCCAAAGTATAGTAACACAGTTTGTCATCATCAGAGTAAGCTTATGCACCAAAGCTAACCGATCAAACACAAAAACAACTTCAAAAAGAGAAAAAAAGGAACAAAATTCGAGTCAACTATATACTTAAAAATTATAAAAACAGAGAAATTTTGTCTTTTTACTATTCCTTAAAAAAAGAAAAAAGGTGAAATGAGAACTAAGGAAAAATTTAAAAAATTTTAATAAAAGAAGAAAGAAAGTGACGAAGCTAAGTGAATACGACTTAGGGTTTGGCTCATATGAGACAAGAAAGCTGATGATGGAATATTAAATCACCACTCTCACCAAACATTACAATAAGGACATACATACATACTAAAACATATATCAAGTGGATAAATAAGTATATTACCCCCAACAAAATTGCATTAGACCTTGATATATATATAAGGACATTACTTAAAAAGTGCCTAGTCTTGAGAAATATATTCATTATTAACAAATTATACAAGACTATTCAAAATAAATTTATAATACAAGAAACAAAAAAAATAGTACGTATTTATTTAAAATTTCAGTTGGTTTTTGACAGATCTTCATGTTAGGAATACAACTTGACTCAATAGAAATAGTTCGAATATTTCTTCGCGTTTTTATCATTGTAACTAGCTTGTAGTGTTATGTATTTGAGAATAAAAATACATAACAATAATAAAAGGGAGTTATTATTATATATCAATTTATGCTAAATTTATATTAAATGCAAATTCATTCTAATTATTGATAATTAACATAAATCACATCAATTATATTATTTAGAAATAAATCATATATTCCGTCAAAATCAATATTATATCTAAATCAATATTACAAATTTAAATGCTAGTATTACGTAGAGTTATAAGTGATAAGCTAAAATAATAATATCTATTTTAAATCATGTTTTAATAAACAAAATAAATTTTTAATAACTTAAAAATATTACATATTTATTGTCACGTTGAATAATAAATTTAAATAATAATATCTATTATGAATAATTTCGACATAAAAATAATAAATTTATAATAATATATAATTTTAAAAATATTATATAATTATTATTAAATATTACGTATTTATTTTCACATAGAATAATAAAGTTAAAATTAGCATGTTTTGGTAATGTTATGATCTTTAAAAAAAGTTAAATATTTATTAATAAATATTATGTATTAATAGGCAAAGCTTTCCACATTATATTATTATGTACATTATAATATCAATTTAAAATAATAAATTTGAATAACAATATCTATTTTAATTAATTTATAAAAAAATAATATCAACTTTAAATAGTAAATCTTTTTAAATTACAATCATAGATACACATTCTTTATAATTATATTATATGATATATATATATATATAAAATAATAAAATCTTTTGAAAAATATTTTTCAATAATAAAAATAAACAAACAAAATTTTATTCTATATATAAAACCACTCCTCTGCATATCATTAGCAAATTATATCATATTATAATTCTAATTGTGTTACATATATATTTGAGTGTTTGATATGGGTAAGCGAAAATCATCCGGATCACCTCAACGTAGAGATTATAAGAGAGACATAAGAGATATTAGCATTAATGTTATTAATAACCAACTCTTACATTATTCGTACTTGAACCATATACAGCACATGCCCCAATTTTTTGTATTCTATCTATCCTGGTTTTTATACTGTTATAGTATATTCTAACCAATATCCGACAACCATGCATCCATCACTATACAACATATTCTCACCATCATTTATTGTAGGTCCAACTGTCACAAATTTTCAGCCTCCTACTTTCTTATATCCTTTTCAGTCTACTAAACTAAGAGATTCAGATGAAATCCTTAAACTACTAAAATCTCCACAACATCATCAGTCTGACTCTGGTACAAATAAAAAGGCATCAAAACAGACAAGTGTACGCGATAAAAAGATATCTATGGCCAAGAGAAGAATTGTCTGAAATTCATATTAAGGCTGCCTCCATTAAAGACAATTTTTCAGAAAATAAAAAAACTCCACCAGGGACCTCACACAAATCTCTAACTGAGGAGCAAAAGGCACTCTTAAAAAAGAGTACACCAAGTGGATATTCTATTAGCATGCCTACCCTAAATCAGAAAAAGATCGATCACAATAAACGAAGAATTGAATGGCCATCTGTAAGTTCTCATATCACAGGCATTCGCATGAATCCTCTACGGTTACATAACTTAGTGATCTCACCAATTTTTCTCATATCTCAGGTGAGTTACTTAAACTAATTTCGAAGGTGCAAAATAAAGGTGATGCACAAGCGAGGCTTTCCCCCACTTCAGCGCTAATAGGTGATCCAGCTGTTGTGAAGTCAAAAGGGGCTCCAAGAAAGGTTCTAAAAGGCCAAAAGAGGCGAAGATGTTCGCATTGTAAGTCAGGCAGGCATTTCGTTAGGACATGTCCATTACTCGCCAATGAGGACTCCCCCGCCGAATACTCAAATGCTGAAGATAAACCAATGGTATTAATATAATGCCTTGCTTAAGGATATATTTTATGCTTACCTATTATTTTAGTGTCTTTTGCAGAACTATTAAATAATGCTATATTTTGAACAATTTTTAAAATTTTTTTTATAAGGGTTGAAGAATGTGATGCCAATAAACAGACTCCCTCTCAGAACACAAAATCAGTAGAAAATACACCCGTGCATAATAAAAATAATTTTAAAGTAAGCACTTGTCCATGTTATACCATCTATCAAATTTATTGTCATTTCAATTTAAATTTGCAACATATTATTCTCGTAGTGCTTATATTATTTCTTATTATTCTGTTACAAAAAATTCAAGGGTTGTGGAAGCAAGAAGTCTGTATCTAAATTGGCAGAGACACCGAAGATTAGACCAAATGGAAAAAAAGTCGACAGAAAGTCTTAATTTGAATTTAAATTATATTAATCCAATACCATAAGTGCAACCGAGAGTTTAAGGGCGAGTGAGACAAACACTTTGCATAAATTCTGTATCGTAATTATTTAAAAATTGTGATTTATGTTTAGACCGAAAAAATCAGTCTAAGTCAAGAGACATTAAAAGATAAGACTAACACATCAGGAATAGAAGCGACCGAAGTTCCAGATGCAGCCACAACCAAGATACCAGGATTGCCACAATATTCTATGCATCATTATCCAGTGGTCTTTCCTTATCAACCTTATGGTGGAGTCCTCCCTATTCCTTTTCATCCTGTTCCAAATGGCATGGCATACTTCAACCAATATCCTTCTACTACCGGAATTACATCATATCCTCAGTTTTCGCATGTCTCGTCGTATTCTAGTGGACCCCATGATAGCAATACATGGGCTGGACTTTTGAATGATGTCATCAACAATAAAAAGGCATAGAGTTATAATCTATATATTATATTTTTAATTTATGAAATTTGAAGTTTTAATTGAGTTATTTACTTATCAAATACTCTGCTAGCTTCATGTCAAAGAAAGCTCTATAGCGGTTCTATACAGTTAGTGAGAGAAATAACTGCCAAAAAGTTGGATATTTTGGTTAACAAAGTTAAATTTCTTGCCACTTTCTCATATAACTCAAGCTGTTTCATGAGTTGTAAAGATTCTTTAAATGATTAAGGCTCAAATATTTATTTATCATCACATGACTTGTACTGGTTTAGGCTTATAAACAATGCTTGCCTGTTTCCTTGCATATTAAGAATCTCAAACTTATTTTTTAGCCAAAATATACATATATTAAGGCACTAATTTTTTGTACTAGAATCTCATTGACAACATCAAATATAAGTTTTCTTTGCATTTCTTCAAGATTATTTATCCTAAGAATCTTCCCAGCATTGTGCTTCATATTGAACTGTAGCTTGTTTGTCTTCAATAGTTCAAGTGCAAAGAACAACTTTGGGTTTATCAGGTGACCTGGTGAATGAACTGCTTAGATTAAGCTGGGGCTACTGAGCAGCCCTGATGTGAGCAACATTTCTGCTATGTATTTACGGTCAGAATCTTTTCTCTCTATGCAATTGGTGGATTTCTCGCTATTATCATCATTTTGCCAAAGAACTTGATCCAAATTCTGAGTTTGAAGGTCATCATCACTGATTCCATTGCTGAAGTTGGCCTTTGTGTTATTGAATGAAAGAGGAAGGTCCAATGCATGCCCTATGTTATCAGGAGTGGCTAAAGCTTCATCTGTAGAAATATAAATATGAAAGAGTTAAAATGTAATCCAAACTCCTTTTCTATAGATGATTTTAAGTGAATATCACAAAAACTTAAGTGTAGAATATACCTAAATCTTTTGAGGTTTCTGTCTTCTTTTTAATTGGAGAAGGTCAGTCTTCACTGTAAAATTGCAGATCAAGAATAGAAACTGGACTTTGTTGTTCTGAAGTAACTGTTATCATGGCCATAGCACTTTCCTTGCTTAGCTCCTTTGTAGCAGTCTGATCAATGGAAGAATATTAAACCTAGTACTTTATGCTTATGGGCAACCATTGTATAATGGGAGGAAGAAATACTTACATTTTGATTCATGTGAGTCACCTGTTGAATGAAAAATGCTGTTGTTGCTTTCAGAATGATCAGCTTGGGTGCCTTCTATGTCACGGTGAGAATCCATGCTTCTGTTGCTGTCAACATTGGAGGAAATAACATCAACTTGATGCTTAAAGTTCCTCTTTTGACACCAGATCTTGTGAAGCCTTCATTTCATTGCTGCAAGGTACAAACTTTTTGCTTAGGGGTGGAACTTAGGGACAATGACTCTGATGATTGCTTGTGTTGTTTTCTTTTACTTTTGGACTCTGATGATTGGTTTGTAGGTGAACGCTTCTCAAAACCAAACTTATTTTGTATTATTGGTCTTCTAGTTTCTGTTGTATGGCTAGAGTTATTGGTGTCCTCTCCATTGATGACCTGAGGGACTTTTGAGGCTTGCATTAATTTTGAAGTTTTCTTCATGTTGCTCTTATCTGCAGAATGGAAGCGTTGACTTAAAGGATTTGTTGAACTGGATCCTTTTGTTGTTTGACTTTCAATATTGTCAAGCAATCTTCCATCTTTGGGATCATTGGTAGAAAATTTGATGCGGCCTGATTTGCCATTAGTCATTTCTTTGGTAGCTGATAAACCTCATTTTGACGGTTTATCTTGCATTGATTTGAAGAGATTTTATCACCTTTTATCCACATTTATTCAATGAAATAGCATGGTTTTGTGATTGTCTCCTTATTTGTGCTTAGATGTGAAAACATGCTTTTTAGGCCTTTAACTTGATGATTGTGATTCACCTTTGATTCCACTAGATGCCTTGATGTGTTTGTTAGTGATTTCAGATTGAAAAGGCTAGGAATGGATCAAATGAGTGAAGAGGAAAAGCATGCAAAGTGGAGAAATCATGAAAAGCCAAAGAAGTTGAACTCGCCCATGGAGACGCGCGTGCACCTGGCGCTTGCGCGCACCTTGCGAATCACCCCATGGACGCGTACGCGTCGGTGCTGGTTTATGATTTTTTAATGAAAACGTGACCAACGAATTCTCAAGGGTTGTGGGGCCCAATTCCAACCAACTTTGGCGCCTAAACTGCTATTTAAAGCCAAGGATTGAAGAGCAAAGGGACATTAGTTCATTTCCCACTCATTAGGATTAGTTTAGAAGTAGTTTCTAGAGAGAGAAGCCCTCACTTCTCTCTAGGATTAGGATTAGGATTAGGTTTAGTTCTTAGATCTAGGTTTGAATTCATGTTCTCCTCTACTTCTACTTCTCAATTCCTTGTTGTTAGATTCATTCTTCTTCTATTCTTTTGTTGTAATCTCTTTTATGTTGTTCTTATACTTTGTTGTAGATCTACTATTGTTCCTTCCATTTTCTTTCAATTCAATAAGAGGTAATTCATAATAATTGTTCTTCTTTGCTTTTCTATTGTTGATCTCTTGCCTTTGTAGTTAGATCTCTCTTTAATTCTTGCAATTTATGTTGTTTACTTTTATTGCCTTTTATGTGTTTGTTGAAATGCCTCTTCTAGATATAGTATAGATTTTGTTCCCCTTGGTCTAGGTAGAGTAATTAGTGACACTTGAGTTATCTAATTCCTTTGTTGATTGGTAATTGGAGAGATTGCTAATTGGTTTGGAGTGCACTAAAGCTAGTTTTCCTTGGGAGTTGGCTAGGACTTGTGGCTCAAGTCAATTCATCCACTTGACTTTCCTTTATTTAGTAAGGGTTAACTAAGTGGTAGCAATGAATAATTCTCATCACAATTGAGAAGGATAACTAGGATAGGACTTCTAATTTTCATACCTTGCCAAGAGCCTTTTATAGTTGTTAGTTTATTTTCATTGCCATTTACTTTCGTGCTTCTTATCCAAAACCCCAAAACACATTTCTAACCAATAACAAGACACTTTATTGTAATTCCTAGGGAGAACGACCCGAGGTTTGAATACTTCGGTTTATAAATTTTAGGGGTTTGTTTTAGTGACAAACAACTTTTTGTATGAAAGGATTAGTGATTGGTTTAGAAACTATACTTGCAACGAGAATTCATTTGTGAAATTCTAAGCCGTCAAAAATCCAATCATCAAAATGGCGCCGTTGCCGGGGAATTGCAATAGTGTTATGTTATTGTTTATTGTATATATGTGAATATTGTGAATAGCTTGAATTTTTTTTGGATTGCTTGCTAGTTAGGACTTTGTTTCTTTATTTCTTAGTAGTTTTGTTTTTATTTTCTCTTTTCACTATGAATTCTCATTTTGGCTATGAGTGTGATTACAACTATATTGTAGGAAGTGGAGATTATAATGAAGATGTGTATCAAGGATGGAACAATCAAAGGTGGGAGGAGCCATATGCATATGATCAATCCTCATGGCAACAACCTCCACCAATGCACTATGAAGAAGAGCCATTCTATGATGCATATCAATCCAATTGCTATGGTGAATCACCTTGTGACTTTCAAGAACCACCACCATATGCCTATGAACCATATCCTCAACATAACTCTCAACCATACTCACAAGCCCCTTCTTACCAACCACCTTCATATGACCCTACTCCATATCTATCTTACCAGCAACCATATGAGCCATATGAACCACATATAGAGCCACTACAACTCCAACATCAATATTTTCAAGAGCCACCTCCTCCACATTATTACCAAGATCAACTACCCCCAACATATGAAAATTTTCAACCACAAGATGAATTCTACCTTCCACCACAACCTCACATGGAAGAATATTCATGTCCATCGATCCAAGACCCATATGATCCCTATCATGATATCCAAGCGGAACAAGAGTCAAGGGATCGTCTCAAGGAAGCATTGGATCAATTTCAAGCAACCATGGAGTGTGTTGTGCAACAAGTGGAAAGAGTGGAGAATATTGAACCACCACAATTCTACCAAGAAGAACCATCTTCCTACTATGAACCCTTCCCCCAAAATGATGAATCCTTCCATCCACCCCAACCTCCAATGGATGAAACCCTTGGTGTTCTTGTTCAAGGGCAAGAAGAGATAAAAAGGGATGTGCAAAATTTTATGGCCGCCTTGGATGCGGTAACAAATCAATTAGCCTCCCAATGCTTGAACACTCAAGGAACTCCCATGGCTACATGTGGAGAATCGAATGAAGAACATAGCATGAAGGAGAGATTGGAAACTCCGATGGAAAATGAAGGAAGTTGCTTTGTATTGGAACAATTGGAGGAAGCTTTAATTGTTGAAGACAAGGAAGAAGTGGTAGAAGACTTAGGAGATGCGGAGCCTCCATGGGAACATAGAGTTGAAGAAAACCCCTCCAAGATGATTGAAATTGATGCTAGGGAGGAAAGTGCACACCTTCCAAGGCATATTCTATATGAAGACTTGGATGGGATAGAGCAAGAATTGAGTTCCCATGGCAATGAAGAGCAAGCATCAAGTCCTAGTGGTGAAGAATCCTTTGAGCATGAAGAACCTTCTCCCGGTGCATTTGAAAATATTGTGGAGGTAAACTTCTTTCACCCTCCCAATTATAGTTTGATTAAGGGAAAAGGCTTAGATAGTATTAATGAACAAAGGATTGAATTAGAGAAATCTTATGAAGAGGTGGAAGTCCTTAGAAATAGAAGAACGAGGGTTGGATACGCTTTGTCAAGATCGTTGAAAGCATCTTTGCCTAGGTTGTCATCTACTCCTTCACTTGAGTGGGTAAAATTCATTTCTATTAGCTTTATTTTCCCACTTAAGTATGGCTTGCTGGAAACGGATGGTCAACTTAGGATGCTTTGTGGGATGAAGCGTAAGCGAAAGATGTTTCGTGGTTGGCGTTGCAAATCAAGGCTCATTATGGTTGATGCATCAAACATGAGATATAAAGGTTGGAGTAGTGCTCAAATAGATGGGTCTAGGAGGATTGTTGGGCATTTCATAGAGAATTCTCCTTGTTCACCACCCGGATGGACCAATAATGATGATCAACTTCAAGACGGGTGTGAAAATAAAGTGTGGGATCCCGGATTAGAAAAAGAGGATCAACATTGGGGGCCCCAAGCTTGTGAAGAACTTCATCAAGATTTGGCTCAATCCATGAAGAATCTTGGGGCACAATGGAGAACCAAGCATTGGTGGGAGTTCCAAGATGAGTACAAGCACAAGTCACCTTGAGAAGAGCTCCCCATAAGTCCAACTTAAGGACAATAAACAAAAGTGCTAGGTGGGAGACACCCCACCATGGTAAATTCTTTTTATTTTTTTCTTTTGTACATACTAATAGAATAGTTTAATTTCATGTTGTGTTGCATTTGTTGAGTCTAATTGGTAGTTTAGTATGGTAAATAAGGTTTTAGGGTGTTATGGTAGCTGTTTGGAGGTTTGGAATGCTTGGATTGGTGCAAAAACATAGAAAAATTTTTGAAAACAGAGCACTACCCACGCGTGCGCACAATACACGTGCACGCGTGCATCAAGCGTTTTCGACCATCCACGCGCATGCGTACATGGCGCGTACGCGTGGATTGAGAAGTTCCATATTCCATACATTTTCCAGAGAGTTGTGCCTACGCCGTGCTAACATTGTGCCTTTGGCATAACCCCACTCGCGCGCACGCGCACATGACGCGTACGCGTCACTCTCGAAATAAGCCATCGACGCGCGCGCGCCATGCGTGCGTACGCGTGGATGCCCTTCCTTCAATCCACTTCTTTTCCTCTCCTCTTTCCATTTCTTTCCTCCTCCTTTCTTCTTTCCCTCTCCTACCCTTAATCCAACACTCCCAAACACCATCGATAACCATTTATTTTAGTTAGTTATTAGTTAGTTAGTTAGTTATTAGCTAGTTAGTTAGTTAATTAGTTAGTTAGTTAGTTGATTAGTTAGTTTTAGTTTAGTTTTCATTTTATTTTCTCTCTTTTCATCATAAGTGTTGGATTATTGACTTTGTTTACTATACATTGCTGCCCCTTATTGCCTAAATGCTAATTTAGCATTAATGTTTTTAGATAATCTTTGTTGGATTCTATGATTGAGGTTATATTTTGCTACTTGGTTTTGAGTTCTTCATGCTTACCTTTTGAAGAATACCAAGTGATGAGAATTGCATTCGAGCTTGTAACTCTTCTTGAATTACATGATTTGGCCACCATGTGATTTGAACCTTATTCTGTGATTAGGCAACCTCTTGATGGATGATGTTATGCATTTACCTTAATGCATTGTATTTCATGATCATATGCATCCATATACTTTAGCTTGAATGCTTTCATGCTTCTTTAATGATTGCTTTACCTTACAAGTTTACTTAAAGCATCTCAAGCACACTAGGATAAGTGAAGTGCATGCTTCTTTTGTGACATAACTTTTAGGCTAATGAGTGTTCTAAACCGTGCAATTTAGAATTCACACACTTATTTGTCAT
Organism: Arachis hypogaea; assembly: GCF_003086295.3. Lineage (NCBI taxonomy): Eukaryota > Viridiplantae > Streptophyta > Magnoliopsida > Fabales > Fabaceae > Arachis > Arachis hypogaea. The sequence continues at coordinate 94,332,893 of NC_092040.1, forward strand.
TCATGTCACACTAATCCACTCACTCATTTCTAGTGATTAGTTCCTCATTCCAACAATGTATGCTTCCTTGTTTTTATATCTTCTCATCTTATGGTGTTATATTTTTGTTTTTCATGAACAATGCACCACAAGCAAACATGGAAGCGGGAGAAAAAAACACGCAGCAATCTGGAGAGTCGCCGTACCCCTTTGCTCATCTTTGAGTGCACCGAGGACGGTGCAAACTTTTAAGTGTGGGGAGGTCGTCCGACCGGTCGGCGATTTTGGGTGACAAAATTCTAATCCCAACACTTTTTCATTTCATTTTAAGATTTTAGGATTTTTACTTGCATTTTCTTAATTTTTGCATATGTATACACAATAAGCTTAGTCAAAATAATGAGATGTTTCAAGAATTCTATCTATAGGGCACCAATTGATTTGAGTGAAAACTTTTCATAGAACTTACTTGAATTATATATCTTGTGGATCATGTTTTGAGCTAAGAACACAAGCAAGTGAGATTTGAGCCTAATGGTGTGGTTACATCTTATAACCACTTATTTTTCCTTCTTGTGTGCAATTATTCTCTTTCTATGATTGTAATCTTTGAATTGTTTGATCCTTTATATCCATTATTTTATGTATTTATGCATTTATATGATTGGGGCCATCATTTCATTTAGCTCACTTACCCAAAAAGCCTTACCTTTTATCTTCCATTGTTAGCCAAATTTGAGCCTACGATTAACCCACTTGTTCTTAATTTTAGCACATTACAAGCCTAAAGCGGAAAACAATACAAGTCCTTAATTTGGATCTTTGATTAGCTTAGGCTAGTGTGTGTGAGTATCATTCAAGTGTGGGAATCTTGGGACATTGGGTGAATAAAAGGGTGTATTTTGTATTATTATTGGAAATATTAGGAATTGGGTACATGCTCATGTATTGATCAAATGTAAAACCTTATGCATTGAGGTTCTTGTATATAGAAAAAAAATGAGAAAAATAAAAGAAAAAGAAAAGAAAAATAATATGGAAAAGAAAAAGAAAAAAAATAGAAAAAGAAAGAAAAAGAAGAAAAAGAAAGAAATAAAAAAGGGACAAAATGCCCCAAAGCAAAGTGTAGCTCAATAAGATCAATGCATAAGTGTTGTGAAATGAAAAAAAAAAAGAAAATGCATGAGTATGTGAAAAAGTGAGAAATGGGTAGTTAGGCTAGCTTTGAAATTGTATAGGATGTCATAGATTAGGTGGGAAGTGTAAGCTTATCAAAGATTCAAATTTCAAGCTCACTTAATCATATATGCATCCTACCTTGACCCTAGCCCCATTACAACCAAAGAAAAGACCTCATGATATATGTATGCATGCATGAAATATTTGTTGATTGTTAGAAGAAAACAAATCTTAGAAAGCATGATTAGGAGAGAATTGAGTGAATCAACCCTAAACACATGAGCGAATAGAGTGCAAACACATCCGGTGAGGGTTTGATGCTCAATTACATGTTTCCACCTACAATCGTCACTTTTCATGCAAGTTTGTAAAAATATTTAATAACTCAATACAATTGTCGATTAGACTTGCTAGTCCTTAGCCCTTGTGCATATATGCTTCTTGGGAATTGATTTATTTTGACCAAGCAATTGCATTCACATAGATAGTTGCATATAGATAGACTGCATTTAGTTAGTTCCCATTGAATAAATGCCATACCCTTTACTTCATTCTTGGTTTAAGCATGAGGACATGTTTGGTTTAAGTGTGGGGAGGTTGATAAACCTCGTTTTGACGGTTTATCTTGCATTGATTTTAAGAGATTTTATCACCTTTTACCCACATTTATTTAATGAAATAGCATGGTTTTGTGATTGTCTCCTTATTTGTGCTTAGATGTGAAAACATGCTTTTTAGGCCTTTAACTTGATGATTGTGATTCACCTTTGATTCCACTAGATGCCTTGATGTGTTTGTTAGTGATTTCAGATTGAAAAGGCTAGGAATGGATCAAAGGAGTGAAGAAGAAAAGCATGCAAAGTGGAGAAATCATGAAAAGTCAAAGAAGTTGAACTCGCCCATGGAGACGCGCGCGCACCTGGCGCTTGCGCGCACCATGCGAATCACCCCATGGACGCGTACGCGTGCTGTACGCGTACACGTCGGTGCTGGTTTATGATTTTTTAATGAAAACATGACCAACGAATTCTCAAGGATTGTGGGGCCCAATTCCAACCAACTTTGGCGCCTAAACTGCTATTTAAAGCCAAGGATTGAAGAGCAAAGGGACATTAGTTCATTTCCCACTCATTAGGATTAGTTTAGAAGTAGTTTCTAGAGCTTCTCTCACTTCTCTCTAGGATTAGGATTAGGATTAGGTTTAGTTCTTAGATCTAGGTTTGAATTCATATTCTCCTCTACTTCTACTTCTCAATTCCTTGTTGTTAGATTCATTCTTCTTCTATTCTTTTGTTGTAATCTCTTTTATGTTGTTCTTATACTTTGTTGTAGATCTACTATTGTTCCTTCCATTTTCTTTCAATTCAATAAGAGGTAATTCATAATAATTGTTCTTCTTTGCTTTTCTATTGTTGATCTCTTGCCTTTGTAGTTAGATCTCTCTTTAATTCTTGCAATTTATGTTGTTTACTTTTATTGCCTTTTATGTGTTTGTTGAAATGCCTCTTCTAGATATAGTATAGATTTTGTTCCCCTTGGTCTAGGTAGAGTAATTAGTGACACTTGAGTTATCTAATTCCTTTGTTGATTGGTAATTGGAGAGATTGCTAATTGGTTTGGAGTGCACTAAAGCTAGTCTTTCCTTGGGAGTTGGCTAGGACTTGTGGCTCAAGTCAATTCATCCACTTGACTTTCCTTTATTTAGTAAGGGTTAACTAAGTGGTAGCAATGAACAATTCTCATCACAATTGAGAAGGATAACTAGGATAGGACTTCTAATTTTCATACCTTGCCAAGAGCCTTTTATAGTTGTTAGTTTATTTTCATTGCCATTTACTTTCGTGCTTCTTATCCAAAACCCCAAAACACATTTCTAACCAATAACAAGACACTTTATTGTAATTCCTAGGGAGAACGACCCGAGGTTTGAATACTTCGGTTTATAAATTTTAGGGGTTTGTTTTAGTGACAAACAACTTTTTGTATGAAAGGATTAGTGATTGGTTTAGAAACTATACTTGCAACGAGAATTCATTTGTGAAATTCTAAGCCGTCAAAAATCCAATCATCAGTAGCGGCATTGGATTTCCTTGAGATTTGTGCTGGCTTCATGATGATAATTGGAAACTTTCTACCCCAGGGTGAACTTGAAATATCATCAGTGACAAATGTTGGGTTGGTCTGTTGTCTTGGGGTCTGTAGTTCCGAGCTTTCACTCAGACCTCTGTCAGAAGGGTAATTTGTTTCCTGGTCTCTTGTAATATCTAGTGAATCTTTGTATCTCTGCATTGCTTCCAGATTCTGCTTAAGGGCTCTGAGATCCTTTCTTGAATTTTTAAACTGAAGATCTGCAATCCTTTTCTCAATTTCACCATATACAGAGTGGGAGGATTTTGAAGCTGTTGTCAAAGTCTCACTTCCCTTGGAAACTTGTAAATCAGGATCTTGGCTTGCATCAGGTTGCCTCCATGGGATTGGTTATAGTGAAAATCATAAATTTCCAATTAAGGCATGGTCCCTTCTAGAAGTCCCCAAGCACTGGTTTCTTGTTATGGGGGAAACTGGACTTTGGTGTTGGTTAGAATTTCTCCAGTTATGACAACGCTGTTGCTATTTCTGGTCTTAGCAGTCAAAATTCAGGTGTTGTCACAGTTGCAAATGCTGTTTTTGGATCCACTCCACCTATTTCTCTTGAAGTTTTGACTAACGCTTTTCAAGTGGATAAAAAAGTAATTAATTATCTTGAAAAATAGTTCTAATACGATAATAACTAATTTGATAAAGTGAAGCACCATCATTTCATTCTATTTGTACGATATATTGCTTTGGCTCTGGCAATTCATATATGATAATAAATAAAAAATTTGTTGTATTTGATTCAAATTTTGGTTCATTTGAGTTCTAGTGAAAAGTTATTAGTCCCCCCCCCCTTTTTTTTCTTTTTTTGTATATCTTGTTAATGTTCTAGTTAATTAATCAAGAGCATTGCGAAGCCAAAACACAATAAATTACTCATCCATAATTTCTAGCAAAATAGATATGTTCGTGATTGCTATAACAGAATTACACTCAGATTCATCAACATAGCAAGTACAAGATCGGTCTACTTTTTCTTGATTTTCTTATATACATTCTCGTATAACACCTATATCTATCTATCTATCTATCTATCTGTCATAAGGATATTCAAGATCATTTTCGGTGACCTTGAAATGTTGGGGACGTCGACCAGAGCAATGTAGATTCCACATTTTAAGCAAGAAAAATGCCCTGTTATTTGCTAACTATTATGTGCTTTAAGGGAAGGTTTATCGTTGAGGAAATTGCAAGTCTTTTCTTTTTATTCAACTTTGTTTATTTCCTGTTTTTAATTAAATAAAGTAAACACACAACATCGAATGCAAATTGGTCAATGTCTTAACAATAATAAAATGTAAGTAAAGCCAGGTCATAGTTATTGTTTCTCTCCCATAATAGAACCAAGGCCTCCTACTCCTTCTTCAGGAAGCTTAATTTCAACAGTACCCATAATAGAACAATCAACCGACAGCTCCACCAAAGTCACTGCCACCTGCAACCACATTCCAATTCATCAATTGAATAATCTCCTAGTTTTCAAAAGAGGATGGAATATTCATAAGCAACTAGATAAGTTTGTGTATTCACATACCATGACCTCATCAACGGGTTAGTGGTTTCTTTCACATACTTGAACCTACAAAAGTAATAAGTCACATCTTATCTTTTGGATTGAAGATGAATACCAGAGCTTAAAAGTAATCACAGATTGTGAGAACCTATATACTGTTAGCAGGTGGAAGGGAAAATCATGATAAAGAGAGACAACTAGGGTTGCAAAAAACAAATGACCTAACCAGGGCCTAATCTTCCCTCCTATAAAAGTTATCATATTTTTTATAATGGTTTGACTTAAAAAAAGAACTCAAACATTGAACTTCAAAAAAATACATATATATTTAAAAAAACTGAGTTTGAGATGTAAAGAGAAAGCCGCAAAAATACACTTTCCAAATAACTAATTGTGGTTATATATGATCAATGTGGCTTTACAAATTATTCATTAACAAAAAATTTTAGTACACACTTTGCTATAAAGTAAATGAAGGCCTAAAAGAGGAATAACCTTGATGCCTGAGATGGATTTGATTATTTCCATTGAAGGGGTCTTCACCCAATTGCTTTTTCCAATATTAGCTCATCCTCATCAATCATGTGATATGTTTTTGTCAAAATAGTGTTTGTGAAATAAGGATTAGTATCGAAATAAAACTCAAGCTTGAATCCTTTTGGGTTGTCTATCCTGCTCCACTTGATATCTTTGAGAAACTTGAGAGCACCTTCATCATGCTCTGAAATCTATTTCACAAAGACTTAAAATTAGCTTGGTTGCAAGACATAAAATAAAATTTAAAAGAAAAAAGGAGTTACTATTGAATAGAACCAACTAACCTCTTAAGCTAACACTAAGACTTGGTTGCAAGACATAAAATAAATATTTAAAAAAAGGAGTTACTATTGATAGCACCAACTAACCTCTTCAGCTAACACTTTATTGTTTTTCATTGCATTGAACCAAAAAGCAGGTACTCCTTTTTCTACAAAACCAAATCAAAATGTTATCAGTGAATGGATTGAAATGCTATTTAAGGAAAATGTGTGATCTTGTAATTAGTACCTTCGTCCTCTTCAGCACCTGCAGTTTTCTCCTCTGCTATTCCTTCAACTTTAGTGACACTATTAACTATCTCAAAGCGCTGCATCCATTAAGAAATGGTTGAGGGATACAGATTCTTTTTCCTTTTTTGGTAAAAGGATTACATAAAATAGAATGTAATCACATAAAACGGCTCCGCAGATCACAGTGTATTAAGACCCCCAAGTTCCTATCAAAATGTGAAACAAATGAACATTCTTGCTCTTGGTCCAATCATAAGACTGGCTGTATTTTCCTTTTGTCAGTTGGGGGTTTAGCTTGTTTGCTTTTATTTGATCCAAATACCCGAATGGGGTATATGTTCAGTTTACAGTTTTTTATTTTAATTCATTCAGGGGAAACAAGCTATCGGTTGAAGTATATCATGCAAAAACAAACTGAAATCATGAAGCAATGTACAATATGAAAATTGTAGAGATAAATATAATAGAGGGTGTTTAAGCAAGACAACAACAAATTGTAAGCCAAGTCATATGAATACTGTAACATACACAAGTAGTGCATAGAAAACATAATAGGAGGTGTTTGAGCAAGCCAGCAACAAATTCAAGGTTCGATGATAATCAGTAACAAATTCAACTCTGATGATTTTTAGCAAAGACAAAAAAAATTAAACTTGGTGATTATTCAGCAAGACAGCAACAAATTCAAGATTCAATCGCTAACAAATTAATTGATTACCAATTCAACATCATCTCAAAATACAGGGAGAAGGGAATCTGGAAAAGGGAGTATAGGGGAAGTGATGATGCATGGACATACCAAGGGTGACTGGGTGACGAAGAGGACCCTACCCCAGAAGAGGACGAGCGACGAAGCAAGTGACGACCCTACGACGGTCCACAATCCACGGCGACTCGCGACGGCTAGTACTTGAAACCAGAAGACGACGAGCGATGACGATCCGACGAGTGCTTCTGTCGCCGGCGAGGAGGAGCCCAGGGAAGGCCGCGAGACGTTGAAATGCCGGCGACGATAGGAGAGGAGCAACGAGACACCGGTGAGTGTGACTATGTGAATGAGTAGAGACTCTAGTGAGACCGAGAGAGACTCTAGTGGCAGTGAGAGAGGATAGAGTTTGAGTCTCAGAATTGGGAATAAGAGAGAAGCTCGTTGAGAGTGTGCTGGTGAAAAACCCAAGAAGATGAAGAGATGAAGCTCTGCTCTTTTATTTTTTTTCTCAATTTTTCAGATGATTTTTTTTTTGTATGAACAATTAGAGATGAGGCTTGTGTGAGAACCCAGTAAACAAAGAACAAAGTGATTTTGTTTAATACTTTTTAAATTTATTTAATTTTTTTGGTATGAATAATTGATTAGGGTTTATGAAGAGACAAATAATTTTGTTAAATATATTTTTATTTTTGTTTTTTAGATTATTTAAATTTTAAAATTAAACAATTTAATTAATCTAGAGTAATTTTTGTCTAATATATACAAAAAAATATTTAAGTCTTTTTATAAAATTAAATAAATAAATATTTTTTATTTTTATTTAATTAAAAGGATATTTTAGTAAAAATGGTGATATAATATATATTTAAAAAAGAAAAAATTAAATGCTGACGTGGAAAATAAATTCCACGTTGCTTGTTACTACTTGTCCATATTTTAAACGTATCAGTACGTATGAATTTATCATCATACCGTAGCAATCGCCATAAATAAAATCAAACTCGTTTCATGAGAATATGATACGTGACTGATTAATAGCTTATCTTTTTAGGAATAATTTAATGATATGTAGTTAGCCCCATGAAAATGGTGGAATTCTCTATTAAGCTTTTACTCTCATACAAGGTAGTAAAATCGTAGTTTTTACTTTGACTCGAAAAGTTAATACAAAATCGTAATTCGTAAAATCGTTAGACAAAACATAAATCTAACTCGTAAATCATAAAATCTGAAAAATATAAAAAATATAACAAAATTACACATAATTGAATATAAGTATATAACACTAATTAAAGAAGTTTCATTAAATAATTCAAAAAAGATATTTATTTAACAATTTAAAAATATAACCACATTCAGAATATTTATATATTTATAAAAAGAAAAGAATTGCAAATTCAAACCACACATTAACAAATTCACTAATTTAAATGTTTCAGAACAAACATCTTTACTAGTGTTCCTTTTTTTTTTCTTTTTTATTGACATAGGTCCAGATCCACAATTGGACCCAACCCGAACATAAGCTACCCATTCTCATCCCCAATTTTCCATCACCATCAAACACCCTTTCCCAGCCCCGTTTTCCCCCAACCTAGATCCCCAACACTCACTGCAACTCAAATACCCCATGACTGCGCTTGCGAAACTCCTTCCAATGGTAAATCCATTTCCTTTAATGTGTTGAGCATATTGTCCATAAAATTGCTCTAAAATATCTTTTTCACATTCTCCTTTTAGGTTTTGGGTCACTCAGTTTTTATGAAGAGATGCCGCAAAACCGTCGCATGAAAGAGATGTTGGTGTTGCAATTTCTTTAGCCTTCCTCGTTTTTCTGTTCAAGCTCCCGATTAGCCCTGCGGAAGAAGACAACGCCAATCACACTGTATGTGATGCCTCTGCTTTTCTCTGTGTTTGGTTTGAAGAATGCCCCTGTTGCAAGAACTTTATTCCATTCTAAGGTTCTTTTTCAGCTTTCTTCTATACGTGATGGGCTGGATTTGGGCGAATTTCAAACTAGGTTAGGAAATAATGGAATATCGCTTATGGATGAGTCTTCTTTCTCTCACACGAGATCGCCAACAAAATCATGATTCCAGCGATTTTGCGACTTTGCTCGGCGATTCCACGCAAATAACATTGCTGTCACTCGAACAATAAAATCGGAACGGAGAGGAGCTGCAAAATCGCAAGAGTGTGTGATTTCGCGAGTTAAGTCGCGATTTTGACTACCTTGCTCTCGTAATGCATGTCTATATATAATAAAAAAATTGCGGGAAAAAAAAAGAGAACAGAGAACGATTGTTTGGAGTAGAACAAGAAAAGATTAAAATTGTAAGAGGGTGAAGAAGTGAATTGATTCAGAAATAAAAAGAGGAATTTCAGAGAAATAGGAAAATTACAAAAGAAAAGGGAGCTTGGGAGAAGTCTTGGATTCTTGTCCTGAGAAATTAGAATGTGAAGGATTACCATGTGTTCATAACACGCGCAGCGGAAGAAAATAAAGTAATTCTAAAGATCTATTTTGTGTTTAAACTTTATTCTAATAATAAATATATAGTAGATCAGATCTAAATACCTTTAGACGCTTTAGTAAAAACTTTATTGTTCGATTGTACGAAGACTCTATGCGTATAGACCAACATTTGCTGTCAACTCCTTGACCAATGGACATCTGATCTAAATTGAGAAACCTCTTGCAACTCTTTGCATGCCATAAAATTCTTCTCCAAGAATTAGGCTCACATACATTTATGTGTGTAGAGATAAAGAAATAAAACTCTTATTATTCGCGTCTACATGCCCTTCCTCTACTCTTGGCATACATATATATAGCATGAGATTTGTTACTGATTTTAAATTTGATTCTCAATTCAAATTTAAATCATATCTTGAAATTCCAAATCTGAATCCTTCAAATTTTATGAATCATATCATAACTCAATTTGAAAACAGAATCAGTTAGGATCTCATCCAAATTTAGAAATAGAATAACTAATTATTCTCAAATCTCATTTAATATTCTCAATTATCATACTATTATTATATTCTTGGTGCTAGCAAAGAATATAATAATATTCCATCTGAATTAATATAATTATTTATTTGATCAAATCAAAATAATAATTAAATAATTCTATAGCAAAGGTTAGAACACTCGTTAGTGTGTGACCCCATAGGTTCAATACTAAGCGGGTAGTAAATTAGTCGTACTAAATTTACTAATCAAGGTTGGCGTCTAGCAACACTCCTCAACGACCTGATAGTATGAAGTAATATATTTTTACTAAGAACCTCAGAAGAACAAAGTATAATTCCTTCCATCTTTCCAGCTCTTAGTTAACCTTTAGAGTATGGTTTAATTGTCAAACTCTAACTTGTTACCATTATTATAATGAACTGTGAATGACATAAGAAACTCATTTCTTCATTCATTCAATCCCCTTGGCCAAGGTTTTATTCATCTCAGTCATTATAATCATAGAGCTCAAACTATTTACCGAGAGTTGACGGATTCCTTATTGACTAATCATTAATTCTACAAGTATTTAAATCATACCCAATATCCATTCAACTAGCACTCTAGGATATTAGGTGTCCGAAATCAAAGTATAATAAATACATTGTTAATTACTATGACAATCGCAGGTCAAAGGAAACTCTATTACAATATTAATCTTGAGAATATCCTATTGACAAATATACGGTAATTATAACCATTAGGAATTCTCAAAGTGAGTCAGTTCAATGGTCATTTCTCTATATGCACCATCTATATATATAACTTAATAAATGAGATCTATTAATCTTCATCCAATGAAAACCATATATATATATATATATATATATATATATATATATATATATATATATATATATATAGATCTTTCCGGATTATTAATGTCCTTTTTAATAATCCATATATATATATTGATCTTTCCGGATTATTAATGTCCTTTTTAATAATCCTATGACCAAGAACAATTTTGATTAAATTATAAAAGATTTATCTCTCAATATTATAATCACTGTCACAATGATAAATCTCTAAATTTAATCAAGGACCTTATTATATTAACATTTTAATATAATAACAATAACAAATTATTTAACACGTGATTAATAGAATTTTGGTCATACTATTTATTCCCAACAGAATGCAAGCTCTACTCTAACTAATTCATGCCTTATATAACTAACGCAGCTAATGACTTGGTCTAACTAATTCTCCAACTAACTTCACAAATTACTTAATCGGATTTGAACTGAGGGTATATATTTAGCTGGCATCTCACCATGTTAGATGAGTCACCATTTATCAATTGAAAACAGGAATTGATTTGTATAATTTTATAGATGAATAGAAATCTATTTAAAGTTTTAAGATGATTAAGATACGTTTTATCCTTCGAAAACAAAAAAATCAAAAACCAGATAGAGTATTTACCCCTAAATCAGGCATTATCTAACCATTGACTCTTTCTTTATATTCTAAAAAGACACACTTCATCTAGGTTTTAATATATATCATTATATGATTATATTAAGGTCCACACTTTAAAGATGACAATGTTACTCGAGTCTAAGCATTGCCATCGTTAAGGTAGAAAAAATCGAAATTTTATGTAAATCAAAAAGATAAATTAAGTACGTAGTAAAACGTAAAATTTTAATAAAATTTAAATCGTAAAATCGTCAAATTTAATATAAATTTTATAAAATTAACTGACTCATTTAAAATTATAATATCAAAAAATTTTAAAAATTAAATTAAGATTCTAATTACTATGGCATCATGCCTAATTCAACTCTCAAGTTAAAAGTAGAATGAGTTTTTACAAGTACAGTAATTAATTTTTCCAAAGAGCCCTCGAAAGCAACGCATTTTTTGACATGAACCAAAACTTGTTAGTTAATGGATGAGGACAGTTTAGTTTGTAAATTGGAATAGTACTATTGTGTTCTAAACTTACACAAACAAGTTATTATTATAAAAAACTAGAAAATAAAAAAAATATATTAGCACTAGTCTCTACACCTAATTATATATGATGTGGTATTTTTTATCAATAATGATTGAAAATCCTAATTTATTTTCTTAATACTTAATGAGTAAAATTTTAAACACATATATTTTTAGAATATTAAAAAGAATTTAAAAAACTATTTTGTCTAAAAGTTAAATTCAAAAAATAAATTAAAACTACAAAGTCATTATTAACCCACCCCCCGGGGGACAAAAAAAAACCTCATATATATATGGTTGTCCATATTTCTTTCAATTTTTCAATTTTTTATATAAAACATTATTCTTCAACAAAATAATGTTTAGAAGGTTAGTATTTTCAAATAAGCTTCCATGTGGCAGATGCATCTAACCATAACAAGTTAACAACCACGCGACAAAGCACGTTTTAAGTTTTGATTGGCACCATTAACGTGGTCACGTGGACATGTACACCAAATTAGTGAACGGTGTATCTTCTACTCGGATATTTAAAATTTCTTTTTGATCTTTTTCTTTTAAAAGACAATGGTTGAGAAATAAGTAGGTAAGTCCATAATTTATTCAAGGTCCCCAACGGCCCTTTTATCCAAAAAAAAAAAAAAAATCCTGAAAGAAGTATGTTACCAAAACAAAACAAAATAAAAAGCACAGACATGAGTCTCTTTAAAAAAAACAGCACAACTATTTGAATATAACATATAAACAATTTCCATTGATGAGATAAATTTTCAATAGAGGAAAACCATCCTTTAAATTGAGAAAAATGAATAGAGTAATGTTATTTGTACATTCAATTTGGTATCAAGTAAAACACCAATTTAACTCTACAGGTGAGAAAGATCAGTTAAGTAAAAGTGGATGAAAAACTATAATGTAATTAATAGTTATAAATTATATATGAGTTAATACTCAAGTAAATTTTTTAGTGTAAAAATAATTAATGGTTATAAATATTTATCCTTATTTCAATATCTTTTTTCTCTCTATTTTTTATTTATACTTTACTGCAGAAATGTATATTCTTATAAAAACATCTTCACATGAAAATAATATTGTGTAAATCGTTAAATATTCCAGATAAAAATATCAAACTATGTCAGAGTTTGCATAATGATATTTTTATGTAAAGACTCATCATGAGAGTATCACCTGCTGCACAGGCCATCATTCTTGTCATGCTTTTTGAAAAACTCGAGAAATTCAACATGGATGGTATACCTCTATTTAATTTGTTGGATAATTATTGTACATTATAACAATAGATCGAATAGGCAATAATATTATCTTGTTAATTTAGTCCTAAAAGATTATTAATTAGTAACTAACTTAAAGGAGTGAAAATTGTCTCATAATTATAATACCATAAAAATCGAATACATCCTCGATCCATATGAAATCTGTAATAAAATTCTGAAAAAAATTGCTAATTTGAGTTGTTTTAAAACATCTTGCAAGTTGTGTTTATGATTGATTTTCAGTGTGTATTATTCCATGTGTGAAAATGTCTTAACTTTCTGCATTTGACAAATTTACTAAATCAACAAATTTAATTTGCCTGCTATTGGCATAATCAAGATTAGCTAACTACTTGTTTCCTGTTTTAGCAAGAATTGGTTAAAATCTGTTATAACCGCCAGTTGATAACCTTTTGCTATTTATTCAATCAATCAATAGTTCATTCATTTCAGTATTCAAAATCTCTCTTCATAGAGTTCTTTCTTCTTTCTTGTCATACTTCTTAAACCTGCTAATTAACTTGAGATATAACTTATGTATATGATGCAACAGGCTATCAATCATTGTATACATTATGAATTAATAATTATTAATGATAATGAATTTAAAGACCTTCCATGATCTTGTCTGAACTAACATCTTGTATTAATTAATATTATTTATTATTAGTATCAAAACAATAGAGTCTAGTTCAGTGGCAGAAGAGAGTAGTGCAGCTGTGCAGCAGAGTAGTGGTCAAAGTTAAGTTTGTTAGTTTGTTTGGAATAGTATTTTAAATAGGATAAAGCATATTGAAAGCTCAACTCAAGATGATAAAGGAACAAGGTCTTACCGTCTTAGATTACATCAAACTATCTATATGAAATAGCCAGTAGGTTTTGCACAACCATCCTCAAATTATGTTTATAGATTAAACAAGATTTTATGAAATTGAGCACTGTTTTTGACAACTTTGGTTTTAAAAGTACAAAAATCAAAAACTTCCTTGTTTATTAAACAAAGTTCTACTTCTATTATGTATATTCTTTACTATGCAGATGATATAATTATTGCTAGTTGTTCAGCATCTGAAATTGATTATATAATACAACAACTAGATAAAACTAACTCTTTTTTAGACATTAAGTACATAAAACTGATTCTGAAAATTTATATTTATCTCAACGGTTCTGTTATGTTACCAACAACATATCTGCCAACTTCTGTCAACTCTTATTTATAATTGTGTTTCATGAAAGTGTGTTCGTGGATGTGTCTAATAAAAATATTTTTTTATAACTGTATTTAATAGAAGTGTCTTTATAGATATATTTTCTGGATGTGTCTCTTTATATATGTATTTAAAATATATTAATTACTAGACACATCTACGAACACACTTCCATGAAACACAAATATAAATAAGAGTTGGCAGAAGTTGGCGGATAATATGTTGGTACCCTATACTTTTCCTTATCTCAAACAAAGTATATTAATGATATTTTATCTAAAGTTGGCATGGCAAGGGCTAGTTCTATCCCAACACCAGTGGTCTCTTCCCTTCAATTGCTTTCTTCTCGTTTTGAAAAATTTGAAAACCTGAAACTATATATAGCGGTTACTACTTCTTTTCAAAAGGTTAAAATCCAAACTTCACTTCAAGTTTGAGGGAGGGGACATCAAGACTATAGAGTCTAGTTCACTGCTAGAAGAGAGTAGTGCAACTCGAAGAATGCTAGAAGGTCAGTAAATTTTGTGATTTATAGCTATCAACTAATCATTATTAATATTTTTAATAGTATAAAATTACTCACTTTTTTTTTACTCATTAAATGTTGGTCAAATTTTAATAAAAATGTTGGTTCCTAAACTTTCCTTTATAAATTATTTCATTAAATTAGCACGAGTTCTTTACGGCTTCTTTCTCTCTTTTTTATTTTGTTCTGTTAAAGTAAGATCTGTTTTTTTTTTTTTTTTTTTTTTACACAAGCATTCTTTCAGAATCCCATTAATTAGTCGATATACACAATTAATGGCAAAACTTTGAATTCCTTTGATTGGAGGGGAACTCAGCCATGTGTAATAGTTATTCACATTAAATTAAAATTTTAATCCAGATTGAAAAGTACGTGTATGTAGTATGTAGTATGTACGCTAGTACGTCCACACATTCCATTTAGACAAAATCTGTGTGACTAACCGACATAGGAAAAAAAACCCACAAAACTTATCTTGTACTTGGAAAATAAATTAATAATTCAAAAAATAATTTCTTTTGGGGACCTGGGGTACGTACATACAGGTACAATGATTTCAACACTCCACATTTTTTAAATATTTCCAATAAACAAAATAGGATATCCTTTTTTCCTTTTTATTATTAAATAATTAAACAAGCTAATTAATTACGAAGAACTTATTATAAATAATTAAAATACTGATATTTTTAATTATGGAGATAAAACCTATATAAAAATTAAGAAAAAGTTGTACTTATTATACAAAATCGTCTCTGAATTATATCCATTGGTCAACCCTAATTAGTGCTCCCTTTATTAATATTCTTCTTATTATTTTATCGTAGTACATACTAATCACACATGAACACGGCTTGTACGCGTTGGATGATGATGATTATAAATATAATGGGACGAACTTCAATCATGTGCACTCACCATTATTGCAATAGATAAATATTATTTGTTCGCTACATACATTTTTTAGGTTAAAACTTATAGTTATAGTCCACCAAATAGTTTTAACAATAATGATAATAATGCCAATTTTTTTTGTATTTCTTAAAGTCATTACTCCTTATACAGAAATCAACTCCACTCACAAATACAAGAGTTAATAATAATATATGTGGAATGATTGAAGTCTTGTTAATTGCAGTTCCTATTTTAATTAAGGTTTGTATTAGTTATCAACAGGAGTACGAACATATATATATATATATATATATATATATATATATATATATATATATATATAGGCAGGTAACATATGCTAGCAATTAGTAGATACTATATCTTCAAATGAGGTTTTAAGAACAACTTGAAAAATAAGTTATTTTAATAGCAGGAGCCAAACTGAAAAAATATTAGAAGGAGTTAAAAATATTTATACAATAAAATAATATTAAAATAAATTTTTGAAGAAGATTAAATTAAAATTTACATATAATTTACATGTAAAAAATTAAAATTAGAGAGCTGTTGCTTCCTTTTGCATAATGTAATTCCGTCCTTGTTTAATAAAATATTTTCTATATACATATCTAATATTTTCTATATATATATATATATCATAAAAATATTCGTATCAAAAAATTAAGTTAATAAAACCATGCATAAATAATAGGTATACTATTTAATTTTTATGTAGTATAAAATATTTTATAAAGTCGTTTAATCATATTTATTCTTTTAGATGATCATTTATATTATAAAAAAATTGTTTTTTTACTAACATAATATAATGTAATTAAATACATATATAAAATTATTTTATGCTAATAATACATAAAATTAAATTTATAATTATATCTCTAACACTATAATTATTAATTGATAAAAAAAAGTATTGGAAAGGCTTTTTTGATGGTCTTTGTTAGAGTTTGGACAGAGAGAGAATTATGATCGATGAAAGGAAATGGTAATGTGTTAATGAATTGCATTATTGTGTATTTGAATCTTTGTTATAAAATATTAGAATTGGTGTTTGAAACAATCATTGTGAGGTAATAATCCTTATTTATAACGGGGAGACCGCCGAAACATCTTTTTTTTTTTAATTTAACAAAAATCAATGAGTTTTCAAATTTAGAGGAGGTATTATGCTAAAATTTTAGTTTATTGATAGTTCTTACTGACATTTTGTAAGGTTTGTTGACAAGTTGAAATTATAAGCCATGGCCCAATTGTCAAAATATGATAGGGTGCAGTTTGGTGCAGACATGACACGAGGACATTAAATTTGATGTCAATTCGATAGAAGGTATAGTGTCTAATAATTGGACCACTTGTATAATTTTTTAATTAAAACTAATTTTCACTTTAATAATACCTCTTCACTAATTTGATCTCAAATATTAATTAATTTTATTTTATGTTTTCAAATTTACAATAGCGGTCAAAAAGTATTAAATATACATTTCCTTAATCTTAAAATAAATGTCGCTTTTATTTTTTAGATTTATTTAAAAATTAATATATTTGGACAAAGTATTTATTTAAATACGTTAACTTTTTAATATACTAAAAAAGAAAAGTAAAAACGACATTTATTTTGAAATGGTTAAAATAAATAAAAATGGAAATATTATTAAATTAAAAAATTTTAATTTGTAAAAATTATTACAGATGGACCAAGAAAGGGTAGACACTATACCTTCAATTCAAAAGTTTAATAGAATTATATTACCTTTATATATAGTGATGGATAATTTAAGAGTGTGATATAGAGATGTGAATTTAAAGGCCAGGAAACTATTATGTATAAACTATTAAATAATGCACATATAAAAGTAGGTAGGCTACTACTCAAAGTAATATCTCTAATAAAGTAGAGTAAAAAATATTTTTGACAAAATGATTTGGTTGACAATAGGAATAAGAATATGATACATAGAGAGACTTTAGTAATTGATTAAATTTAAGTTTATTTGTTGATTAAAAAATGAGTAATTGGAGTTTGATAAAAATAAAAAATAAAACCTCAATTAAACCTATCACATATTCAATACTTAATTAAACCATAAGAATTTTTAAACATAGCATCTCCTTTTAAATGTTATTGTACTCAATTTTCTGTCCATCACAGTTTTTATGATAAAAACAAATCTAAGATCTTATAATTTTTTAAATATTAGCGTCATAAAACTCATAAGAACCTTATTAAGTATTGATAATATATTTGTTGTTTACTAAATCAAGCTATGATGTATAGATACTAACATAGATATGACATAATACAAAATATATAGACACATAAATTTAAAATTTTTATAAAACACAAAAAATAATATATATATATATATATATATATATATAAAATATAAATTAAAATATGTTTTACATAAATCGTAATAATATTTTAATATTTTATTAATATTAAAATATAAATTAATTTTTTAATTATTTTTAATACTTTTTTATGATATAAAGTATTTAAAATATTTTTAATTTTAATACTTAATAATTAATAATATATATTATTTTTAAATTTATTTTAAAAATATATGTTAAGAATAAAGTTGAATACACTAATACATAATGGTATTTATGTATGTCTAAGTGTGTTCGAAAAAAATTTTTTTACTTTATATTAAAACACAGTTAAATACATAAAATACGCATATCAAATGAATATAAAAAAATGTCGTATTCAAATGTGCCTGATATACGAATATGACGAATCAAAAAAATGTTTATACTCCCTGAAAATCAAGTGACTAATTAACGAGAATAACTTAGAAATAAAAAAATATTGGCACAGTCAGTGTATGCACTATGAATTAATTATTACTTAATGTTAATTAATACTAAAATTGGGAGCGTTATTGTTGGCAGCATATAATGCAGTCAAAAATTCACATCAAACCACCGACTAATTAACTTGACAAAAAATATGGTTTAATTTTGATTAATTTACTAGTGTTTTATCATAGGTTTTCAATCATATTTGTTACCTAACCCAAAGGAAGCAATTAGTAGTAGTGATATATATTATAATAGAATAGTCCAGTAAAACAGAGGAATAAAATTAAGCTTACCTACTGTATGAAAACCACTAATATATATATAATGTATAGCAGCAAATGACCTTGAGTTTTGTCATTATGTTGAATCAGATCCTCACTCTTCTTTCACTTTTTTTGTACATTTTTTGAAGTGCACCTTCTCTTCCTACTTCAACCGCACCTTCAACATGGTGCGGTGAGCGTGGAACCAGAGAGTGGCACACGAATAGACAAGAATTAGGGAAAGAAACCCTGATCTCTGTGTCTTTGATTACTCACAAGAAAGCACAGTGTTTGAATCTTGCATAACAACTAGATTTGAATCATCAATGGCGGAACCGCACGGTGGAATCTCAAATTCACCATCATCGAACCTAGATCTGCGCACGATCACAGAAGTCTTGAGTCAAATTGCATCAATCCAAGCGCAATTGACGCGAAGCACAATCAACACGGCTGGAGATCACACGAGCCCCTATTATCTCCATCCTTCTGAAAGCCCTGGTATTCCCCTTACTAATGTCATTTTAGATGGAAAGAACTATGGACCTTGGAGTCGAGCTATGCTTTTAGCATTGGAATCTAAGAATAAACTGAAATTCATAGATGGTAGTCTTCCAAAACCTGATAGTAGTGATAATCTGTTTGAGGCCTGGAAGAGATGCAACACCTATGTGATTGCATGGATCAATCTTTCACTTAGTGCAAACATTTCTCAATCAGTCATTTGGAACCACATAGCAAGTGACCTGTGGGCAGATTTAAAGCATAGGTATTATCAAGGAGACAAGTTTAGAGTAGCTGAATTGTATGAGGAACTGTATACACTTAGGCAGGGGGACATGGATGTTCTCAAGCTCAGTACCTTAAGGATTGTGTTAGCCATTGCTGCTGCCAAAGGCTGGTTCTTGAAGCAAATTGATGTGAACACAGCCTTCTTACATGGCGAATTGGAGGAAGAAGTCTATATGAAAGTGCCCCAAGGATTAGAGGCTCCCCCTAACACGGTCTGCAAACTGAAGAAGTCACTATATGGCCTCAAACAAGCGAGCCGGCAATGGAATAACAAGTTGAAATCAGTCTTGCTCGAGAATGGCTACCATCAGTCCAAGTCAGATCATAGTCTCTTTACAAAATCACAAGCTAGTGGTTTCACAGCTCTCTTAATCTATGTAGATGATGTGGTTCTAGCTGGAAATGATCTAGTTGAGATTGACTCCATTAAAGCACTACTAAATGTTCGTTTCAAAATTAAAGACATTGGCGACCTGAAATTTTTTTTGGGAATGGAAGTTGCTCGAAGCAAACAGGGAGTTGCATTATACCAAAGGAAGTATGCTTTGGACTTGCTAGGGAAGCTGGTTTTGAGGACTGCAAACCTATCTCAACTCCTATGGATTACAATGTTAAGTTGACAAAAGATGTGGGGAGTTCCTTACCTGATAATGCTGAATACAGAAAACTGATTGGTAAACTGCTATACTTAGCAAATACTAGACCCGACATTAGCTTTGCAGTCGGAAAATTGAGTCAATTTCTGGACAGACCTACTGATTTTAGGGAAGGTACTAAAGGATTTATTCTACTTGATATAAAATCAAAGGAGATATTTTTATCAAGAGATGTTAAGTTCTATGAAAATTTTTTACCCTTTCTTACTTCAGAAGAACAACAACAAACACCCTCTATGAGACCTTTGGCACAAGTCGATCCCTTAGTATATGATTTGCATCATCAACAAATCAGATTGTGACACAGCAGAGATCACACCCTCATCAAGGTAATCTGGTACACATTTTGCATTTCAAAACCAGTATTAAGACCTTAGCTATTTCGAAAAATAAGTGCACGTCATGGGTGATTGATACAGGTGCCACAGACCATGTATCATACTCCCTTGAAGACTTTCAAAATTATCAAATCATAGATCCAATTATGGTCAAATTGCCGGATGGTTCATACACCACAAGCAACATAATTGGAACTATCATGTTTTCTGAAAAATTGCATCTTGTCAATGCATTGTATATACCCACTTTTAACTACAAGCTATTTTACAAAGTTGAGATCGATTTGGGAGGAAATTGATGACTTTCGATCGATACCCTCATGTGCTTGCGAAGTTGAATGTTCATGTGGCTTGGAAACGGTCAGAAAGTACAGGATTGAAGACCAAGTCACAAAATTTCTTAGAGGATTAAACGAACAATATGCAGGAGTAAGATCGTAAATTATGCTGATGGAGCCACTTCCCAACATCAACACAGTGTTTTCGATGCTCACGCAGCAAGAAAGACAAACTCACAGCTTGGAGCCTATCTCAGACACCAAATTGCTTCCTTTGGGTTAGGTAACATGAGACAAAAAACCTCAAAAGTAATTCCGCATTTTTATACACAAAAAGTTATATATAGTACTTTTTAGTAAGTACACATTTAATTTAATCTCAGAATAATAGAGATATTGTTCAAAAAATATATCTAATATATAAATCACATCTTATCTTTTTTGAACATTTCTCACATTTCTTTCAAAGAGAAAAAACCTTTCTTGGCATGTAAATTAATCCTTACATCTCTTAGTGAATTTTTCTTTCTTTTTTTTTCTGATTTTGTACAAATGAAACTAAAGAATGTTTCCTATTTATAATTTAAAATCTTTTCTATATAGTTCTCAATGCACAATAAATAATTTTCAAATTTTTCTATTTTCACATTATTGTACAGTGATTATTGTATTCAATGAAATTTTTTCATCTTCTTCAAATTAAAATTTTAATATATGTTTCTCACTTATTTTTCGTTTCGAATTTTTTCAGTCATTATTTACACAGTCATTAGATCCCACAATTGCATAAATCAAAATAAACCATTTTAAATTATTTATTTTAAGGCGGCCAGCATTAGAAGACAAATAGTATGAAAGCCAAAAAAAAGAACATCCAAGAACCAAAAACTTATTAAGGATTTAAAAATGACGACCATGATAATTTTACAAGTAATAAATAACAATAACTTCCTAGCTTCCAACCTTCCAAGTTCCATCAACTACTTATCATACCTAGAAGAAAATGTCAAACAATTAAATAAGTATATACGGTAATGTTACATAGATAAAAAAAATAAAATTTATTTTATTTAATATTTATTAATTATCACAATATATATATATATATATATGTGTGTGTGTGTGAAATGTATCTTATGAAAATAGAATTTTTATATGAGAATATATTTATAATCTTAAATTAATTTACATGGCTAAGATTGAATTTACTTAATTAATGGTATGAATATAAAAGTAATGTATTTATTATAGTCATTAAATTCATGTGTGAATGCATTTATAATATATTTTATATTTGTATAAATTTTTTAAATATAGATTCACTTATCAAAAATATTTTTAATTTTATTTGGATAAAAAAATAACTATTTTAATTTATTTATTAGATATATTTTAATGAAAATTAAAAACAATTGCTACAAATATAATGATTATAAATGTATTTACATATGATTTTAATGACTATAATAAATGCATTACTTTTATACTATTAATTAAATATAGATTTAATCTTAGCCATTCATATAACAATTCTATTCTTATAAGATACATTTTCATATATGGCTATAAATATAATGATTAATAGTCAATTTAGTCTTTAAAGTTGGTTTGTTTACGGGCACAGAACACAGAAACAGATACATAGAAAAACAAAATTATGTTTAGCAGATAAGATATGAATAGGAATATTGTGTTTAAAAATACTAAATTAGTGTATTTTATATCCATTATGATAGAAAAGACACAAAGACAAAACTTATTTTTATTTTTCTTTTATTATTCTTGTTAATTTTTTATAATTATATTTTTTATTATTATCTTTTTTCTTACGACATTTTTGAATGAAAAAAAATGAGAATAAATTGGATTTTCATAATTTATTCTAGTTTATTATCAAACAAAATACAAGAACATTAACTTTTATGTTTCTATCTTTCGGATCTTATTTTTAGTGTCTTATCCTATTTTCAGAATCAGACGCAGCCTAAAAGATAAAGTATTTTTAAAAGATCTTTTCAATCAAAAAGGTCCATTAAAGATTAAAAATTAATCATATTTGTCATTTAGTCACTCCATTAATAATTTTCGTCAACGACCAATGTTATAAAATGTTAATTGATAATATACATGATACATGATATGTCTAATTGAATATTGGCCAAATATGTTTATGAAAGTCTATTAATTAAATTCTTTTCCCTAATTACATAAATCACATTCCTAATATAATCTGACAACTAAATTGATAGATTTTCAAAACATATTTAGTAAGCTCTAATTAAATATGTTGGGTGTTATATATGCTATCGATTTTTTGCATTATCAATTATTGACAGAAATTTTTAATTAAATAACTGAAGGACAAATATGATTAATTTGTAATCTTTGAAGAACTAATTTAATTAATAAAATTTTTTAGGGAAAAATTTGAAGAATATTTCATCTTTCAGAAACTATATATATATATATATATATATATATATATATATATATATATACTAAATTGGTATCCGAAAAGATTTTGGCACTGACAAAATGAAACCTAACATTTATTATTGATAAAATGATCCCCAAATTTTAAATTTTGACAAAAATACCCCAACATAAAATGACGTCATATTGAACAGAAAACATTGATCTGGCAATCGAAAGAGCTTCAGTGATAGTGGCAGAGAACTCCGATGACGTTTCTAACGAGGAAGGGAGCTTGCAGCAGTGACGATAACCAACTTTATCCCTCTCACTCCAACGCCAATTCTCAATCCCTCACCTCTTCACTCCCAACCTGAAACCCTAATCTCTTCCCTCACTTCTTTCGCTTCCTCTACTTCCTTCAAGCTTGATTCGCTCCACTAACTCACTTGACTCGCCAAGCACGACTCACTCTTCTATCACCGTCTCACTGACTCAAAAATTGTCCCACCATTACTCTCCTATGTCGAGTCCTATGATCATGATTTTCTCCTCGAGAACACTCTCTTTTTGCTTCTCAATCTCAGCCTCGACGACTACAACAAGGTTGGACTTGTCGCTGAGGGTGTCGTTGCCTGTCTCGTCGCCATCTTCTCCGGTGCCGCTGCCAAAAATTCATCCCCGGATTGTCGCACTCTCGTAAGGGACAGAAAGGAGAGAGAAGAAGAAAGTTGCGATGCCCTCTATGCTCTCTGCCTAGCTGCCGAGATTGTTGGAGTTCTTGCAAAGTGGAAGGAACGGAGGGAGCAGATGGAGAATTTTCATGGATGCGTTCATATTTTGAGTCAGGTTTTAAAAAATAGATGAGATGTGGAAATGCCATCGTCACAATTATAAGCTTCCCTTCTCGCCGAAAATGTTATTGGAGTTCTCTGCCACTATCACTAAAGCTCTTCTGATTGCCAGATCAAAGTTTTCCATTCAAATGTAACATTATATTTTTAGGTTTGAGTATTTTTTTCAAATTTTAAAATTTTTTAGAAATTATTTTATTAATAATAAAATTAAGATATTATTTTTGTCAACACCAAAATTTTTTGGGTACCAATTTGGTATATATATATATATATAAAGAAGAGAAGAATGAAGACATTATTGCTAATATTTTATTTTAAATGAAAAACAAAGAAACAATGATCCATCAATCGGAACGTTAGCATTGAAACAAGCCTTTAAATACCATCATCTCTTTGCACCAAGAAGCTGCCAATAATAAGAAAAAGAAAAGACCAAAAAAAAAATGAAGATGTTTGCTTGGTTTGGCAAGAAGTTACAACACCTTTGTAGCGTTTTATGTGGCCAACTCACTCTTTCTACCAAATCATTCTTCTTCCTTGCGGCATGCCTTTGCCGCTTCCTCCTCCAACAAACCAACCCTCTTTTGGTTCAAATCATCTACTTTGTTTCCCTTTCCTCAATTGGTTTTGGTTTCCTCAAGATTTTTAAGCCTAGAACATCATCACCCTCCTTCACCCCTAGGAACCTTGACTTGTTCTTCACCTCCGTTTCATCCGCCACGGTTTCGAGCATGTCCACGGTTGAGATGGAGGTGTTTTCCAACCCCCAACTAATCACCATTACCATTTTGATGTTTGTAGGTGGTGAGGTTTTCACTTCCATGGTAGGGTTACACTTTATTAGGTCAAGGCTCAAAACCGAGTTAGATAAAATTGCTGCCTCTCATGCTAGGCTTAGTACAACACAACCCATTATTGTTGATGACCAAATTGAACTTGGGTCGATCTCAAAATCTAAACTTGATGCTTCTAAACCCGAAAATGACGACGTTGATGATGATGGTGATGGTGAGGCTATTGTTAGTGCGTATGATGAAACTTTGCATAGTTCTTTTGGTGCCACAAGTGAGAACTTGAGGTACTTGTCCATGAAGCATTTGGGTTTTGTAATTCTAGGTTACCTTGTAGTTGTCCATGTCATAGGGGTTTTGGGTGTGTCCCTTTATATTGAAGTTATTTCTAGTGCTAAAATGGTACTGAAGAATAAGGGTCTAAATAGGTTCACATTCTCTGTTTTCACCGTGATTTCAACTTTTGCAAGTTGTGGTTTTGTTCCAACTAATGAAAACATGGTTGTTTTTAGAAAGAATTCGGGTATGCTTCTAATGCTTGTTCCTCAAGTGCTTCTTGGGAACACATTGTACCCTTGTTGCTTGAGATTTTGTGTGTGGTTATTGGGAAAGTTTAACTATAAGAAGAAAGAGACAAGGTACCTTTTGAAGAAGACAGAGGAGGTTGGTTACAAACACTTGCTCTCAAGGGAGTATTCTATTTTCTTAGTTGCCACTGTTTTTGGGTTTATTGTGGTTCAAATTGTGGTGTTTTGTTCAATGGATTGGAATTCACAAGGTTTGGTGGGAATGAATGTTTATGAGAAGTTTGTTGGTGTGTTGTTCCAAAGTGTGAATTCAAGACACTCAGGAGAAACAATTGTGGATTTGTCAATACTATCTTCTGCTATCTTGGTCTTATTTGTGGTCATGATGTTAGTATCTCTCTATCTATCTCCTCAAATCATAATATATTTTCCATGCACATAATATTTTATATAACATATTTATTATTTCAAATTTCATGTCACATGATATTTTTACAAAAGATTAAGTATATGAAATTAATTTTTAATTAGTCCATTTTTTTATTGTAAGAGTTTTTTTAACTCTCATTTTTTTGGAGGGTTTAGAATTAGGATTTAGGGTATTTTAAAAATTGATGGTTTATAATTTAAGATAAAAAAATTAGTTAATATTAGTTAAAAAAATTAGTTTTCTAATTAAACTTTTAGAAAAAAATAAAGATATATTTATTTGTATTTTTATAATTTTTATATTGTCAATATTTTCCATTATAAAAATTTTGTTAAAAACAAAATTCCTGCTTTTTATTATTCTTATCTTCTTTTACGAAATTCTAAAAAAGTAAAAAAAATGAAAACATCAACCTGACTTGACTGTAATCAAAACATTTCATGTTCTACTATAACATTTGAAAATCCATTATTATTGCACCAATTTGACAGCGATTATAATTTATAATAAATATATCCTTTTACGCAAAGGTTCCTAGGTTAAGTTGCTTGAACTCTGCAAGTCCCATGATAAATGATACTTGTTGTCATGAATCATGATCCTAATAATTTTCCATTTTTAATCATATATAGTTGGTTATACGTATATGACGGTATGACTTTTTTTTTCTAGTCCGATCCGATGTTTATTAACAAATAGGGTTCCTAGGTTAAGTTATTTGAACTCTTCCAAGTTCCATAATACTTGTTGTCATGATACTAATCATTTTCATTTTTAATCATATATAGTTGGTTACTTACTTGGTTATACGTATATGATATGATTTTTTTATAATCCAATCCCATGCTTATTTTCATTTAACTAATAGAGTTATAATCGCACACCTTCCCTCCCCTTTTGTACTTACATTTATTAATTCCAATAATTGATATTTTAATATTGCAATTATTGTCTTCTTGTAAATAATAAGTTAATAGGGTTATTAGACTAAAAATATTCAGAGTTCAACCAGAACTTTATTACCATAAAATATCATTGTCTAGTCAATCTGTGTCAAAATGTGGGGTGGGGGTATAAAATAAAGTAGACAACGTGGCTCAAATAATTAATAATAAAATAAAAAGTCTAATAACTTAATACTAAGTGCAGTATTATTATTTTTATTATTCTTATTATTCAAGTGATACCTGAACTTTTTAGTCAACAAATAATTAATAATGCGTTACCTGCAACTTTATCATTGCATTCTTGAATAAAATAATATAATAACTAGCATATAAAAATTTGATTTGTTAATCAATTTTGAGTATTATTATTACTTTTTTAATTTTTTTAATTATTCTATTAATCTTTATAGTTTTATTAAATTTTTAATTAGTTTATATATATATATTTTTAATTAAAATTTTATACCACTTTTAATTTTATAATTAAATTATTTTTATGTTAAAAATATTAAAATTAACATAATATTTCTATCAAAATTTATGCAGTCAAAAATTAAATTAGATTTTTAATTATAAATACCTTTAATTTATGATAAAATATTCTATTAATTTTAATATTTTTATATGAAAATGACTTAATTACAAAATAAATTATAATATACGAATCTAATTAAAAAAAATATAGAGACTTAATTAAAAATTTGATAAAACTATGAAAACTAACGGTATAATTAACCCATTTTTCTTTTATGGATAGGTTATAATTGAATATATAAGACTAATAATAATGTCTATATTTATTGGATAACATGTGCACAGGTACCTTCCTCCATACACCTCTTTTCTTCCATTGAAAGATCATGAGAAGGATTCAGAAATAAGAAAGAGAAAAGGAAAATTAATGGAAAATTTGATATTCTCTCAGCTCTCCTATTTAGTCATTTTCGTCATACTAGTGTGCATAACAGAGAGGAAGAACCTGAAGGAGGATCCTCTCAATTTTAATGTTTTGAACATTGTTATTGAAGTTATAAGGTTAGACTTCTATTAATTATATTCCATCAACAACCATTGCATGCATTATATTAGGGTTTCTGATCAGATAAACCAAGTGGTTACATAATAATATCCTTTTGAAAATACTATATGTTAATTAAAGAAAACTATTGGTAACTAATAATTTTTAGCCAACAAAAAAATCAACAATTCACAATAAAAAAAAATAGGATCGGATTTAGCATTTAGAAGGTAGAACTTAAAATTAAAGATTTAGGATTTAAAGTTTAGGGTTTAGAATTTAAGATGGTCGAAAGTAGTCGTCAAAGAAATTGCCAATAATAATTGACAGCGATTAACAGTAACTACCAATAGTGTAAATGGTTAGTTTGTGATGCTAGGTGAAATTAAAGTATTCGGAAGAAGAAAAAAAATGAGTAAAAACAATCATTTAAAAAAATAGTTGATGAATTTTTTTAGATTATTAACTGATATTGAATTGCCTGATTTTTTTGTTATCTAACATAATTGATAAATTAATTATTGTCCGTGTAAACATATATCTAAGAAGTATATTATTTTTAGCTAATTCTAAAATTAAAGAATTTTGCCATGCATAGAATAAAGAAAAGGGTTTAATTTTATTTTAAAAATTAATAAAAATAAAATAAAACATATCATGTGATAATCATTCAACCATTCATAAAAAAAAACTCTTCATCTCTTTACTGTACCATTATTCTTTCCTTTATCTAAGATAAAGGACATAATTCTCTCCTATATAAATAAATTATCTATCTTTCTTATATGTAAAGAAAGAAATGCCTAATTTTATATTTAGGATTATTGTCATGGTGCATGAATTTGCCTGACACAGTTTATTATTCTAAGACTCAAAGAGATGACATTTTATTAAATAATTATAATCATAACAACCTGACCGCAAACCTTGTTTACCCCGTCCATATGAATAACAAACTGAATTATAACCAATTTTGTATTTTAGTCCTCGCAACAATTAATTTTGTATAACTCTTTTCGAGTCATGCTATATGACAAACGATTTTATAGTCAATATATGAGAAGCCAATTAATTAATTAATTAAAATATTAGATGACTAATTTATATATATATATATATATATATATATATATATTTATCTTGTATTTGAGTTAATAATAGTCAATTTTCTTTTTTTTTTCTAAAAGTAATTGTTTCCTAATATTTTTCTTAATTAAATGGTAAAAACTCATGTGAAGTTGATTTTACGTGAAGTTGATATCTGAGAGTTTTTAGATAAAAGTTTAGTTAAATCAGTCAAATCATTTAACGACTCTCAAGTATCAAATTCACGTGAAATCAACTGTACCTAAGTTTCCATCTAATTAAATATAAACTTTTTGTTGTGAAATTATTTAATTTGTATTGAATTGGATTGATGCAGTGCATATGGGAACGTAGGGTTTAGTACAGGGTATAGTTGTAAAAGACAATTGCATCCAGAAGCAAACTGTGAAGACAAATGGTTTGGATTTGTGGGAAAATGGAGTGATGAGGGAAAGATTATTCTTATTCTTGTCATGTTTTTTGGAAGGCTCAAGAAATTCAACATGAATGGTGGCAAGGCTTGGAAGCTCCTCTAATTTTGTCAATATTCTATATAACTTAACAACAACCATCTTTATATATATTAATGCATGTCAAAGTGTAATTGTACAGCACTTTTAACTTATCATCACATTCTTTCTTTTTTCTAGTTGGTATAAAACTAAAAGATGTACCATGTGTGAAAATGTACAGCATATAGTATAGATGATTAGAGTAAATACTTAAATTGCTTATCAAAGAATTTTATATCATATTTTAGTCATTAACAAATATTTATTCTTTATAAATTTTTAAAGATTATTTCCATCGGATAAATTAGTCCCTTTGCTACTTTCAATTAAAATTTAATATTTGAATTGAAAAATAAGTCCCAAATAAATTTTATAAAAATATTAAGTATATACTAAAATTAGTTGTTATATATTTGCGTATAAATATATATAAAATTTAATTTATTTTTAATGTGTATTTTATATTTTAATTAGTGAATAATTTTAGTATCTAATTTTAAAATACATGTATCATAGTTGTAAATTTTATTATAAGATAATTAAGTTTTATAAAATATCACTATAAGATAAATTACTCTCTTTTAAAATTGATAGCAAAACCAATCTGACAAAATTAATTTTCGAGAACCTGTGCTGAGTAAAAAATGGTTAAGGAATAAGGACCAAAGTCTCTAGGGGTGGCGAAGCAGGTCGATCCGTCCCAACCCGCTTCATAAATGGGACAGACCGGTCCGCCCCACCAATTAAAATGGGTTTAAAATGCTAGTTCGCCCCACTTTATGGCGGATTGGTGGGTTGGCGGGCTAATCCGCTTGACTCTTTTTTTTAAAAAAAATAAAATTCATTAAAATTAACTAAAAAATAATAATTAAAAAATCAAATACAAATAAAAAATAGTCAAATTATAATATAATTTTTTTACTTATTTTTTTTAATTTTTAACTTTAATAAAATCGTTCAAAATAATATTTGTCAATAGAATCATCTTTATTTTAAAACATAAGTCACATAATTTGAGCATATATACGAAATTGTAAAATAAAATAAATAAAGTTAATAACTAAAAGAAGAATAAAAACAAAAAATGAAAAAAAAGTGTTTAAAAATTCTATAATTATTAATTTATAATAGTAATAACTCTTTTATTTAGTTAAAAAAAAGAAAAATAAAAAGTATTCGACCCGGCGGACCAGCTCGCCCCGCCCCGCCAAAACTCGCCAATTTGGCGGTGCGGGTTTGGCGAGTTTTTTTAATTTAGCGAACTCAAAATCCTAGCCCGACCCGCCTTTTTAGCGGGTTTAGCGGATCGACCCGACGAGCTCAACCCATTTTACCACCCCTAAAATGTCTCACATTATACAATCAACCAAATTTTGAATTCAAGTGTGTTCTTTTCAAAGGAATAAGATATGGCATTAGTACAAGTCTTTTTTTTTTCACCATTTATTAGTACAAGTCTTTGATAAGCATTTTTTTTTTGTGCGCATGGTATCTCTTAACTCGATAAAATAAAGATTAATTTGTTGCAGATCTTAACTCTATTTAAAAGTTTGTTGTTGGCCAATAGATTATTACATGCATAATACGGGATTCGAACTCTCGAAACTTGGATTGGTTTCTTTTTTTGGGTCGGATGGATTGAACAACCCAATCCTATATATCACTGTACACCCACACAATACTAAAAGATTCTTTTTTCAACTTGGTGCATACCAAGATTTGAATTCGGATACAGCATATTCAGAGGCACATAATTGGTTTCTTTGATAAGCAATTTAGTTTTTTTTTTCTGGTCAGAAGGTTCTTTTTTGGTAGCAGCAATTTAGGTATTGTTTTCAAATGATTATTAAAAGGGGTGGAAGCCCAATTCTAAATCTTAAACCTAAATTATGATTTAAGAAAATAAATGGAAAAGGTTTGGGATCCTATTGGACTTTTAGTTTTCGACCAATTAACTTTTTTGTTTTTGTTTTTAGATGGACTTATCCTACAATTTTTATCTCACTTCCTTGCGTTCAAACCCAAATGATATCCTGTCCAAAAACATATGAAACCCAAATGGTATCTCTTAATCTATTTATGTTTAATTACTTTTCCATTGTATCACATTTATACATATTTATAATAATAATAATAATAAATGTAAGATTAATCAAGATTATAAATAATTTATATTTTAATTAATAAGTTTTGGATTCAATCTTAAAATTAGAAAACAAGAATTTATAAGTTGTATACAATAAAAATCATTTTAAGACAAAAAAATTTTGCACTAAATCTCTTCTATATTCCTATCATGAAAAATGCTCTCATAAAGACGTATAAAATGTCTTTTTATAAAGACACTTATGTGTCGCATTATTATTGGACGTATTAATAAATCGATTATTTTTTTATTTTTTTAACAAATTAGAATAAAACCAATTTTTTTTATAACGATAACAATAAACCCAATTGTTATCAGATCTGGTTAAACCGACTAATTTACATAACCCACTGGATTATGATTTTTTTTTGTTTTTTTTAAACAAAAATAAGAGATATATTTATTTTTTTATTAAAAAATTTAAACATGATTCGGTTTAGATCGTGTAAATTGATCGGATTAAATCAGGTCTAACAATTATAATGTGAACAATTGAGTTTATTATTGTTGCTATCATAAATCAATTTTGTTTTAATTTATTAAAAAATAAATTATTAATCGATTTAATAAAGATGTCTAATAATATCATGACACATATAAATGTTTTTAAGAAAAAGGCATTTTTAATGTCTTTATCAAAATGATTTCCCCCTAATATATATGTAAATAAATAATGGATAATAGATATTAACTATCAGTGACAAAAAATAAGTATCATATAATAGAAATCCTATAAAATTCTATTGAATGCATTCACTTTCTGTTTATATTATGGTTTGTAAAAAAATAAAAATAAGAATAAATTAAAATTTATTATTTTTATTTTTAATTTTTATAAAATCTGAAAACATAAAATACTAAAATAGAAATAAAAGATAAAAATGAAAAGTAAACAAACCCTTGTGTAAAGAAAGTGAAAAATTAGTTTCTTTTTTTTTTTTTAATAGAACTTATTAAAGGGGCTTTTTACTAGAATCCCCACTTGCAAAATATAAACAATTAATGGCCCTTATTTGTCATAATTTTCTGTAAGCACAAAATTTGACGTAATTTTATTTACATTTCCAAAATTAAAGTGCCTATAGTAAAAATTTAAAAATGTTTTTGATAAAGTAGAATAATATATATTTTTGTTCTACCATTCACATGTGGGAATATTTGGACGGATATTTGCAGACAACTACCAACAATAAACAAACAGCCTTCAAGAATTGACACATGATTCTCAATGGACTAATTCAAAGATTTTACTGTGCCCATGTTACTTCTTATTTTATTTATATATTCATATATGCTTTTATAGGTAGTTTGTCTCAAACAAGGTGTAACAACTGTTAAGCATTCAACAATAATTAGCAGAGATTACTTATACGTTTCTATATACTTCTGAAAAATTATTTCAATTAATGACATATATTCATTTTTGATAATGATCGGGAGACAATAATTCAAAATTATTTCATTTAATTTAATATGTATATTTTATCTATGTAACATTCATAATGATATATTTATTGTATTTAATATTATTCAATTATTCTAACAGTATTTAATGAATATACATTAAGATAAGTAATAATTAAAAAATATAAAATAAATTAATTTAAACTAATTTTTTATTATTTCTTAACAAAAGTTTTATTTAGTTATTTAAATTAATATTGGGTAATGCTAAACTATTAATTATTATGTGAAGAGCTAATTACTCACTTAACATATATGTACAGGCAGTCCCTATGAAGCACGGTGTGGTGCCGCCGTATCCGTATCGGACACGAATCCGACACCGACACTTGACGGATACTTTAAACGAGTTTATTGGTGATGTGTCTTTTTGCAGTGCAGAATTTTGGTGAAGCTGTCACGAATCCGAACGAGTCCGGCCCGATTTTGTGGTTTTATGGCCCAATTAATCGATTTTTTTTAATTTAAAATATTTTAAAATCAAAACAAATCAAAATTTAAATTTAAAAATAAAATAATTAATAGAAGCAGAGTTGATGACAACAGTTCAGGTCTGAGTGAGATTTTGTATTTATCTTTAAATGAACCAAACATAGAAGCTGTGGTATTTGCGGATGATGGATTTGGAGGAGAAGAAATTGATACATTTTCTTTTAGCAAGATGGCAAGAATAGATTAAAATTTTTTATTTTTTTTAATAATTGCATAATTTTTAGATTTTTTTATGCAATTATATTTTCTCTTATATTTACAATATGATATTTTATTAATTTAATATATTATTTAAATTTTAATTTACAACATATCCTAAACGTGTCGTATCCAATTTTTTATAAAAAGAACGTATCGTGATATTTATATTGTGTCGTGTCCGTATCGCGTGTCGTATCGGTGCTTCCTAGTGCACAACAGGAAAACATGTTAGTAGTCTTCTCACTCAAATTTATTTTTTATTAATCAGTTCTAATTATTGCGTTAGCAAGGATGGCACGCACTTAGTTGAGATAATTCCATAAAATAAATAGGCTTGGATTTACTTCTTTTTATTTTTTGGGAGTATACAACTACACATACATAAAACAAAATTTAAAATGTAATAGAATAATTACAGGTTAATACACAATTGGTTCGAGGCTAAATTAATAGCCAAATTGCTTCCTAGGGACAATAGGTTCCAACCAAATTGTTCACGAGCTGAAGACAAATAGAGAGTGAACATAAACTTCCACCAGAAGAAGGACTTGTTTTCTTTCATATTATTTTAAAATATGCAAATTTTTATTCTAGTGAATTTTATTATTAAAATATCCCATTAATCCCGCCTAGCAAATTTATCACTTAGTTATTTTTAGTTACCTTTGTTTATAAGCATAAGACACTAAAATAAAGTTATATTTGATAAATGAGATATAAATATAAATATTGTATGCTAAAATACTAACTTTGTATATTTTATATTTTTTATAAAAAAATCTAAAAACACTAATAAAAGATACAATTTCTGTTAAAAAAGATACAATTTATTTTTATTTTTTATTATTTTTATTAATTTTTTATAATTATATTTTTTATTATTATATTTTTTTTTCTAAATTTTATATAAGAAAAAAAAGAAAGATAAATTAAAATTTTTATAATTTATTTTATCTTATATTTAATTTATTATTAAATAAAATACTAAAACACTAATTTTATATTTTTGTCATTTGTGTTATCTTCTACTCGTGTAAAACACTAATTTTTATATTTTTGGTTAATATAGTCAACGCCTATAGAAAAAATGCAAAATACAATGAGTTAAATAGTTTCATGTTTATTTTTATTCATATCTCGTTTAAACAGTTTTTCATATTTATTCTTGTTTAATTGTTTTACAACCTTAAATAGTTTCATGTTATTTTTATTATTACCGATTTAATTACGCCATAATAAGGCATGAAAAACGCAAGAAAAGAGGGATAATTTAAAATAATGACAATAATACAGTCACGAGACACTACAAAACAAACCAAAGACACACTTTTTTTCTTTTCCTTTCTGAGTTATGTGTTTATCTCTGCCAACCCTTTCAGACTCTTTTTCATTCATTCACTCACTCCCTCACTCTGTACCTTCTATATTTTCCTTTTATATAAATCAGAGCCTTTAAGCAAATCCAATCTTCAACCAAATTCTCACACTTTTTGTCTTCTCTTTTTTTTTTCTTTCCTTAATACAAAAAATGGTTGCTACCCTTTCACTCAGGTATTGTTATGGTATAATCTTTGGTTGCACCTTTGCCCTTAACTTCTTTTACATTCCCGTTTCTGCCCTCAACATTGGAGCTCAAACCACTGGAGTTGCAGTCTCTGTGGTAAGTTTTCTTAATTAATTTTCATGTAAGTCCATTTCCAATACACATTAATTTACTATATTACCATTAAAGAAGAACAATATTTTCCCCATTAACCTCCTATGTATTGTTTTATTTCATTCATGTGTAGAGCAAAGAGTGTAGTAGGCAATGTGAGTCAAGCTTTTGTTCAGGTACTTTTCCAATTCAATTTCTTTTGTATAATTTCTGTTCATTTATTTAATGATTGGAACGTTATTAAAGATTAAATGAATGAGTAATGTTATATAGTCAATAAATATTATCATTTTTTGTTAGTATATTTTTAGCAATAATTTGCATCTAAATTGACTAACATTTACATACAAAAAACATATAATTTACACTTATATTTTTAGTAAATATTATTATTTAAAGACAATTTAGTATTTGTGCTAGTCAAATTATGATCAAAATACTAAAAATTGCTAGCACTAAAAAAAATTTCTTAAATGAATATGAATATTATATGTGATATTTGAAATTTGATGGCAGTGCCACCATTGTTGAGGTATGGAAAGTACTGTGGACTATTATATAGTGGATGCCCTGGGGAGAGACCTTGTGATGGACTTGATGCTTGTTGCATGAAGCATGATCAATGTGTTCAATTCAAAAACAGTGAGTTTGCTGTTCACATATTAGTTGCACTATGGATTGGTTTTTCTATTAGATTTAATTGAATTGCTAGTTCCAATGTTAGATTTGGATCTGACACTGTATGTGGGAGTTATCAAATCCCAAATTCAAAACAACAAAATTAAAGAAAAAGAAAAAGAATAAAACCACTATATATTCATTCTTATTTTTATTTTTACTTTTTAGTATTTTTTATTTTTCAAATTTTGTAAAGAAAAAAATTAAACTTAAAAATAGAAATAAAAAACAGATTTTATTGTTTTTACTATTTTTATTTTTTCTTTCATAAAATCTAAAAAATAAAAATATTAAATATTAAAAAAAAAAATACAAATTAAACGCACCTTACGCTTTTCTATTTTTCTTGCTCTAAAATCAAATTTTAAGAGAAAACATTGACTAAAGCTATTTGAGTGATTGCCCAGCTAATTGGATGTTAAAAGTGATTAGTGCTTGAAGTGGTTAAGTCACTTTTAAGTATCCAAGGAGGCCTTTAAGACGAGTCGGTTGGCAAAATGATAAGTTCAAGTTAAATGTTTGAAATTTCAGTAAGGGCAAATCATCCATTGTATTCACCATACCCAAATTAATTGGTTATTTCATTTTTTAGGTTTATTAAAAGAAATTGACAAATTTATTAGATTGTGAATTTGTAATTTGCAAATTTATAGGAACCTTTTATTGGAAATAGCAATGGATTCAAAGAGGCTGTATCAATATGATTGTGCAAAATTATAGCAAGAAATAGAACTAGTGTCACTCAACGCTGCAATTGCAAACCAATAGGTTTATTTTATATATATATATATAGAGAGAGAGAGAGAGAGAGAGAGAGAGAGAGATTTTTTTGAAAATTTTAAAGACAAAAGTATACTTGATCCTTTATTTTTTAAAATATTAATAGGTTGGAGGTGGTAATAATTAATGGAGATATATGTGGTTATTAAGAAGCAAAAGCAAATATGTATTTGCGGTGTCGGTGGTTTAATTAATTAATTAAGTACAAACCGAAGTTAAAACAGAAATTTGAATGGAATCCATTTTGGTTTATTCTTGAATTGAAAAAAAGAAATAGAGATGGTAGTTGGCTGATTGATGTTCTTTACTTAATTGCTTTCGGCCATTATATATTAATGGATCTTCTTGTCTTCTATTTGTCATGATAAAACAGAAACTAATGCACCCTCTAATTACTTCATTTTGAAGATTGTAGAAGACCTCCCTACCTAAGTTATTGGGTTGATTATGACCCCTATTCTGTTTCTTTAACTTCACTCAAATAATATGCATTACAGGACATGTTATTTGTTTATCTATTTACTTTCATGAGAAAACTAAAAAGCCATTAATTGTTTGTCTCCGGTTTTGTTTGGTAAAGTATAAGTAAATAACTTCTAATTAGCTAATTTTAAATAATTGTAGTTAATAATTATTAATTTTGTATTTTTTAAAAAATAAAATCTAAATTATCACTAATTAATGACAATTAATTAGCATGAAGTACAGTTTAAAAATATTTGTTGACTTCTTGTTGATTAGATCCTTGTTAGTTATTTAGTGGAATTGGTTCTGTTTTTGTCTTAAAGAGGGTCCTTTATACAATGTGTCAAAATTTCTTTTATATTAAAAATCAATTTTGATTGTATGAATATAATAAAAGCTTTCTTTTGCAATAATTATATAAAAAGTGAAGCACGTACTGCTGTTCAATAAATTAATTAATTTTACACTATAATGTATCAAAATTAATCCTTTTGGGATCAATGGTGATGCTATGCAGATGACTACCTAAGCCAAGAGTGCAGTCAAACATTCATAGACTGCATGAACAAGTTTAAGGACACAAATGCGCCAACATTCAAAGGAAACACATGCCAAGTTGATGATGTTATTGAAGTTATTCATGTTGTCATGGAAGCTGCTTTGTTGGCTGGAAGAGTTTTTCACAAGCCCTAGGTAGCAGCAACTAGCAAGTAAAGTTACATGCATTTCAAGTCTCAAGAAACAAGAGACATTCTCTGGTTTCTCTTATTGTTTTTGGTTATATTTACAAAATTAATCAAACAACAGTGTTTAATATAGTCACTGGTTTCGTTTGAAGTATGTTTGATCACTTCTGTGATCTCCTAACTATCACGAATTATGTAAACTGCACACTGTAAACAGACATTTCCATTGGTCCTTCGTTCCCAATGTGTTGTATGATAAGACCTTCAAATTCTGAATTCACAACTTTCATCTGTGTTAGCTAATTCCATCTTCAAAGTGAGAATAAAAATATAAAAGCATGATTCCTTCATAAATCATCAGTCATAATAAAAAAAAGTTATTAATCCTAAGACATCTATATCTGACTTATTAACACGTAATATGATTTTATTAAACATGTTAGAAAACAGCAGGTCATGGCTTTTTATCGGTTTAATTTTTTACTTAACAAAAATGTATTCTTTATAGTGCAAACTGCAAGGCAATATTATCTGCTTGATGAAAAATGATTGAAATTACCTTAAATCCTGAACTCTACACAGTCAAAATTTCTATGATAAATTGAGGCATGATTCGCATAGAGTAGTGGATAGAAAGAAGTCTAAAAAAAAAAACTGATGAAAATTGCTTTTGCACATAATAAGAACAACAAATATATCTGCCTCATCAAAATTACCATTCAACGCGAAGCAGAATAACAGGAACTTTAAAAAAGCATAAAATAATTAATTACATACAACTAGGTTGAATGAATCTTCATCCTCTGTTTCTGTTTCCAAGCTCATGAAACTAGTTTCTTCCTACCAAATTCTGCGCTTTCTTTTGGCTTCACGGGTGGCAACTTTGATAACACCCAACTAGGAGAATCATTAAGCCAGAGCACTTCACCAGTTTCTTTGTGCTTAAAGTCAGGAGCTTTTGGATTCCTCTGATGATTAAAATAGAAAAAGAAAAACTTGATCAACAATATCTAGTTAAGCCTGGTAAAGAACCTGTGGAAGTAGACTCTACTTACCTTATCTATTCTGTTATCCCACCATTTAGTAGGGTTATTGACCAAATCATTCCAGGGCTCATCACCTAAACCAAGGACACAGGTTCAATCAAACATACGTTTATAAAACAAACAAAATGGAAATGAGGAGGAATCTCAAGTTGGAGAACCCAAGAAGCACAAGAATCACAATTCTACGTATAATGTGTATGAAGGTCTTCATATGTAATATACCTTTAGAGTCCTTTGCTTGTTTTGATTTTACAGCTGGAACATCAAATTTCAGTTCTTCGAGTCTAGATAAAACCCACTTTGGAGCGTTGTTAAGCCATAGGGCACCGTTTCCATCCTTGCGTTTGAAGTCAGGGAACCTAGGATTCACCTGCAAAGTAAGCATAATTATAAGTTCTTCCAAATAAATTAGTCAGCAGGGGAAAAACCAAAAGGTATGAGACAGCAATAACTACCTGCCCATCACGTTTGCTGTCACGGTAATCATTCCACTGCTTTGGGTCATCCAAAAGATCAGTCCAAGGAGCAAGTGAAGAGTCTCTAACTTTCTTTAAATCATCTATAAGCAAATTAGAATGAAAAACTTTTGGAATGTTTTGAATGAACCACTTAGCAATTACAATGAAATAAAAGTTATATATATATATATATATATATATATATATATATATATATATATATATATACCGCATCAAGACTTACTTGTTGAGTGCTTCAATTCAGGTTTCAAATCAATTGACATGGAATCCAGTTTATCTTGCAGCCATTTGGGAGTTGAACTATTAATAAAGAGTAACTCCCCATCCGTTTTTCTTTCAAAAGCTGCCCCCTTTGGATTCTCCTACATTAATTTGCAGCAATATTTAGAAAATAAGTTTGAAGGAAACATCATTATTGCCGATACTAGATGCGCAAAACAAAGATGATGAGTCAAAGAGGAAATTCAATAACCTTTAGATATCGGACATCCCACCATTCAAAAGGGTTAGAAAGGAGATCGTTCCAAGTGTTGTCTATGACATGCTCCTCACTTGCTAATATGATAGAAGCAACATATCACTAAAAAGTTCTCAAGGGCATTGTGGTTAAAGCCAAAGCAGCATAACATATATAATGCACAATATTCAGAACCCATAATTCCTACTGTTAGTTTAAAGAATTTAGTCTTATATGGACCGGTATTAGACTTTAAGTTCAGCATAAAACTTATTGTTATTGAGAAACTTTGCATTATGTAATGGACAACAATGGCATCCATGTCATACCACCAGCAGCTAAAACTGTCACAGATTAATACCTTTTTTTTTTCCAAATATAGGAGTGAGACTCGAACCCTCGACCTCTAAGGTGAGTATGGGGAGACTATATCATTTGAGCTATAGCTCATTGGCAGATTAATACCTTATTTACTACTTAAAAAAAATCTACCGTATACATATACATTGAAAATTGGAAGATACTATCATGAAAGAGAAATGAACTGAAAGTCTAAAACACAGATTAGCGGAAAAAAAAAAGGTTTCTTCGTGTCCATTAACTGCAACTTACTATGCATGCATACCATACAACAACAACGACTTATCCCATTAGGTGGGGTCGGCTACATGGATCAAATGACACCATTGCGCCCTATCATGCATGCCATACACAGCATTGTTTATTTGCTAATCTCATTCCCTCATCTTCACATTCTAAGATATTAAGAACAACATGCTAATAAATAGAGAAGAGCATACACCAAACAAACTACCTGTACATTCTTGCTTTGAAGTTGCAGATATTTTCTCCAGTTGAGGATATCCTTGGACAAAGTTGAGGCTTTGTACAACAACCTTAAATGATTAAAGCAAAGATGTGAATCCCAAACCTTACATCTTTTCCCACTGAATAATCAACAAGGAACCACCCTATAAGATGGGGATAAGAGCGAAAGGAAACATGCTAGTCATGTCTGTAGCTAAATAATTTTTTATCTTTACTATAATAAGAGGGGACAATGGTATTGGAAGCCATTGGTTGGACACTTCAAAATTGTGCTGGAACAAACAGTACTGTACAGACTACATAATCAATTCCTTCCAATGTTCTTTTTTATTTCTGTTAACCTAAATTCATGAGAAATAAAATGGACCTGAAGGAAATAACTTCAATGCCCTATCATTGCAATGCAGCTTCAAATAATTAAATCAAAACTTCTATTTATTCGATTAAGTGATATATATCTAAACACTGAAATGGAAGATATATTTCATTGCTCTCCATATCATTCCACTAACCATGAAATGTCGAAACATAGTCTTAACAAGAAGAAACTACAAATAAAGAAGCAGAATTTTGCTTCACTTAAACTACTAATTTCATTTACATATGAAACCATACCTGAATATTGCTATTACTTTGAGTTTGGTTTTCACCTAAACGCGGCGGATCAGCAGTGAGTTGACCAGCTACATATATGAAATCGTCTTCCTTGAGATGGCAAGCCGCAGAATGAGCTAAATCACCCTCAAATATAACTGGAATCCTTGAATCAAGAATCAAAAGGGAAAAAAATCCATTTAATTCAAAGTAATTAAAAAAATCATATGATTGATCAATTTACTAGCTGGTGATATACCTAAAAATGAGCTAAACAGTCATACGAAGCTACTAAACGCAAAGTTGTTAGTA
The DNA here is from genome assembly GCF_003086295.3 of Arachis hypogaea. Lineage (NCBI taxonomy): Eukaryota > Viridiplantae > Streptophyta > Magnoliopsida > Fabales > Fabaceae > Arachis > Arachis hypogaea. The sequence goes on from NC_092040.1 coordinate 94,374,359, forward strand.
ACTGTCATAACAGTAACTGTACTAATTCATAGCTTAACTTTGTAACTAACTACAACACTTTCTTTACGTGAAGTATGATTAGAGTAGTTAAACAGCTTCATTTAATTTCTCTGCAAATAAACAGAAAGTAAAAGTGCGTAGCATACCAAAGGAAAGGAGAAGAGTGTGACTCTTGGCGAGTGATAACGGTGGCGGCGTAGGTTCTGCCGTCGGGAAAGGTTTGGAACTGAACCGGCATCCGAACCTGACCGATTAGGTTCACGGCATTCGCTACCTTCGGCTGGAACGGGATCTCCTTCGGCCTTGGAATCTCAGCGGTGTCAGTAGGCGGCGGAGGGATGGATTTGGATCGCCGGCGAGTAGTGGAGGAGGAGGAGTATGATCGAAGGATCAGAGCCGTTGAATCCGCGGGCGCAGCGAACAATCGCAACGCTCGCCGCAGAGAATTCATTTCGGAGCTAAGAATGTGAAAGAGAAAGAGTGTGAAAAGCTAAAACCCTCAATTTTCCTCTGCCCTTTTTTTTTTTTTGGGTTTAAACCCCTTTCCCTTGGTAAAAAGCTCAGATTAACTTTGGACACGTCTGGGCCGGATTTTTTGTGGTAAGTATTTATTTATTAGAGAAGATAAAAAATAACTAATTTGTGTTGGTCTGAGAAGATAAAAAATAACCAACTCGAAGTGAGATCTCTCGACCACCTTTCACACTCGCTCACTAGTCACTAAATTTTAGGCCCCTGTTGGATAAAGGAGGACCGTTGACTTAGCAAACTCACTCTAAATCTCAGAAACAAAACCAACCAGTTGAACTCTTCAGCTGAACCAGCTCACGCTAAGGGTAACAGCAACTGCGTCCACACTGTAACAAACAATGCAAGTAGACCCAACACCGCCGCCGTCAACGGCACCGCTCCTCCCGCTCTCTCCTCGCTCCTCCTCCACCACCACCGCTCGCCGCCGACCTCTCGTCTTCACCTCCCTCCTAACCACCACCTGCATCTCCATCTCCGCCGCCCTCGCCTTCGCCTTCCTCTTCTTCACCTCCGCCACCTCCTCCGCCACTCCACCGCCACATCCACACTCCCGCCCTCTGAAAAAGCTCCACCACCCCACCGTCATCCTCATCTCCTCCGACGGTTTCCGCTTCGGTTACCACCTCAAATCCCCAAACCTCCCTACCCTCCGCCGCCTAATCTCCAACGGCACCTCCGCCTCCGCCGGCCTCGTCCCAGTGTTCCCATCCCTCACCTTCCCCAACCACTATTCCATCGTCACCGGCCTCTACCCTCCCTACCATGGCATCATCAACAACTACTTCTACGATCCAATCACCAACGAGAAATTCACCATGACAAGCCACGAACCTAAATGGTGGTTAGGTCATCCGTTATGGGAAACCGTCGTCTCCAACGGTTTGAAAGCTGCCACATATTTCTGGCCAGGTTCTGAAGTTGTTAAGGGTCAGTGGAATTGTCCTGTGAATTTTTGTGCGCACTATAATGAATCTGTTCCTTTTGATGATAGGGTTGATACGGTATTAGGGTATTTTGATTTACCAATTGATGAGATTCCTTCGTTTATTACATTGTATTTTGAGGATCCTGATCATCAGGGTCACCAGGTTGGTCCTGATGATCCTAGAATTACTAGGGCTGTTGAGAATATTGATAGGGTTTTGGGGAGGTTGGTGAAGGGGTTGGAGAAAAGAGGGGTTTTTGATGATGTTAGTCTTGTTTTGGTTGGTGATCATGGCATGGTTGGAACATGTGATAAAAAGATTGTAGCTTTGGCGGATTTGAGTCCCTGGGTTGAGATTCCAGCCGATTGGGTGCATTCTCTGACGCCTTTGCTCGCGATTAAGCCGCCGGAAGGGGTTGATCCGGCAGGGGTTGTCGCCAAGATGAACCAAGGGTTGAGTTCTGGGAAGGTTGAGAATGGTGAGTTTCTCAAGGTTTACTTGAAAGAGGACTTGCCTAAGAGGTTGCATTATGCGGCAAGCGACCGGATTCCACCGATAATTGGGTTGCTTGAGGAAGGTTTTACGATCGAGATGAAGAGGAGCAGTGCCAAGGAGTGCGCCGGGGCGCATGGCTATGACAATGCCTTCCTGTCAATGAGGACTATTTTCATTGCTCATGGTCCTCAGTTTGAGAGAGGAAGGTTAATACCATCTTTTGAGAATGTTCAGATTTACAATTTGGTTACTTCTATTCTCAACATAAAGGGTGCTTCCAACAATGGTTCTGCTTCATTTCCTGAGTCTGTTCTTCTACCTCCTGCTCCATCGGCCATGTGAGTGTTTGATCAGAATCATGAACACCACATCAGATGTTGTAGCAGAAAGAATGTGTATGATGTACTTTCATTCTTCTGGGATTGAACTGTTACATTATTTAATTGCTTACTGCTTTTCATAATTGTACTCTCTAGAAAGGATAGAGACTGTGAATTATGAGATGTTGCTGAAAGAATTGGCATCATCATGTACTAGGATTGAACTAGTCCATTATTTAAGTTGCTCTAGTTAAACCATCTTTAATTGCACATGATTGTAGTTTAGTTTAGTCTAATTCAGTGAATAAATGGCTGTCTTCACAAATCTCGTGTGTTTGACTTCTGATAGAGTATTTATTGAAATCAATAACATATGGCATGGGGGTCCTTAGATTAAATTCAGGATATTATATAAGGAATTTAGACATCTGTCTTTGGTTAAATGGAATTGACCAAATCTTTTAAGAAATTTTCAATTAGTTGGGGGCCAAGTTACCACCAGAAATATTTTTCACAGCACACATGTCATCCAATACTTCAATTTCTACGAGAGTAAACATTAAAATTGGTCCCTAATAAAATTTAGATTAGACACCTTGTTTTTCAACAGATGTGTTTTTTTTTTTTTGCTAAAAGTCTTCTGGTTTTACTCTTATTAAACAAATTGATTTTTTCGTCGGTTTCAATCAAATTTTAAATATGTATATTGGACAAACAAATTCCTAATATAGATTCTATTATAAAATAATTAAGTCTCAAAAATATTATTACAAAATAAACCAGTTCTTCAAAACAACAAAAGAACTAATCTGTTTAAAGAGAGTAATTTTTTAAATCTTTTAGAAAATAAAATTTGTTGATAAACAAGGTATTTGATTTGAATTATTTAAGATACATTTGGATATTTACTCTTTCTATAATTCTGTTTACTAATTTTGAACTTAACGTTACAACTCACATAAATCGTAGGTTTCAAAAACCAGTGATTATGAAAGAAGTGAAACGTATAACATTTATCATTCATAATCAAAGTGCTCCAGGAGATAATTGTATGACAGTAAAATTTTTTCAAAGTTTCTGAAATATACTTAATGGTGATGTGTTTCGAGCAGTTAAGGGCTTCTTTTCAAGGGGTAGAATTTTATAGGATTTTAACCACACTTAAATCTGTCTTATTCCCAAGATTTCTAATGCTAAAGCCAATAAGTCTATTTTCAGTCTTTTACAAGATTATCTCTGAAGTACTTGTACATAGACTTTAGGGTATGATAAATAGATTAATTAGCCCTACACAGAGTGCTTTTATTAAAGGCAGATTAATCTTTGATAATATTCTAATTGCTCATGAGCGTATACATTACTTGAAGAACAAAAAAAGAGAACTTGAAAATGAAATGGCGCTAAAATTAGATGAGTAAGGCATATGCGATAGGGTAGAATGGCACTTTCTTTGGTTTATATTGGAGAAGTTTGGTTTTTGACTCCCGGTGGATCATGTGGATTCGAAAATTAGTGACAACTGTTTCTTATTCTGTCATTGTGGAAAGACAGCCCTATGGATTCTTCAAACCAAATAGAGGTATTCGATAAGGAGATCCTTTATTTTCCTATCTTTTTCTTTTTTGTGCAGAAGGTCTCTCCTTCTTGCTACACAAGGCAGAACAAAACAGACTAATTCAGGGTCTTCAAATACATAGGCAATGTCTCAAGGTCAACCACTTCCTCTTTGCTGACGATTTCATCTTATTCTGTAAGGCTAATCCTGAAGCATGTTCAAACATCCTGCATTTATTGAATTCTTATGAAAGCATCAGTGGCCAGAGGGTAAATCTTAATGAATCTGCTGTATTCTTTAGCCACAACACTCCCTCCACTACTCGTACACTACTGGCTAACTCTATGAATATTAATTATATTGGTGCTCGAGATAGATACCTTGGTTTGCCTTCTACAGTCTCTAAATCAAAAAAGGCTTCTTTTAGTATGATCAAAGAGAAGGTTCGGAAAAGAATCTAAGGGTGGAGGTGCAATCTTCTATCGTCATGTGGTAGACATGTATTGCTTAAGGCAGTGAAAAAAACTATTCTTATTTATATATTGTCTTGTTTCAAGTTGTCAGATGGTTTAATTTCGAAAATTCACTCTCTACTTTTTCAATTCTGGTGGGGACAAAAAGGTTTTGAAAAGCGGATGGCTTGGATTAGATGAGACACTATGACTCGTCCACGAAGAGAAAGAGGCCTTAGATTTAAAGATCTCACAGTTCAAAATCTGGCGCTTTTAGGGAAACAGTTTTTGTGACTCGTAACACAGCCTACTTCCCTATTATCCAAAATCTAAGAGGTAAATATTTTAGCAATGGTAATGCTATAACGACAGAAATTGGAGTCTTACCTTTTTGCAGATGGATGAGCATACTGGAAGGCCGAAAGATTGTTGAAAAAGGTCTTAACTGGATTGTGGGTACTGGAGAGAATATCCGAACCTTTGAGAATCCTTGATTGCCTCCTCCGTATCCTTTAATGATTTATGACATGCCAAATAGACAGGCTATTTCTGAGTTGGTTCCAAGAGTTAAAGATCTAATTATTGAATATAGGAATTGGAATCAGAATCTCATTCAAGAATTATTTCTCCAAGACGTTGCAGTCAGGATTTTGTCAGTTAAAATTCAGTAGAGTAGGGACAAATTGTAATGGAATTTGAACAAATTCAAGCAATATGATACAGTTTCAGGTTATACAATTGGCTATTTATTTTATCATCTGCCTCTGAAGTTTCGCCCTAATTATATGCAGCAGAAAAAGCCGTGGATTGATCTATGGAAGTTGAACTTGCCTCACAAAATTAAGCTATTTATCTGGAAAGCTCTTCATGGCCGGCTTTCGGTGCTTGCTCAGGTTTATCACTGCATCCCATCTATATCGCCAATATGCCCCTGCTGTCATGAAGCAACAGAAACAATCACTGATCGATTGCTCTATAATTAAATAAGTATGGGTTTTAAAGTTATTTTCGTGACTATCTTCCCTCTCAGAGTCCAAACGACTTTTGGACATGGTGGACTGCATCAACAGAGATGCTTAACCCATTGAAGAATGCTGACCATAATCCTCAATTGCTTGACATCATTTGTTGGAATTGCTGGAAAGCTCGCAACCAGTTAATTTTTAAAGGTTCCATTTCAATGACGTCTGTCATTCTAGCAAGCTCTATCAAATTGCTCCGTGAAATGCAAAGAATTTCTAGTTTAGATCGTTATCTTCATGAGGCAAATTTTTAGTTTCATTCAATTTGATCTATTATTCTTTCTTCTTTAAATTTGTTTTTCATTTTTCGACTATGTACTGTTGGATGAGTACCTTCAAATATTCAATGTATTGTTTTGGAAAATTTCCACCTTTTATTATGCTATCATGCTTTTAGACATTTTTATATTTTATTTTTCAATAATTAATGAAATATAACTTACTATTTTAAAAAAAATTATACATAGAATTAATATTCAAATTTATTTCTTAAAAATAACTTATTCTATAAATTAGTAATTTTTTATAAAAATACTAGTTCTTAAAAGATATAATTAATTAATTATAAATCAAATTAGTCACGTCTTTAATATTTTAATGATATGAAGTCAATACTACGAATGATAAAATTATTGGTTGACATGTTATGTCTTAAAATTTTTGTGACCAATCATTTTTGATATGTAGCATTAACTTGATATATCATAATGTCATGCGACATTTAATATAATACGTTATTATCTATCAGAAAGACCGATTTAATTTACGATTATATTTTTTAATGTTTAATATGACTAACAAGCATTTTTGAGAACCAATTTTAGAAACAAATTATATTTAATGGATAAATTTGAGCATTAACCCGTATACATATAGGGCTGGTAATTCATATCTTATCCGTGGGTATTTAATCCGGTCCAACCCGTTCGGGTAGGATAGGGTACGGTCTGGATATGCCTGCGGGTAGGATAGGATATGAATTTAGGGTGTACCCTATCCTACCCACACCTCATATATAACACATATTTTATAAAAATTTTCCTATATAGTGAAGGAAGTGAGAGTTGAACTCACAACCTCTCTTATGTAATGACTTATAATAAGTGAACAACTACAAAACTAATTAGTTCATTAAGTAATTTAGAGCATTAATTTTTTATTTTTTATGTTATTAATACATATAAAATTCGAAATAATTGAATTTTATATTTATTTTGAAAAAATTTGATATTTCTGCGGGTAGAGTTAAAGTTAAGAGATTCTTAACCCGCAGATATGGTAGGATAGAGTTTTAATGAAATTTTCAACTCGCGAATAGGGTTAAGATAGAGTCCAAACCCTATCCTACCCTACCCATTGTCAGCCCTATATACATATCAACTTGCAGCGGCAACATGCCAACTATCTTCTGGTCATTCATTTCCTAAAAAGTAATAACCCCGTTTAAACTCATACTCCATTCTATCATATTGAAGAATGAATATGATTTTAATCTCGCTTAAATTTAAGTTCATGTATTATGTATTATTTAACGGTGGAAGAAAAGTAAGTTGACTATTTTAAAGCATGCATCTACACATATCATAACATGTGGACATGCCCTTTTAACTAATCTGTTTTGATGTGACCAATACCTTAACCATGGCCACAACTGTATCAGCATTCACCACACGTGCCTATAAAGAATTGAAACTATTCATGTTACTCTTTTCTGTAGTTGCAACATCTTCTTGTATACTTGTCGCCTAATAACAACAAAAAATTAAAGTTCCAACTCATTTCCTAACAAAACCTTATACGAGTTGCAATTTGCAAACGATAGTGTAAAAGAAACAATAAAAAGTTTAAATTGATCTTATTTAATATTTATTAATTTTAAAATAATTAATAAATATTAAATAAAATAAATTTTAACTATTTTGATTTTTTTTTTTGTTATAAACCATTTTCAAATTACAATTGATAGTGCTCGTCAATTTGCAGGTAATTGCAATGGTAGTGGTGTGGTGCCGGTTTGCGATCATTTCTCTTTCCTTATTTACCAATGTAACAAAAATGAGATTGGTGAAAGCCTTCAAGGAAAATAGAAGTAAATAACTCTTATTGAAGTTATCTACAAAAGTATGTGAGAAAAAATAGTAACTTTCTTTGGGGTGCTATTAATTTACATGTTACATTACTTTCATCACATTACACTCGTATCACTTTCATGTCTTCACCGTAAATGACAAGTTCTCTTCCCATTACCCATCTTAATTTAAATGAGATAGAGATGAAGAAGATAATTGACAAATAATAATTTTAAACCTGAAGAACTACATTTAAAAAGACAAGTGATTAAAAAGAGTAAAATACTTAGGTTTAGGTTAATAAAGCTTTTAATTTTTAAAAATAGTTTATAAAAACTAATTTTTAAAAGATAATTTTTTAAAAATGGTAACATTTATGTTTGATAAATCAAATTAAAAATAACTTTTAATAAATATAAGTAACAACAATTGTGTTTGATAAAATAATTTTTAAAATTTAAAAATATTATAATACACATAAATGTAAACGTTAAATTTAAAAATTAGTTAACATATGAGATTATATTAGACTTTTAAATTTTAAAAAGTACAAGTCAATTTTAAAAGAGAAAGTCTAGGAGACAGCAATTTTGTTAAAATTTGGCCAGCATTTAACCATCAAAAGTAAAATGAGTAATCCTGCACCATTGGATGTAATTTCCCACCGTTAAACACACTTATGATGGCTAATTGATGGCTATATATCACAATTTCTGCTGCCCCCTAGCACTCCTCATTTTAAAAAGCTCTACTTTAGGTATTTTAAAAAATACCCCGATCTTTTAAAAACTGCAAGTACAAATATATGGTCTTTTTTATTTACCAAACATAAAATGAAGAGTTTGAACTTTTAAAAAGCACAAGCACCTCTTCAAAAAGTTTTACCAAACCAAGCCTTAAACAGGTATATAAAACATGGTGAATACCTCACATATATACCATCTTAATGTGAAATTGATAGTCAGAGAAATATTAGATAATAATTTAATTAAATATGTCAAATTATTTAATGATTTTTTCAATTAACAACTTTAAATAAAGACAAATATATATGAGTTTCTACTATAAAAAATATTATTTAATTTAATGTACTTATAACATGTTTTAAATAATCATTCATTCAATCACATTATTTTTTTTAAATGATCATTCATGTGATCAATATAAAAAATAGTTATTTTTAGAGTTAATTATTTTATTGGTTTTGTAGTTTCACCAAATTTACGATTAGATTCCTATATTTTTTTTTTCTTTTCAATTGTATTCTTATATTACTTTTAATTTTATAATTAGATTATTTTTCTGTCAAAAACGTTAAAATTAATAGAATATTTATTTCAACAAACACATAGTCAAAGATCTAATTAGGTTTTTAATTATGAATATCTTTAATTTGTAAAAAAATATTCAATTAATTCTAATATTTTTTATATTAGGAATCATCTAATTACAAAATTTAAAATAATGTAAAAATCTAACTAAAAATAATAAAATTATAAAAACCTAATTACAAATTTAATAAAAAAATTATAGAAACTAATAAAATAATTAAACTTTATTTTTACTAATATACTTTATAAAACGGCTTTAGCATCAAAATTAAATTCATAAAATATATTTTACATACTTTTTTTGAAATCTTATATTCTTATATATTAAGATAAGAATATACTGAAAAGTCTAGTGTTTACATTTTAGTTTGAATCAATTTTGAATAAAAAAGTGATTTGATCCAAATAACGAGTTAAAATTTGAAGTGGATTTGTTAAATTTAAGTTTTGAATCCGATTTGATTTTAATACTTGGATTCCATTAGTTTTTGTTTGATAAAATACTTTTTTTTTTAAGTTTCAATCATTATTTTATTATAAAAAACAAGTGACTAGAAAAGGATTAACAATAATTTAAATTTGAATGATTCCAGTTTACAGAGTAAATGGATTCAAATTGATTCATAATTTATTCTGTTGTAACTAAAATAATTATCCCGGAGAGTATAGATTTAACAATTTACCATTTGGATCAGATAAGATAACTTTTAAATTTTAAATCTTAGTTTTAAAGTTTAAATCTTAATAAAATGAGAATTATAAAAATAATTTCATTAAAAACTACAAGTTAATTTATATTGATTACTTCAAAATTAATCTCGTATATTTTTTCATTATTTTAATAATAGTATTCACACATTAAATATTTTTTACGCTGGTAAAAAAATATTATTATTATTAATTAAAGAAAAAATGTAAAAAATATTTAAAAAAATAAAATATATTATAAAATATAAAAGAAAAAAATTTAAATGCGGTCAATTTTATATAAAGTTAATATTTAAGAATCATCAGATAATTTTTAACTAAATTTTTATTTAAAGTCGAATTTACCTCAATTTTCACGAAGAATTGATGGTATTTATTCCTAGGCGGCATCATCAGAAATCAGAAAAAAATAGGTGCTTCTGGATTGGGGGAAGTGGGTAGAAAAAAACCCCAAAAATATCAACAAACTTCACTCCTTTCTTTTCCAATTTCCACTTCCCACTTCCCACGATCGATTTCAATCTATCTTCTCTGTCTCATCTCATTCTCATGTGCCCAATTCAACCTTTTCCACTGTTATCTCAACCTATAATATTATTATAGCTTTTTAGTTCCCTCCCTTCTTCTTCTTCACTATTTTTTTTTCTTTTGTGTGTAAATGGCACATGTTGTTGATGCTATTCGGTTATTGCAATTCCAACCTCTTCTTCTCCTTCCTTCAACCCTCAACACTTCTTCCAACATCAATAGGGCACTCTCACTCTCACTCTCTCCCATCGCTTCTTCTTCCTCTGCTTCTCTTGCCTCTGCAGCTCCCAGAAAGCACTTGCTTTCTTTCAAGGTAATCAAATTATGAATACCCTCTTTTTTTAACCTTCTCTTGCCTTTGTCTGCATTGGAGAATTATCAATTTTGTGACTGAATTGCTGCGAAATTAACTACCTTTATCCCATCCCATGTTGTAGATTTATGAATTTGTTAATTGTGTTATTCAAATTAAGTAACTTTATGGCACCCCATGTTGTAAATATGCTCAATTATACTCCCACGTTGGAATCTCAGGAGTTAATTGATAAAAGTTAACACAAGTAAGTTTAGGAGAATTCCTTTTTTTTTGGGTTTTGGTTCATAGTGTATATCTTTGCACATTACTATGATATTGCATGCTCCATGCTTAAAATATGCTGCACCATGCGTTGCGTATTGCGAGAAGGCTTCTTTGAACTGTTATGGTGTTCTCACTTTATTATGTGATGATGTAAAGAATTAGAGATGGCCTATGAATTCTATACTATGATGAACTAAACTATCACATCTTTATGTTGTGAGTTTATCTGTAATATGATCATCGATGCTAATTTTCAAAACATTTCATTTACTATCAGAAATCAATGCTAATTTTTTTTTGTTTTTTTTTTTTTTTTCTTTTCATTCGCCTTTGGCTTTTTTATTGACTGAGAGTTTATGTGTAATATAAGTTAAATGTTTTGTACAATAGCTTAGAAAGTAACTCCTTTTTGTGAACTGACTACTACTATATATATATATATTGACAATTTTTGTCATTTGCTACTCTTTATTTAAGGTATGTGCAACTGTTGCTGAAACTGGTCAACCAAAATGGTGGGAAAAGAATGCACCAAATATGATTGACATTCACTCCACGCAAGAATTTCTGAATGCTTTAAGTGGAGCTGGGGATAGACTAGTTATTGTTGAATTCTATGGAACTTGGTGTGCATCATGCCGAGCATTATACCCCAAGGTCTCTCTACTTCCTGAACCTTGCCTCCTTTTTTCATTCTAATATTTTAGCTTCTAGATAATTTTCTCTTTTCGGTAAAAGCAGCATAGCACTTAGGATTACATTATGGAAATTATACAAGTGGTAAAATTATTATTGGCCAATTATTCATTAATCATAGAAATGTGAGCATTTTTAAAAATTATATTGAGCATTAGCAGGTCTTGTAAATCTTAATTAGTGGATTGTTACTTTGAACACAAGTAAGATAGGGTCTAGAGTTCTCACTGACTTGTAACTGGCTGTGTCTGAGATATTGTCTGTTACCATCAAACAAGGATTAATACAGGTTATGTGAATGGCTGATTCATATGTCAAATATGATCAACATGGATTACATGCTTTGTTTCGGTTCCTGGCAAATTCAAACCTTTGAATTTGTCACCAACTTACTGAATACATGATTTTATAGCCATGTATTGACTTGCTTTATGAAGCCTTCCTATTTTCATTTTGCAATACCCATTTGAATCGTGTATAAAAACTTATATGTAAAAAGATAGCTCCTAGTTGTTTGATGATTCATCTTTATAACTCCCAAAAAAGAGTTTGGCTATCCATGCTGATGCTTACTGCACGACACTCCTGGAAGAGAGGGCTTAACAAAATATCATCCAGTTGTTGCAGAATAGCAGGGAAATATTGATTTAGTTAAATCTGGATGAAAAATTTCAGTACACGACGTAGTCAGAATTTTTAACATTTTTGGTTGATATTGTTAAATTACTTCTATAAAAAAAAAGTTACTTTTGAATTTCCAAACTGCTGAAATATGTCTCGGATGTCCTGAGTCCTGATGTTTTTTTAAATGGATCTGGCAGCTATGCAGAACAGCTGAAGAACACCCTGAAATTCTTTTCCTAAAAGTGAACTTCGATGAGAATAAGCCAATGTGCAAAAGCCTGAATGTAAAAGTACTTCCTTACTTCCACTTTTATCGAGGGGCTGAGGGGCAGCTGGAGTCATTTTCCTGTTCACTTGCCAAGGTAATTCTTATCATTTAGTTCTAGTTATGTTCTGCATTTCTAGTTCGTTTCAAGGGATCAAGGAGCAGTTACTAATTGGTTCCTGTTCTGGACCCAGGAAGGTTCTTATATCGTTTGATTCGTGCTATATGGAGAAATAGTCATTTTATTTGCATTATACAATGAATATCTTAAACTCATCTTCCAAGTTGCTAATAATGAGTAGTAGTTTATAAGATACTTGGATTTCTCTCTTTCAACCTTTTGCATGATTTGCTCAAGCCTAAAGACCCTAGGGTAAATTGAACAATAATTACCAACTGCAAAATATTTCTTCTGTTCCCTTTTATTGCATTTTGTGCATCATTGGATATTGTATCGCAGTTGATAATGACGGTGATAGATAAAAGGGAACGGAGGAAGTAATAATGCCTATTAGAGTGCTCAGTTGGTGGAATGAATTAATTCTGAAGAATGATAATTAAGTTTATATAAGCACATAGAATACAATAAAAATACATGGTATATAAGCATAGAGTTTAATTTTGATGCACTAATTTTTACACAGTTGGTCAATCACATCCATTCTTTTGGATGACCATTCACGCAGTCAATGTGAAAAGTAGTTATTTTAACTAATATGCCGTTATGTTATTGAATTGAATGCACATGTGAAACTGTTTTACACTGACAGTGCATCATAATTAAATTCATATATATATATATATATATGCTCACTTTGTTTTCCTCATGAAGGACAAGAATTGTCTACAAACCTTCTAGGAATATAGTGAGGCAAATATAAAATGATGGATATAGACTTTACGGTGATTTGATATGTGATAGTGAATACAATACAATGCTTTTAGTTTTGAGAAAAAGCTAATGGTTATTTGAACTTTACAGTTTCAAAAGATAAAAGAGGCCATTGAGACACATAACACTGCTAGGTGCAGCATTGGTCCACCAAAGGGTATTGGTGATCTGCTTCTTGAACCTTCCAATGTTCCTGTTCCCAAGGATAGACCAGCAGAACCTGTTTGAAGCATAGGTGCATCTTTGTAATTTACAAGGTGGTTTCACAAAGGGAAAGAAAAAACACCTCAAAAGAAGGCTGTGATCTAGAGAAAACTTAATTGATATGAAGGGATTTATATATATGTATTCTGTATATTTTTCACTTATTTTTTTTAGAAGGATAATATAGCACTCAGGAGTTGTTTTAACTCTACTTCATTCTTTTTTCCATTCATTAGCTGATTGTAATCAAATACTTGAGAACTTCAGTGAAAATGAATTAAGGATTAAGCTGTATTTAGTTGAAACATATATTTTTATGAAAACTGAACATCACTTGTTCTGGCTTAGAAATGGGTAATTTATTTAGGCTGGCTTTCTCCCTAGCTTAGAAAACATTACTTGAATTGTGACCTATGAGAGGATGTGTTTTATGAATTTGTTCTTGTTTTATACTTCAAGTTGACATATTCTTTTTATTTATTATAATTAGAAAGAATATGGGATTCAATGTGGAGGTGTATGTATGTTTTTTTGTGCAAGATAGAATCCGTACACATATTTCTTATAATTGAGTGGTTAATTTTATGTTAGTTTTTATATTATAACATTTTCATATTGCTTTTTATAAGTATATACTATTTTTTTTTACCAAAGATATGAAAATTTGAACCCGCGATATTTTATATGAGTATGGAGAGACTATGTCATTTGAATTATAACTCATTGGTTAATTATATACTAAAATTTACTACACGTGTTTGTGTCAATAAAATTCCATTACCCATATACTTAAAAAGATCATTCTACTCATGTATTTATTTAAGAATATTACAATATTAGTTGTGATTAATCTTATTGGACATTAAACCGTATAAATTAGTAGTGGTGCTAAGGAATATAGTTATGGAGTTTAATTTTGATGTTGAAAATGTAAAATATTTTATACAATTATGTAATCGTATCTGTTCAATTTGTTACCGATGTAACACTATATGATTGGATGTACGAAATGCATAATTAATATTAGTTATTATACCCATTATTGTTTCTCCAAAGTCGAAAGCAAGGAGCACCTAAGTTTTCTATTATCTTACTTTGAACCTTAAATTTCTTTTGAAAGATTATACTTTCTTGTTTTCTTTGTAAAAGTTTTAACATCTAAATTTAATAAAGCTTAGTAATAATATTCTCCTACAAAAACGTAGAGATCCAAACATTTGGGTTTGTTATAAACTAATTTGAAAAAGTAAATCACTAAATCAAATACATCCCCATTTTCTCATTATTCAATCTTCGATATTGAATATTCACAAGGAAACGTAAAAAAGTGAGAAACAAAGTAGGCACCTTAATTCAATATCCATAATCTTATACTCAATCACATCATTTTTCACAGTTCACACAATGCCATCATAATTACCATCATTCCCTGAATTAACCAAAATTTTTCATTCTCCATCATATCTTTCAAGAAATGACAACAACTTATGGAACAATCTCAGAAGAACTTGATGTATCAACACATTCAAGCTTAGTATTCTTTGCGCATTCGAAAGAGCGAGTTCAATCGGGTTTAGGCACAAGACCATGGAAGGAAATGATTCAATCCTCTCGTCACATGAACCTTCCTCGTTCAATGCTTTTAGCAATCCAAAGGGTCAACACAAACGCAAAGCATTTTCGTGCAAACTACGTGATAATCATATTGTTTGTGCTTTTTCTTAGCTTATTGGGACACCCCATCTCACTGATCATACTAGTTTTCATGATGATTGCATGGTTGTTCTTGTATTTCCTTCGAGACACACCTTTGGTGATTCTAAGGTACGAGGTTGATGAGAGGTTTGTTGTGATCTGTTTGTTTTCGGTTACAGTTGGTTTGCTTGTTCTGACGAATGTGACA
Source organism: Arachis hypogaea (assembly GCF_003086295.3). Lineage (NCBI taxonomy): Eukaryota > Viridiplantae > Streptophyta > Magnoliopsida > Fabales > Fabaceae > Arachis > Arachis hypogaea. Next base: position 94,389,460 of record NC_092040.1, read on the forward strand.
TACAATGTGCTTGTTGGAATGTGTGTTGCTCTATCTCTTGTTTTGCTTCATACTTTGCTGAGAGACACAGAGGATTTGTTCACAATGGATGAAGAGGTAGGGATTGTAACAGCTTCAAAACAAGGTGTTAAAGTTCCTCTAAGACAAGCTGCTTCCTCTTCTTTTACTTCTTCATAGTACCAAAATTAACAACAAATTCTTTGCCTTTCTTAGGTTATTGTTTTCGGACAGAATCTGCATAGATTTAGATATAGAGATAGATAGAAAAGATGACTTTTTTCTTTATGTCTTTCATTGTCCTCATATTTTTGGATGATCAGATAATTAAAAATTTTATTTTAAAAAATGTTTTTATGTTTGTATCTGTATTTACCTGTGTTTCTATCTTGGTTGATTTGGTAACTAATTGTTTAATCTATTTCTTTTTAAAAAAAATTCTCATACAGAATGAAAGAATACAAAAATAAAAGAGTGTCACAATAGAATTTCTGTATCCTATATATGATATGAAGATGCATGTGAGTATAATTCTTCTTTAAGAATACCAAATGGACACTTACACTTAAATGTGATGGTGTTTGCTATGGTGCTTAAAAAGTATTGTCTAATTATTAAAATAGGTAAAATAATTAATTTTAAATTTAAAAATATAAAAATTAAAAAATTTTAAATATTTTAAAGTTACTATAAAAAATAACTCAGGCAAAAGTTAGACACCAAACAAAAGACACCATAGAATTGGCCAAATGGGATATGGGATTCAAATTCAATTCATTTAGGCACGAGGATTCATATACACGTCTATATTTCTGTCATAAAGTGCCCTCAAGTTCTAGCCTTGTCTTTATGTAACTTGTGATGACATGACTATAGATCCCTTCACATGTAGATCAAATTTCATGAATCTCAGGGTTCATCAATATTACCTTCCTCGATTCTTGTCTCATATTTATCTCAACTTTAGAGAAACAAACCTACCTACCAAAACTCCACAGCTGGGAATAGAATCAGCCCTCCCTACATATTAAAAGGGCCTTAAAACAAAAAGATCAGTTTTTTAAAAATTCTACCGGATCAAAAGCTAATATTGTTTAGAGACCAAGGCTAATTCTAGGGCCATGTTTTTTTTATTTCTTTTTTCGTTTATCAATATTTTTTAAAGCTACTATAGTTTTATCTCTTTATATTTTGTATTACTTTGATCTGGCTAATAGTTGACTCGGAGAGGGCTGGGGTTCAGTCGAACCGGGTTATTTAGTATTGGTCTAGGGTCGGCCAACATAATAGTTTGTCATCAATCGGTTGGTAGACTAAGGTCTATAGGTCATTTGGGGGTCGATCGACGGTTACTTCGAATCCAATCGTCTAACAAGTGGTTAAGGTCTTTAAATAATTTGGGATCAATCTATAAACTATCAATGCTAGCCCATTATTTTTAGGATAATTGTAAGAATAATACCCACACTTAATTGGCTTTAAGATTACTCATTCATATAAATAATGTTATCATACTTTTTATCTCCCAAACTCACTAACATTCATAATAATAAAGAGAGAATTTTTTGAAACAAACACTAAGTATTTTAGTTCGTGGAAAGATAGATAATAACATACATACGAAGCCTTTATATAAGCAAACCTTTATAATAAAATAATAATTCTTATAACAACTAAGCACTAGTTGTCGTAATTCAAGAAATATGTAGAAATTTTGACTAGTCAATTCCTTGTTCAATTTTGCTTTAAATTCTTAATCATTAATCTTAAAACTTTCAATTCATGATTCTTCGTTTTTCTAATATGAAGATGATGAGTGCAACTTGTATTCAATTTTAATTCAATTTGATTTTAAACTTTTTTAGTGTTTTAGTATGTTGTAGTTGTACTATTTTTTTAAATATCCTTAATTTAATTTTTTAACAATAATTGTAGACTAGGTCACCAGGACCAATAAAAGCATCTTAGAAAATTGGGCTAGTGAAGAATCAGATTTTAAAAATGTTGTGTGCGAAAGTGTAAGTGTGAGTGTGCAGGTATTTGTGATGTTGTAATGTTTAAAATTAGATGTGTCTAATTCATCTGGAAAAAGAAAAAATAAGTCTCAGATCTTAAGACCAAATTAACACTTCTAGATAATTCAACCTTTAATTTTTTACTCTGCTTTTCACCAGAAATGTGTGATCATACAAAAAAGGGAACATTTATCATAGCCTCCATGCCCTTTACACTTTGAATGATTATTAAGGGAGGAAAGAAAAATGCTAATTAGATGGGAATGAACCGTAGGAGGATCCGAAAACCTTATATATACCTAATCATATTCACTCAAGTTACGGTTAGTGGATAATAATGATACTAATTCAAATAATATAAAAGATTCCATGCAAAAAAAAAAAAAAAAAAAATAGAAGCTCTAGCACGTCATACTCCACAAGCCACCAATTGCAATGCAATAAGAGACGTGGTCCAAAAAGTACTAATTTCCCATACTTTATTACCATTATAGATCACAAGAAAATAAATAAATAAACACCATGCTTTACTTTTGATAGGATGACACGGATAGCAACTAAGCTATTTCTCTAACTTAACGCTTCAAAAGAAAATAATCACAAAACTTTGAAAAAATGAAAATATTAGAAAATGGATCAATATCAAGAACTTTTGAAGCAAATATTCTACTATGAACCATTTGATTGGATTGAAGTATTAAACACAGATATATAGCTATTCGGTTGTTCGTTGGATCAGTTGAGGAGAAGTCGTTGGAAATGAAGGTTCGAACCTAAACGTGGGAGTTGAGGTGAGAAAGTGAGCCTGTAAATCGTCGGTTGATCAGTGGATAGAGTCACTTGCAAAGACACTCCAATATCAAAGTCAGTGTCTGTACGATGAAACGGTTAATTAGGATTAAATGGACATATTTGGAGCCCTCTTCCTTATCCTCATTCGTCCGGGTGGACCCCTGTCTCATTAGAGCCCAACTCCTTTCATAGCTTTTGCCAGCTGCCGAGTCTCTCATTGTTCGTGTCATACGGAAGGGCAAGCGTCCGTTTGTTGGGTCGTGCGTGGGTCGCGTTGAGTTGGGCCGGAACAATGCTCCCAATACGTTAGAACGTGATACGCGCGACTAATGCATTCGTCTGTCTGGGTCCCTGGGACCACAACCTCTACTCAACGCGAGTCAACCATCACTGACTTGGACTTCTGGAGACTTCTTTGCGTGTGGGGGTTACCCCCAACACTCATCTCGAAATCGTCACCTCGATCATTATACCTGGAGCATTAAATACTTTTTAAAAGTGTGTGGAAAGGCTAATTTTATCCTTGACCTTTTGTGCTTCTCCTCCTTCAGTTATAATTATTTTTTCCACATCATTCTATCATTTTTTTTCTCTTTCTCCTTCTTTCTCACGATTGCCACCACCATTCTTACCGTTCCTCATCCTTTCTGCCACGACTACTATCATTGGTATTACTTAGGGATTTTGCTTTACTATTGTAGAAAACTTGTCATTTTATTTTTCATCATTTTTTTTCATCACAAATATTGGCAAGTGACTATTTTTTGTGCCAATTTTATACCTTTTTTGTCATTGTTACTATATCTCCTTTTATTGCTATTGCTTCTTGCTCTGGTGTTTGTTAAGTAGTTCTTAGAGGAGTACCATAGGTGTCACTATCGTGGTTAACGCTATGGTGATTTTAGGCTAGAATGATTTAGTGTAGAATGTATTTAAGGTTAAGATATTCTTTCTTCCGATAATTAATGTAAGTGGTGTCTCCATTATAGGTATGACGATTTGACTTTTCGTGAACCGTTGTGTGTGGTGCACGTCCAACGTGACAAGTACCTCTTTTATGATGACCGCAGAGGGTTTGTAAGGGCTCTGCGACTCGAGGGCGATATGCGGAGGCGATCCCAAAAAAGCTAACCTTGAGCTTTTAGTCTCGATTCTTTGAAAACGTGTCTAATTTTATAAGTTTATTATATTAACGGCCAATTAAAATTATTACATGTATATTATGGTGTCACTTAACTTTTTACATGAACAAAATTATAGACGAAATAACTAAAATGATTAATTTAAATTTTTTAAAGAATGAATTTAATTAAAAGAATATTTTAAAAATATTTAAAAAATAAATGAACTAATTTGATCATTTGGCCCTTAAAATTTTGTTTTCAAAGACTAACGTGTCCCGTATGAGTATCGTCGTTTTAACCTTAAAATCCTCAATTCAGTTTAATAATTATCTTCAGACTCAAGAGATAGTATTATATAGAATTACGCTAATATCTTCAATTTTTATTTTCTTTTTTCGAAAAAAAAAAAGATAAATTACTCTCCATAATGATCCAATATTATTATTGCAACGGGGCAAATTTGAGAATTCAGTCTTCATTTTTGGGACTACAAATCAATGCCTTGAAGTCGCACTTGGGCGAGATAGCCCGAAGGAGCAACCTCGCCGTGTGTTCCTGTTTCACCACCGCGCCATCTTTCTCCACCAAAACCGCTGCCACTATCCTCTCGTAATCGCCGCCTCCACCCGCCACGTAAGCCACAATAGCAGCCTGAAGCGGCCCCAGGCTCGGATTATACGCCGCTGACTCAATATACGATCCTCTATACACCTTCCCCTCGCAATCCATAACCGCCGCGCCCGAAGGCGACGTGCTGTACGGCGCGTGAGATGCATTCGCGGCTTCCAAAGCCGCAAACGCAAGTTTCAGATCGAAATCATTTGAGTTGAATTTGTTTGGCAGCGACAAGCCATGGTTGTGAGGCTCCAAGAGTAATGGAACGGAATCAGGGAGAAGATCGCGGGGACCGAAGCGGTGGTTGAGGAATTGGGAGAGAGGGGAGAAGTTTGGGTTTCTTTGGTTTGTGATTACGATTTTGAGGTCAGTGGCGTTTGGAAGCTCCTGGAGGAACTGGCGGCAGTGTCCGCACGGTGCGGCGGAGACGGCGAATGAGACGAGGGAGGGCTCCGAGTTGAGGAGGAGGTTGGCGACGAGGAACTGCTCGGCGTGGATGGTGTGGTGGAAGGGGAGCCCAGGGAACTCGAGGTTGACGCCGATGAAGATGCGGCCGGATTTTCCGAGTCCTACGGCGGCGACGGGGAATTTCGAGATCGGAGGACGGGCTAGGGATTGGGCTGTAGGGACGAGGGTTGGAAGGACCTCGTTGACGGAGGGGAGGCCGGAGGATTGGGCCAGGAGTTGGGCCTCCGTTGCCGGGATCACGAATCTAGGCTGGTCCATATTAAGAGTTTTTGTTTTTTTGTTTTTTAAAAGCAATGAGAGGATTGTGGTTGTGAGTGAAGGAATGAATGAGGATTGAGAATGATTTTGTTTGTTCCAGAAAATGGGTGAGAGAATGGAGAGAGGGGAGTGGGGGAAGAAGCATTGTAGACGATGACGGCAACTTATAGTATAGAGTCAAGGTGTCTTTTGTCATTTCCTTTTTCCTTTTTTTATTTTTTTATGGGTTTCATAATCAATATACCTATGCATATGTTCTTAATACCATTAAAACACATTTTTTATTTATAACTAATTATATATTGTCAAATAAATAAAATTAACTATTATTTAAAATTTATCTAACGATATGAAGGTTATTATCAAATGACTAAGAGTGTGTGGAAGAAGACGATGCCTCACATTGTTTTGAAGTTTCCTTTGTCATTCTCAAAAGAAAAACTAGGTATTCCTTTACCATTGTTTCTTCTTATTCGTGTAATCTTTATTAACAAAGCTATTAATTAGTAATTAACATATAATATCATTATAATTTATTGACTTTTTGAAAATACTTAAAATCTATACAAAGTTAAGATGCAATCTAGTAATCTGGTAATAATACGAAGAGTTTATATGCTTATGTTTATATGATTTTTGAGCTATAAAGTGATTACAATTTACATCGATTACTTTTGTTTGATACAATGCAAGATTATATAATTGTGTATTTTTTGTTCACTAATTAATTATATATATATATATATATATATATATATATAATAGAGTAAGACGGAATTATATTTGTCTTTATCTATGTCTCAGTATATATATATACCGAGACATAGATAAAGACAAATATAATTCCGTCTTACTCTATTAACAATTCTCCTCTGTACCGAATTAAATATATGTAGATTTGGGTTGTGTTGCCATCTCTACATCCTAATATCAATAATTGAAAAAGAAGAAAGTATAAAGAATTAATAGATAATGTGTACAATAGAATTTAGAGATTATTTTTAGTATTGAATAATTATTTAAGATAATATGAATATATTATGTTTGAGAAATTAATAGTATTTTATTTTAGATGTTCATTTTTTAACTCATATTAAATTAAATAAATAATCTATTATACATGTTGAATAAATTCTAGCGAGATTCTTGAAAAAATATCGCAAAGATCAAAGATGTGTTTGCAAGGGTACCAATCACATTTTGCCACTAACCTTTTCATTGCATATGAATTAATTAATATTTACTTATCCGACAAATATATTAGGTCACATCAAACTTATGCATGAGTAGTCTTAATCTGTGTCATTGCGATTGATAACGAGTATTCTAATGCCTTATTATTGTAGAGAGTACAAAATGTACAATAATTATGTTCCTAAGATGTTAATTGCATGGCTGCCGATGATATACAAATCACTCAAGTAGACACGAAAACGAATTAATAAGAGGGGCCAGAGGACCAAGAAAAACTATAAGACAAAATCACAACTCATCCCTACTTGAAATGTCTCGTGATGATAATTTATTTATCAATTCTAGAATAAAGAAAAATCACTTGTTTTTAGCTCTTGGGTTGGTGTTTCACTGTTTTGAGTTGCGTAACGGTATTAAAGAAGGAAAGGGTCTCATCAAACCCATAGTTTACCATATGCTTGATGGGAACTAACGATGCGTTTTAAAATATTTTCATCACACAATATGATTGAATTGTAATAATGATAAACTTTCATTCTCTAAGAAGAGAATGGTTCAAGCTAAGTGAGAGTAATTATTAGTTAAATTTTACATTAATGGTCAGATTTAAAACATAAATGCATGCAATTTTTTTAAGTAACATATAATATTTTAATTAATATAATATAAAATGAGGAGACTCAAAATATTTTTTTTTATTCTTGTATATAAGTATATAACCACTTGGCTTACTTGATCTGTCTCTCTATGTGTATAGTAGTTTAATTTTAGGTGTTTACTTCGTACTACAATAAATTTATACGTACAAGTATAATAAAAATATGGACAAATTAAAAATACAACACGTGGATTATGATGATTTTTTTTAAATACATATCATACAATAATTTTACTAAATTATCCTTATACTTTAATAAGAATAAAAATAAATTTTATTTAATTTTTATAAAAAGACTTAAATATTTTTTTGTATTAGACAAAAATAATCCTAATTCTTTAATTTAATTAAAATTCAATTAACTTTAATTTTATAATTTTAAATCTGAATCAATTTAAAAATTAAAACCAAAATATATTTCATTATTCATATACACTAAAAAATTGCTTTGTTGATCATGCACCCTAATCTAATCTAATCTCTCCTAAAATGCAGTAGTCTATTCAGTTGCTCACCCTCTCCTTTTCTTGTCGGACTCTGCCATTGCCTTTCCTCCACTGATCTCGACTTAGTCATTGATTAATTCAACGCTTCGTGTAGGTCTTACTCTTCTTCACTTGTGCATTGATGCTTCGTCTTCTGTTCCAACGATTCTTAGGTGATTCTCTTTCTCTTTCTCATTTGATTTTCCGTTGTACTTCAAATTCTAGCTGAGCTTACTTGCCACCATGATCCAATGAGATTTTTAGTCTTTTCAAAGATTTAGCATCAAATGAACTGATTCTAATTCTGTATTTCTAAGCGTTAAAACTACCTTACTGCCTTAATATGTTCAATTTTGAAAGATTGAGTCCTGATGAATTGTTTAGTTTTGAAAATGCTTTTATTATTGGTATCAATTCACCGTTTTGCTTTTTTTAGTATTACATAGCGCAAGTGACTTAAAGGTATTCATCTAAGGTTTGAAGACACTACTGAGAAGAAAATATTAGGAGATGCTTCTTGTTCTGATTCATTTAACTCAAAGGTATTCCTTCATTCATTGCTTTGCCTGCATTATTTGAAACCTTGCCACTTCTTGTTGTTCATGACTGCAAATCTTTTGATGAAATTCAAGTTTTGTGTTGCAAGCTATGGTGTGATGATCTATTGTGGCTTTATGTTGGTCTTATGTACTAGGACCTTATTGTGATGATCACCAAGTGTTTGATTTTATGTCATTTACTAGGTACTGACTTGATTGTGTTCCTCTAAACCATATTGAATAAAAAGGAAAGGGTTCTGTGACTTTACTTTTTTGGTGCATATTGAAAACTTTTACGTTTTTTCCTTCTAGTATTTAGGCATGTTTTTTAACCGGGCACTTCCATCCTTTCACAATGAAACCATGCATATTCTTTTTCCTCTGTAGGGCAACAGAAGACTAGATGAAGATCGAGCATGCATCACTGATGCTGTCACTTGGATTTGTTTCAAATTTTTGGTTTTCAAGTATTGAGAATGTCTCTTTTTTATATTAGATTAGAGAGTAGGATTCTAAATTGAATGCAAATTAAAGTGATGATCACATTCTCACAAAATGAATCCGCTGTCCTGGTCATATAAATTGGTCTTGCAACATCTTATAGAGAGAACCTTTTTTGGTGAACTATGGAGAGAACATTTGCCCTTAGCGGAGTTACTATGGATTTTAGATGAAAATTGTCACCCTAGTCTAGTTCATTACTAAGATGCATCATTTAATTGGTTTTTGTTTTTCTTTCTCCTTATCAGGAAGCAGATTTGGAGTGCAATTATTTAACAAGAATCAGTTGTTTGGGGGAGGCTATGTTGCTTAGACTGGTGTGATTCATACTAATCATCACTCATTGTAGGACAGGAAGAATTCTAGTGTTCAACACAAGACATAACTGTAGATAACCGATTTTGTTCCTGCTGCTTATCTCATATTTTTCTCTGTATATACTCATTTTGAGTAAGATAAGATAAAAAGGCTATATTGCTATAGTGAGATATCATTTATTTAATCTTTGGGGCCAAGATCGAAGGAAATGGTAAACCTTTGAACCCTCCGGATTTTGTAAGTAACATGTAAAGCAAAGTTGTTATAGAATATAGGTAGAATCAAAGAATGTCTTGTTATGTATTATATATTATTGCAAGTGTTCCACTTACCCTTAAGAAGTGCCAATCTAAGTCTTTTCTAGTCCACATTAGACTCAACATACAAGACCATTTCTTCAGGCGTCTAAACTCTCTTGAAGGCTGAAGAAAATACCAAAAACCATTCAGTTTAACGTAACATTAAAATATGTAAGGCCAAGCAAAAAATTTCTTGGACTGGCCGGAATTCAGACGGTACGAAATATGCTGTAAAGATCTTGAGAAAGCAAGAAGCAATCAATGATATTATTTATTCCAACAATAAAAGAGAACCCTAATTCTTTATTTCAAGGAAAATAAAAAAAAGAAAACCAAAGAAGAAGAAGAAGAAAAGAAAGGGAGGGAGAGGGAAAGAGAGAGAAAGCAACATATATAGTAATAAGCTACTAATTTATGATTCAGAATAAATTAAACAAATTAAAGATGATGATAAATTGATGCGTTTATTTTTGTGTGCGAAGAACAAAACTAAGTCCGATTCTAGGGAAAAGAAATTAAGAATACAGACCTGTCTCAACCTTTGATGACTACTACTACAGTAGGCAACAACTCTCGAAAAGAATACTAATCCCAAAGCTAAGTAAGAAGGACCAAACTGATGCACTCTTTCTGTAAGTTTTGTTCATTCCACTTCGATTCCATCATTACTATCTATAGCTATTTCTTTCTTTGTCTATCTTCGAAAGGAGTGCAAATTAAAAGATTGCATAGAAGGGCTCTCAAGAAGGAAAAATGACACTAACCAGCTACGCTCTCAAATAGTTTTTTTCTAAAAACAAATGCTAGATGTACAAGTTTTAGTGAAACAATGCATCTTTTCCTTGCTAAAACCATACCAAACCACAAATAGCAACTCCTAAAGCATTTACATTTTTCTTATAAGTCTCGAAGAAACTTATTGAGTTTTAAAGATATTTGTCGAAATGAATATCATATTGAGACTATGAATGAGAAAAATCATGAGTACTTATGTATCACAACTCATGATTCAAATAAGAAAGTTATATTAGAAAAATTACCATCACTTTCATCTGGATTATATTATACCAAGATTAGTGCAATTGAATCACATGCTATTGTAAACCAGAAGTTTACTAGTCCAAATAATTTCATAACTTGGCACGATCGATTGGGTCATCCAGAAACAACCATGATGAGGAGAATTATTGAAAACTCACATGGACATTCACTAAAGAACTAGAAGATTCTTAAATCTAGTGAATTTTGTTATGCTGCATGTTCTCAAGGGAAGTTAATTTTAAGGCCATCACCAGTAAAGATTGGATTTAAGTCCTCTAAATTCCTAGAAAGGATTCAAGATGATATATGTGGACCTATTCATCCACCATGTGGATCTTTTAGATATTTTTTTGCTCCTGATAGACGCATTTTCAAGATGGTCACATATGTGCTTATTGTCCTCTCGCAACCTGGCGTTTGCGAGATTACTGGTTCAAATTATTCGATTAAAAGCACAATTTCCAAAAAATCCAATCAAAACAATTCGTCTTGATAATGCTAGTGAATTTACTTTCCAAGCTTTTGATGCTTATTGTATGGCTAATAGAATAAGTGTTGAATATCCAGTAGCTTATGTTCACACACAAAATGGGTTAACAGAATCACTTATTAAACGCCTCCAATTGATTGCTAGACCTTTGCTTATGAGAACAAATCTCCCAACCTTGGTTTGGGGGCATGCTGTTTTACATGCCGCAACACTTATTCGTTTGAGGCCAACGAGTTACCATCAGTTCTTTCCTATGCAACTAGCTTTTGGCCAGCAGCCAAATGTTTCCCATTTAAGAATATTCGGGTGTGCGATATATGTTCCCATTGCACCACCTAATCGCACCAAAATGGGACCCCAAAGAAAATTAGGGATATATGTTGGATATGATTCTCCCTCTATAGTAAGGTATCTTGAGATACAAACGGGAGATGTACTTAAAACCCAGTTTGCAGATTGTCATTTTGATGAATCAAAATTTCCAACATTATTAGGGGGAGAGAATAAGCTTCATGAAAGGAACTTAATTGGAATGCATCATCATTGATGCATTTAGATCCTCGATCAGAGCAATGTGAACTAGAAGTTCAAAAGATTATACATTTGCAAAAAATAGCAAATGAATTACCTGATACATTTTTCGATACAAAGAGGATAACCAAATCTTATATACCAGCGGAAAATGCCCCAATTCGAATTGATGTCCCAATAAGACAAGTAGCCACTGAAGCAAATTCACGCCAGAAGCGTGGCAGGGCAGAAAATGCCCCAATTCGAATTGATGTCCCAGTAGGACAAATAGCCACTGAAGCAAATACACGCCAGAAGCGTGGCAGGCCTGTCGGTTTCAAAGATAAAAATCCTCGAAAGAGAAAAGAGGTAAATAATATTCCTGTCGAAAAAGACATAGTAGAGACACCTGCAGTTGTCCAAAATTCTGATATAGTTTTAACGGCAGAAGACGTTCAGGTACCTGAAAATTGTAAAAATGATGAGATCTCGATAAATTATGTCTTTACAGGAGAGAAATGGGACCGAAATAAGACAATTGTCAATAAAATATTTGCATATAATGTGGCATTAAATATCATGCATGAAAGTAAGGATCTTGAGCCAAGATCAGTCGAAGAATGTCGACAAAGGAATGATTGGTCAAGATAGAAAGAAGCCATGAAGGCTGAGTTAGACTCACTTATAAAACGTGAAGTCTTTAGACCTGTAGTCCGTACACCAGAAGATGTAAAACCTGTTGGATATAGGTGGGTATTTGTGAGAAAACGAAATGAGAAAAATGAAGTTTTGCCCTATAAAGCCCGACTTGTTGATGCATGAGCATCTTGTCTATCTTTTCCTAGTGAATTTGCATCTAATTTGTTGAGTTTAATTAAGAATTAATTATATTTTAGCCACTATAGATGCTATTTTGAGTTTTGTGCAATTTTATTTATTTTAGATAGTATTCGGATGGATTTGATGAAGTTTCTGCAGAGAAAGAGAAGAAACCAAGGAGATGACCAGCGAATACCGACGCGGACGCATGGCTCACGCGACCGTGCGGAATGGAGGAAATCACAATGACGCGATCGCGTGCCTGACGTGAACGCGTGGACTGAAATCTGCACAAATCTTATATACTGAAATCTGCACATGAGCGATCTGCAGAATTAACAGAAAATGTTGGGGGCAATTTCTGGGCTGTTTTAACTCAGTTTTCAGCCCAGAAAACACAGATTAGAAGTTACAGAATGGATAAATCAAGTGGTCCCCACCCATCAGCTGTAGACCTGTTAATTAATTCGAATTTAAATTCAAATCTTATTTTTAGGAAAAGATATTATTTTTAATTTTAGATAATTAGATTTTAAATTTATTAGGATTAGTTATAAATAGGAATTTAAATGCCATCAGAAAAAAAAACGCTGTACATTTTGATAATTCTTATTTTCTCTCTGAACCATGAGCAACTAATCCTCCATTGTTAAGGTTAGGAACTCTGTCTATTTGTATGGATTGATTTGTTTGATCTTTCTAATTTATTCCATGTTTTGATTTATTTTTCAATAATTATTTTCGTTCTTTATTTTATGAATATTGGGTGGAACGGAAGTATGACCCATGTTCTAATTAAGTTCTTGTAAAACTTGGAAAAGCTCTTTACTTGAACAACAACTTGAAAACATATTATCCTAAATTTCTAATTGTTTGTATTTAACGGGATACGTGACATATAATCCCCTTATTTTTGGATAATTAGGATTTTTGTGGCATATAAACTGGAACTTGATCATCACCCTTTAATTGGAATTAATTGACCAAGGAATTGGCAGTTAATGAATTTTAGAGGAGAAGACTAGGAAGGTCTAAGGAATTAGGGTCTAGTCACACATAGTTTGTCATAAATTAAATCTTACATAATTAAATTAGTTAGTAAGAAAAGTCAATCCGAAAAAGTAGATAACTCTGAAACCTTAACTATCTTCTCCATATTTTATTCCCAACTCATCGCTGCTTGCTTTCTGAAATTCTTAATTTACTGTTTAATGCTCTTTGAACTTCTAACACTATTTTATATTTGTCTAACTAATTCTATCAAACACTATTGTTGCTTGATCCATCAATACTCGTGGGATCGACCCTTACTCACGTAAGGTATTACTTGGTACGACCTGGTGCACTTGCCGGTTAGTTCGTGGGTTGTAAAATATCACACCAGATTTTGAGCGCCGTTGCCAGAGATTGACTGTGATTAACAACTATTCGTTGTTTGATTGTTTAAATTAAATAGTTTTTTATTATATTTTTTATTTTTTTATTAATTTTTATTTTGCATTTTTTACGTTAATTTTTTTCTTTTTTTTTCTTTACGTTAATTTCTTTCTTTTTTTTGCCTTTACGTTTTTTTTTTCTTCTTTTCTTTTCGTTTTCGTTACTCCCCCTTATACCGTAATTTTTTTTATTTTACTTTTATTAATTAAATAAATAAAATAAAATAAAATAAGATAAAAATATTTAAAAAAATATATTTTAAATAAATAAATAGCACTAATATTTTTTTAATTTCTGAAATTAAGTTTGGTGTTACCTAGTTATTTTTATTTTAACTTTTTTCTATTTATTTATTTATTATTTTATTTAGTATTTTTTTATTTCTTTACACAGGTTACCTCATTGGGAATTCTCTGCACTCTGACGTAGAGATTCCCATTCTTTCTTGATTTCTGTTTGTTTATGCGCAGGAACAGAGACAAAGAACATCTCTTAGACTTTGATCCTGAACCTGAAAAGACTTTCAGGCGGCGTTTACAACAAGCAAGACTTTACAAGGCTGCAGAATCCACTATGGATCCGAATAATACTGATAATACCAATGTGACAAACCCAAATGGGAATGTACAACAAAGAAGAGTACTTGGTTCTTTCTCCGCTCCTACAGCAGATCTGTATGGAAAGAGCATTGTGGTGCCTCCTATTGCTGCGAACAACTTTGAGTTGAAGCCTCAACTGGTCACTCTGGTGCAACAAAACTGCCAGTATCATGGTCTTTCCCACGAAGACCCAAATCAATTTATTTCTAGTTTTCTGCAAATTTGTGATACTGTGAAAACAAGTGGAGTAAAACCAGATGTGTACAAACTCATGCTCTTCCTATTTGCTCTGAGGGATGGAGCAAAGCTATGGCTAGATTCCCAACCCAAGGAGAGTTTGGATACTTGTAACAAGGTGGTTACTGTGTTTCTCACTAAATTTTTCCCACCAAAGAAGCTGACTAAGTTTAGGGTGGAGGTTCAGACCTTCAGGCAGAAGGATGGTGAGACTCTGTATGAAGCTTGGGAGAGATACAAGCTACTGATTAGGCAATGCTTAGACAATTCTGCAGGAGGTTCATTGCACAAGAAGAAGACACCGGAGGAGATTATTGAGCTTATTGAATTGGTTGCTAGCAACCAATATTTATACTCATCTAACAGGAATTCTGTGAACTCTGAGGCTCCTCAGAAGAAGGGTGTCATGGAAGTGGAAGCTCTTAATGCTATTCTTGCTCAGAACAAGCTTATGTCTCAGCAAATAAATCTACTTACTCAACACATGGGTGGCATGCAAGTCTCAGCTATCAACACCCAAAATCCACCTCAAGCAATCTCCTATGACATAGGAGAAAATTTAGTGCAAAATGATAATTATGATTATGCTCAATCCTCTTTTGAACAGGTCAATTACATGGGGAGTGGTTCTAGAAATCCCAATAATGACCCCTATTCTCAGACATACAATCAAGGATAGAGAAATCACCCAAATTTTGGGTGGAGAAACCAATCTCAAAGACCTCAGAATTTCAACAATAATTCTTAGGGCGACTTCTAACAGAATAGTTACAATAACCGCCAATCTCAGCCTCAGCAGGCTAACTCTAAATCCAAGGAAGATTCTAATTGCGAGATGATGAGGAGTTTTATGCAGAAAACCAGAGCCTCCATTAGAAACTTGGAAGTGCAAATGGGCCAGCTGAGCAAGCAAATACCAGAGAGGTCTGCGAGTACATTTCCAGGTGATACTGTGGTGAACCCAAGAGAGGACTGCAAGGTTATTCACTTAAGAAGTGGTAAAACAGCTGGCTCTGAGACAAGGGCCAATGAAGAGCTAGTTGAAAAGAAAGCTCCAGAGGAGAAAAAGGAAGAAGTGGAGCACACCCCTCCAAAGCGTGCAGACAACCCGTTCCCTGACTCTCTAGACACGTATCCTACATTGCCAAAGGCTCCTGAATACAAGCCAAAAATGCCATATCCTCAGAGACTTCAGAAGGCTTCCAAAGAAAAACAGTTCTTTAAATTTTTAGATGTCTTCAAGAAGCTACAGATCAACATTTCCTTTGCAAAGGCTTTAGAGCAAATGCCTCTCTATACTAAATTATGAAAGAATTGTTGACCCACAAGAGAAACTGGAAGGAACATGAAATAGTGGTGTTAACCAAGGAATGCAGTGCCATTATTCAACACAACCTTCCTGAGAAGATGCCAGATCCAGGGAGCTTTGTCATTCCTTGCATCATTGGAGATGTCACCATTCAGAGAGCTTTATGTGACCTTGGAACTAGCATCAATCTAATGCCACTTTCAGTAATGAAAAAGCTTCAAATTGAGGAGGTAAAATTCACTCGTATTTCTCTTCAACTTACTAATCTTTCTATTAAATTACCTGTGGGTGTTGTTGAGGATTTACTTGTTAAAGTAGGACCATTCATCTTTCCTGTTGATTTTGTTATATTAGACATGGAAGAGGAGGTAAAATCCTCTATTATACTTGGTAGACCCTTTTTAGCTACAGGTAGAGCTCTGATTGATGTACAAAATGGTGAATTAAACCTGAGGGTCAATGAAGAACAGGTGGTCCTTCATGTTTTTGAAGCTCTCAAGCACCCTAATGATTCTGAAGAGTGTATGAAAATAGATGTTATTGAACCACTTGTTCAAGAGGTACTGAAAGCTGAGGTGCTTGATGACATTCTGGATCTTATCTCTGAGTATGAATTAGTTGAAGTTGATAATTCACCACCCCAAAAGGCTATGGTTCACACGCCTAAAGCAGAGGAGGAAGCCCCCAAGCTTGAGCTCAAATCCTTATCCCCTTCTCTGAAATATATGTTCTTGGGTGAGAATGACTTATATCCAGTGATTATTA
Source organism: Arachis hypogaea (assembly GCF_003086295.3). Classification (NCBI taxonomy): domain Eukaryota; kingdom Viridiplantae; phylum Streptophyta; class Magnoliopsida; order Fabales; family Fabaceae; genus Arachis; species Arachis hypogaea. The sequence continues at coordinate 94,405,930 of NC_092040.1, forward strand.
GCTCTTCCTTGAAGCCTGAAGAGGAAGAGGCGCTTATTTTAGTGCTCAAGAGTCATAAAACAGCTTTTGGGTGGACCATTAGTGACTTGAAGGGGATTAGTCCAACCAAGTGTATGCACAAGATCCTCTTTGAAGATGATGCTAAACCAGTTGTGCAACCACAAATGAGACTCAATCCAACCATAAAAGAGGTGGTCCAAAAAGAGATAATGAAACTATGGGAAGCAACAGTCCTTGGGTAAGTCCTATGCAGGTAGTTCCCAAGAAAGGAAGGATGACAGTTATCAAGAATGAAAAGAATGAGCTTATCCCCACAAGAACAATCACAGGATGGAGAATGTGTATAGACTATAGGAGGCTCAACACTGCTACAAGGAAGGATCATTTCCCCTGCCTTTCATTGATCAGATGCTTGAGAGGTTAGCTGGTCATGCATTTTATTATTTTCTAGATGGATATTCTGGATATAATCAAATTGCAGTGGACCCTCAAGATCAGGAGAAGACAGCATTCACATGCCCCTTTGGCGTATTTGCCTACAGAAGAATGCCTTTTGGACTTTGCAATGCTCCAGCAACTTTTCAGAGGTGTATGCTTTCAATTTTTTCTGATATGGTTGAAAAGTTTATTGAGGTATTTATGGATGACTTTTCTGTTTTTGGTAATTCTTTTAAATCATGCTTTAATCATTTATATCTTGTCTTGAAACGGTGTCAAGAATCAAACCTTGTTTTAAATTGGGAAAAATTTCATTTTATGGTTACAGAAGGTATTGTTCTTGGACACCGGATTTCAAGTAAGGGAATTGAGGTTGATAGAGCAACGGTGGAGGTAATTGAAAAATTATCACCACCAAGTAATGTTAAGGCAGTCAGGAGTTTCTTGGGTCATGCAGGATTTTATAGAAGATTTATAAAGGATTTTTCTAAAATTGCTAAATCTCTAAGCAACCTGTTGGTTGCTGATGTTCCTTTTGTCTTTGATTCTAATTGTTTGCATGCTTTTGAAACTCTGAAAGCAAACCTTACCTCTACTCCCATTATAGCTCCCCCTAACTGGGATCTACCATTTGAATTAATGTGTGATGCTAGTGACTTTGCTATAGGAGCTGTTTTAGGACAGAGGCATGGTAAGCTTGTACATGTTATTTACTATGCCAGTCGTGTGTTAAATGATACCCAAAAGAATTACACAACTACAGAAAAGGAATTATTAGCTGTTGTGTATGCTATTGATAAGTTTAGGTCCTATTTACTTGGTTCTAAGGTTATTATTTATACTGATCATGCTACTTTGAAGTACCTTCTAACCAAACAGTATTCTAAACCAAGATTAATCAGATGGGTGTTGCTCCTTCAGGAGTTTGATATTGAAATAAAAGACAGGAAAGGGTCAGAGAATTAAGTAGTTGACCATTTTTCCAGAATTGAAATTGAAGCAGGAGTACAACCACCTACAGCTGTGACTGAGACGTTCCCGGATGAGCAATTATTCCTCATTCAGCAGGCTCTGTAACACCCTAATATTCAGATCCTTATGCTCGAGTCATAAGTCAATGATATTACGGTGGTACGACTCTCAGGTGGATTTTTAATATATAAATATAGGTAATTTCAAAAGGAGTATTAATCGAGAAGCCTGAAAGGAGTAGAAATAAAATCGCGAAGACGTATCACTCACGTTTCGACAACGAAAAGTTAAACCGCGAAGCCGAAGCGATATACGGACAAGGCATAAAGGAGATTAAGAGATAGATAACAGATAGATATATATAACATAAATAAATAGCCACTAGTCGCGACCCGCGAAGTTTAGGCCGGCTAGGGTACAGTATGAAAGTAGTTGACAACAGTACATCCTAATCTCTCCCAAAGGAAACATAAGAGCCTCTATAGGCAAGTTCCAAAAGAGTTCAACACATAATATAATATCTTCTAAACAAAGGTGGAGAGATTCTAAGCAAAACACAAGTAGAGAAAATAAAGATCTTCGCCGGCTCTCAGACGAACCACAGCTCACTTCTGAGCACCTGGACCTGTATCTGAAAAACAAGAGATATACACGGAATGAGAACCCCGGGCCCATGGGTTCCCAGTACGGTAAAAGTGCCAAATAAATACAATGCACTGTAATAAAAACTCACTAAGCATCCTAAACTCCTTTTCACCAAGTATCCAGCCTAGATTCTCACTAATCCATAAATAGGCATCTGTCGTAAGGGGATACTAAATCTAGTTCATGTTACACATGTTTCCCAACTTTCTGATTATTCCACGAATCAGACTCAGAATCATAAGCAAAACCATCACCAGTTATTCTGCCTCAGCAACTCTATATCAATACATCATACCCTCGCCTGGAGCTAGTGAAATCACATCATTGCGTCTACCCAGGGGGCTCAAATGATCTCATTCAAAAATCATCATCATCATGCAATCGCATTATCAATTCATCTCATCAAGAACAGCCCCCAACATCCACCGACACCATCATGAGGGATCTCTTAGTTGTACAAACACAAGCAATACAGACAAGTAATACACAAATAAGGTACAAGTAGAACAAGTAGCACGTAATCAGGTAACATAGCATATAGATATAGAAATCCAAAACAAATAGGCAAACCCAAACAATTCAAACATATGCAAATGATGTATGCCTGCCCTATGGCTGATGATATCATCTGTCGGTTATATAGCCAACCCGACATGTCCTGGTAGCTAACCATTGGACAGAAACACCCCTTGCGGAGCAAGTAGGTTTGAGCTACAACCCCCTTGCTACTACCCGCTCAGCCCAGAGCCAGTGGAACAACCACTACTGCGGCTACTACCCAGGCGGGTGTTTAACAGCTCAACCTGGAGCGAGTGGAATCACCACTACTACCGCTACTACCCAGGCGTCACAGTCTCTAACCTGGAGCAAGTGGGACGAACCACAACCCTTGCTACTACCCAGGTATCACAATCTCTGACCTGGAGCAAGTGGGACGAACCACAACCCTTGCTACTGCCCAGGTATCTCAAGCATTAACCCGGAGCAAGCGGGACAAACCACAACCCTTGCTACTGCCCAGGTATCTTAAGCAAATATTCATTCAATCTCAATTCATATTATCAATCCTCATTGTTATCAAATCTCAAACATTTACCTGGAGCAAGTGGGACGAACCCCAACCCTTACTACTACCCAGGTACCAGAGTTACATTCATTCAAAACTCCATGATTAACTCATTTATCATAAACATCATTTTTCGTCTCATACCCGGAGCAAGTGGACTAGCCACTGCTACTACCCAGGGAAACTCGTATCTCAGATAGTGGAAGTGCAAATCACAATTATCAATAATTCAGTATAAACATGCATGAATTCTCATCCATGGCTCAACATCCATATCAGCCATCCGGCTCACGGTTAAATCCATAACCAGCCAATATTCATAGCATACACAGCTATTCCGGCTCACGGTTCAATCCAGAACCAGCCAATTCATAAACAATTACGGCCCTTCGGCCAATGGCATAACAAGCACTTCCACCACCATCCTCCACATCTCACATAATCATCAATGATCCTCATTGATTATTCATTTTCCCCTTGCTTCACTCGCAAGTTACCTCATTCACTAGCCCTTTTCTAATAGCTAGGCACATCATAATGATTTAAGATATAAGTGGTGAGATCGGAGGCTTAGAAGTATGAGATTTGGCTTTTAAAACTCAAATATCAACTTTGGCATGAAAACAATGCCACGCGTACGCGTACTCCACGCGCACGCGTGGATGGCCTTAAAAACTCATCGACGCGCAAGCGTCATGCACGCTAACGCGTGGATTAAAAATTTGCCAAATCGACGCGCACGCGTCAACCACGCGTACGCGTGGATACTCTCGTGCCCCAGGCACAAAGCTGGCACAGTTCTGGCACAACTCTCTGGAAAATGGCTGGGCATTGGGTGCAGCACTATCGGCGCGCCCGCGCACATCACGCGCACGCGTGGATGGCGTTTCTGGAAGATCGGCGCGTACGCGCCAAGTGCGCCCACGCGCAAGGGGTTATTCTGCTAAAAATTTTCTAAGTTAAAAACTGCAGAGTTCACAGCTTCAACCCCCAATCTTACGACGGACATAACTTCCTCATTTTAAATCGTTTTTCACCCGTTCTTCGAACGGCATGGACATCCCGGATCTAATTTCATTTCTAAATAGATTTGGCACAAAACAAAGATCCGTAGTCCAAGTTATGTCCCGTCAAAGTATGCCCAAAAACCATGTTTTCATATAAAACCACAAAGTGCCATTTTCAAAACAAGCCATTTTCAACTCTTTTCAAAATCAACCAAAACATGCCAATTTCAACCCTTTTTGAAACCAATCAAAATATACCCAAAATCAACATCAAGCCTCCTCAACTCATACATTAACACTTTACCACGAATCACAAAACCATCATATAACCATCTTTACCCATTCCAAGTAAATGGCTAAATTACAAACATATCAACATGTCTTACATCCTTCCTCATCTCAATTTCCAACAATACTATCTCCAATCAACCATCATTATACATAATCAATATCATAATCACTATCATGTGGTTTCACCCCCAAATCAACCTTAATCATTTCTCAAGCATATATCACAACATACATATCTCTCATGCATTATCATACCATCAAGGCATCAATAATCATACTTACATATATGACCACATAATATATCTCAACCAAAATCAAACATACCTCATCTATACTATTTCACCCAAAATTTACCAATTTCCACACTTCAATTCCTCAAACCTCATTATTCAATAACCAACCCAATCATTCATATATTCATTATATGAAATTCATCCAATCACTTGTGTCATCATACAATGCACACATCAACTTACCTTCCTTACCTCTTTCCGGCCTCCGGCCCAAAATATACGGCCTCCGGCCCAATTTCACAATTTAAATGCATAAATCACAAATCAATACTCATTACCCAAACATCAAATTTTTAATACACCAAGCATACAAGGCCACACAATTCTCAACCCAATCATTAATTCACATTACATACCAACTATGCATATTAGCACCAACCATTTACACAATCCAAACTTAATCCTAGGGGCATCTAGCCTAGGAATTCTCATCACACCACACGGTACTTAAATGAAACTTAAACCGTACCTCTTGTAGCCAAATCAATTGAGCCTCTTCTTTAGAAGTCTCTACCAATCTTAGTCCCAAGCCTTACCAAAGCTCCTCAAGCAACACCAATCTTCCAATTGTGCAACAAGATCATCAAATACACTAACATAACCAATATCACATACATACATCAACCTAGGGCTCATAAAAATGACAAATCACAAGGGTTTGAGCACTTCTTACCTCAGCCCATATGAAGTAGGGATAGAACCCACTTAGAATCCATGTTGGAGTATCCCTAAACACCCAAAATCACAAGATTTCAACACTAACTTCCCAAAAACGTGTAACAGAGGAGAATTTCGAAAACTGGGCAGAGATGAATAGAATACTCACCACAAAACTTAGATAGAATTGTAGAGGATGAGAAGAGCGACGCGTGGCCGCAAACGGCTCGTCAATCGGAGCTCCGTAGCTCAAGTTATGGTGATTTGAAGATCAAAGAGAGTTAGGTTTTCTCTCTTCTCTCCTCTCTTCACTATTTCAGCGCCCCAACCCCTCTTTTAGGGTAAAAATGAGCTGAAATGCTCATAACTAATGTTTATATATGTTGGGTCTTGGGCTCACTTAGGCCCAATTCACTTATTTTTGTCCGTTGCCCAATTTTGGACCAAAACCTTTAACATTAGCGCTCTAAATCGTACTTCAAATATTTCTACCTCCCTAATTATAATTCCTCATTTCTTAATCTTATTTACTCATAATCAACTTTCTCAGCTGCAGTACCAGACAAGTCTCAGCTGGTACTGCGGTCAAAATTCCACTACGCACTTTTACGCAGAAAACTATGTCTTCCGACTCGGAAAAATTCACTGAATCCAAATATCATATTAAATCATCAAATTCCAATTGCCAAATCTTCCAACCATGTTCGCTCCTACTTACTCATTATTTAATTAATTTCGGTTAGACCGGGTATTACATTCTACCCCCCTAACAGAAATTTTCGCCCTCGAAAATTCCATCCATCACTACGAGTACGCGAGCGTAGTCTGCCTTATATCCAACACATAACAGTTTCAATGTCCTTTTACTCTGTGCGCTTCCGTTGCCGCGCTCTGATTTCTCTATCTCTGAGGATCTCGGTCATTCGTTCCTTACATCGTCCATCCACTCCACCCTATTAATCTCATTAATAATATTGCTATCATCGTTAATCATAGCCATCATCCCACACACTATAATCAACCAAAGCTTTATTTTTTTTTTTAAATTCAATGAGTTTGGACTAACAAGCTGACAAACTCTTAAAATCCGCTTCCTTTAATAATCTATAAAAGCTTTGAGACACATCTCTTTTGTTGAAGTCACTCAGATCAAAAATCATTTTCAAAAATATAACCAACACTCCTTCAATTCTTGGGAGAATTTCAACAGCACCTCCCTAAAATTGGAGTTTACCACCCGTCACGGGTTTCCTCAAACCAATCTCAGTACCGCATCAGTATTGCAATTTAAAGGTTTCCAAACGATTTCTCTAAACCGATCATTACAAATCTTGATCAAAATCCAAGGTCACCATGACCAACATCATAGCACTCATCTCTCGA